>NC_079898.1:4869983-5038356 GCF_024868665.1 Triplophysa rosa
AGAGTGGCGACTCCACCCCCGCGCAGTCCAGCTCATTGGGTACAGTTCGGGCGGGCTCAGGTAGACCTGTTCGCCTCCCTGGACACCACCCATTGCCCGCTAGGGTACTCCCATCCGAGGCCCCCCTCGGCACGGATGCTCTAGCGCACAGCTGGCCGTGAGACAAGCGGAAGTACGCCTTCCCCCCAGTGAGCCTCATTGCACAGACCCTGTGCAAGGTCAGGGAAGAGGAGCATCAAGTGTACTAGTTGCGCCATACTGGCCCAACCGGACTTGGTTCTCCGAGCTAATGCTCTTGACGACAGCTCCCCCCCGGCCGATTCCCCTGACGAAGGACCTGCTTTCCCAGGCGAAGGGCACGTTATGGCATCCCAGACCAGACCTCTGGAACCTCCATGTCTGGCCCCTGGACGAGATGAGGAGATCCTGAGTGGCCTACCCCCTGCGGCGGTTAAGACCATCACTCAGGCTAGGGCCCTGGCCACTAGGCGGCTATACGCCTCTAAGTGGTGCCTCTTCTCATCCTGGTGCACTTCTCGAAGAGAAGACCCGCAGAGTTGCTCGATTGGGAACGTGCTGTCCTTCCAGAGACTCGAGAGTAATCTCTCCCCTTCCACACTGAACGTGTATGTAGCCGCTATTACAGCTCATCACGACCCAGTTGCTGGTAAGTCTCTAGGACAGCACAACCTGATCATTTGGTTCCTAAGGGGCGCTGGAAGGCTACTGCCTCACCCGCGCTCCGTACCCTCTTGCGACCTTGATGCGGTCCTAGAGCCCCTCGGAGATGCCCCTCTTTCTCACCTCACGATGAAGACGGCTCTCTGGATGGCGCTCAAGAGGGTAGTGGACCTACAAGCATTCTCCATGTCCACAGATTGCCTAGAACTCGGGCCCGGTGATTCTCACGCTATCCTGAGACCCCGGCCCTGCTACGTGCCCAAAGTTCCCACCACTCCCCCTACACCAGGTGGTGAACTTACAGGCGCTCCCCACCGGGGAGGAAGACCCAACCCCATCCGTGTTGTGTCCAGTACGCGCATTGCGCCTCTGCTTGGACCGCACGCAGAGCCACAGGAGCTCTGAGCAGCTCTTTGTCTGTTTTGGAGATCAGCAGGGAGGGCTGTCTCAAACAGAGATTGGCGCACTGGATCATGGACGCCATCACTACGGCGTACCTGTCCTAAGATCGCCCGCGCCCACTGGGTGAGAGCTCTCTCCACACAGAGTACAGTCTCCTCGTGGGCACTGGCTCGAGGCTCCTCTCTGGCAGACATCTGCAGAGCTGCGGGTTGGGCTACACCCATCACCTTCGCGAGGTCCTACAGCCTCCGCGTGAAACCAGCTCGAGTCAGCTCGATTCTTGCAGGCATCAGGCAAGACTGGCGGCCGGTAGGGTGTACGCCTATGACAGTACCTTCCCCCCTTTTTCCTTTTGTACTAAACTAGCCTCCCTTCTTCCACTGGGTGAAGAACAGTTACATCCGTAACCAAGATGTTTTCAAGTGTGTTCTTACCAAGTTGATTAGTTCTGGTTTCTTGGGTGTTATCGGCCAAGAGGAAGTATTCCTGTTGTAGAAGTATTTTTCTGCCTGGTGGATTCTTACTGTGCAACGGGTGTTTCAACAAAGTCTCCCTGTTTTGTCACCTCAGATTTTTCGTCTCTCATGGACCAACGAAGCCCGTAACCTTCTCCCTTTGAACCTAAACGTCCTGGCCGAGTGCTCGAGCCCATTACATATTGGTCATCTCTTGAACTCTGCTCTGTTTCCACTGCTGTGGTTACGTTATATGAATCTCTGCTCTTTCTGGTTGCTTGTTACCTAATAATAAATATTGTCTGAACCCTGCATTTGACTCTTTAGTAATTCGTGACACTGTCTGTAAATGAAAATGCAATCCCAAATGTTCAACCTGTTAATGCATTTAGGGAAATTAACATTTTAATTTTCGTTTTGCTTGACTATCTTAAACATATATAATCAATCCGGGGAATGCATTTTAATTTTGCAACTTGCTTTTTATTAAAAATATCTATTTAAATAACATATTAAAACTAGTGTAGGAACTGACAAATGTAATTGAAATGTTATTTTCATTTTGCATTTAATGTTGCATATGTTATTTAAATACACAATTGCATTGTCATTTTACATACTGCATTGCCATTTTGCGTATTGCTTTTCAAATTGAAAATGGACCATCTCCAGTCTTCTCCACGCTGGCCATCTGTATCTCCAGTCTCCAGTGTTACGACTATGGACTCTAAACAAAATGGTGCTATATAATACTGAAAGTGGTTCCTTGGCTCGTAATCATAGGGGAACCACTTTAAGTGCTATATTGCACCATATTTTGGTGCTTCAGTTGTTTTTCAGCAGTTGTTTGGGATAATTGAGGTGCCATATAGCATTGCTTCCATATAAAGAACCTGTTACGCCCCTGTATGGTTCTTCAGTGGTTCTTTGGGGTGGTTAAGGTGCTATAGCACCCCTGCCATAAAAAGAACCTGTTAAGCCCCTTAAGCCATCTGTTACGAGTCAAAGAACCACTGTTTTTATTGAAGAAATAAAGTGTTATGTGGCTTCTCTTATGGTTCTACACAGCACCATTTGACAAATGTGTATGGTTCATATATATATATGGCTATATATATGGTTCTATATAGAACTAAAAGTGGTTCACCTATGACTAAAAGCCAAGAACCACTTTTAGTTCGATATAGCACCATTTTTATTTTTAGAGTGTGGCAGCTGTCTGTGTCTCCTACGCTCTAGTCTCCAGTGTCATGTCCATGGCGACCATCTGTATCTCCAACACATCCTCACTCCCTACTCGTCACATATTTACGCTCGGTCAGTGCCCTTCGGCGTCACTTTTGAACGCGCAGTTCACCCCTTTGGCGTCGTTTTTCGACGTGAAGGGCATGCAAATTTTACCGTCAATATGAAAATTTATATTAGATATAATTTGCAATGATGATGTTTCGGGGTTTAATTTAAGTTTAATGGCCAGGATAATTACATGACGCTATTCAGACAGTTTGAGCAAGTAATGTAACAGTTTATTTATCGTAATATAAAACACATAATACAAGCAGTCACAATGTCGTTCAAACATACAGACATTGGAAAATGGTACCAATGCGAAACGATCGATTTGTATGAGGAACAGATGCGAAAGTGATCACCGTCCACCGTAAATCTCAAATCCAGTGAAGAACGACGTTCAAAATTTGCCGCCATGCAGAGGAAGTTACGTCAGCTTCGATGTCATTGGCTCTCCCGTGTTTCATGACCGCTCGCGTCATTTCGTTGGCTTTGAACGTGAAACGGTATTGGCTCCAGCGACCGACTGCATCTAGCTGTTCCAGTTTATCTTTTGAATGGGAGCCGACTTCAAGTATTCACGGACACGCAATGGCATCTTCATGTAAAGTTATCGTACGGCTTTGGTGCAAAAAGGTCTTCGAAACGAGTTGTTTGTTATATTTTGTAATGCTTTTGGTCAGTTTGTGCAATAAATACCTGTGACTGTACTTTTATTCACGTGCTGTGTTTTAAATGGCTGAGAAGTGGTTAGGATTAGGTTTAGGGTGAGGTTGAGGGTGGGGTTTAGGTGCTACAAAATATTAAAACCATAAATAATTATGAAATGCTAAGAATTGCACGCATCTTGGTCTGGAGCATTTAGCAAACAGCAACGTAGTTCCCTGTTCATCGAAAAACGACGCCAAAGGGGTACCCTGCGCATTCAAAAGTGATGCCGAGGGGCGCTGACCGAGCATAAATATGTGACGAGTCGGGCGTGAGAACGGGTTGGTATCTCATGTGCTCCAGCTTCCAGTATCACGGTCGTCTGTATCTTCTGTACTCTAGCCTCCAGTGTCATGGCGTTCTGTACTGCCAGCAAAATCCCTATCCCCCTGTACTGCCGGCACCTCCTGGCTCCCGGTGCAGACTCTTCCGATGGTTGTCTGGGCTTGTCTTTGCAATGTTTCGTGTAGTTCTATGTTCAAGATTCTGCTGTTATACTCACCTGTTGTTTGCACCTGTTAATAAATCTCCAGTTTCTCTGTTGAAAAAAACAGCACATGCTGCTTAGGTACGTTTTGAAGCAAGGTAGCTGGTTTGAGCTGGTCATGAGTTGGTTCTTAGCTGGTCATGAGTTGGTTCAAGCTGGTCATGTGCCGGTCCTAAGCTGGTCCAAAGCAACTAGTTTCTAGCTCAGGACCAGCTCATAACTAGCTCAGCATCAGCTTGAACCAGCTTAAACCAGCTACTATGCTTCAAAACATACCTAACCAGCATATGCGGTTTTCTTTCAACAGAGTTGTGTACTAGCTCTACGCTTGTGCATTGCCTGACAATAAGCTTTAGTACTACTTTTATTTTTGTATTTCAGTTGATAATCTTATTTCAAACATTTCGTGATTTGACAAGCTGAAAAATTAGACCAAAAGAAACCGGCCCAAGCAGGCTGGAAGACCATATAGCTGGCTTAGGTTAGTTTAAGCTGCTTTTATTCAGCAGGACTAGTGCTGTTCTGTGACAATACTAAGGCCTTGTCCACACGAACACGCGTATTTTCAAAACCACAGCTTTTTATATGAGGTTTGACCGTTCGTCCACACGCAAACGCAGTACCCGGTCACTGAAACAAATTTTTTTTTGAAAACACCGGCCAGGGTGAAGATTTTTAGAAACTCCAGTTTCTGTCTTGTCGTGTAGACGGTGAAACCGGAGATTTGGCGTATGACATTGTAATGTGTGCCGCTATCTCCTATCTCCAGGCGTTTGATTGGCCAACATGGCTTTATGGTTAGGGTTATATTGCCACCTGTTGGTTTAGTATGCTTTTGACAGCGCTTTATAGGAAGTTTTTGCTTTTCGTGTGGACGCATTTTTTTAAAACGAAGAAGGAAAAACTCTGTTTATAAAAATACCTGTGTAATACCCGTGGACTAGGCCTAAATTGCATTATCCTATTTACTGATATTTTAAATATGCAGTCAATGGACAGATTACTGACTGTGTACGTGTGGCATTGCCAGTCTGTAGTCAAAATGTTGTTTGTCTCATGAAATAGCAGGCTGTGCAATTTTTCATTGTCAACAGAGGGCCATTGAAGTGCATCATTGTGATTGTAGAAACGGCCACTGATCTGAAAACAAAAGAACCACTCAATAGATTGCTCTCTACAGCAAAGCATGACAATTCTTTCTCTAGCCTTATGCAGAGGACTCCGCTGGAAGAATCCACAGGTTATCTCGTGTGAAATAACAGGTTGAAAAGTGTTTTAGCTATTTGGCCCCGTGGCCCGAATGGGCAGAGTTTAGTCTAGCATGAGATAGCGGAGGGTGAGCATCCTAGTTTTCACACACTAAAGGTGCTGAAGGGTAGAAGCACACAAGCAGAGGATCGCGCAGGATACCATCCCGCACGCGGCATGTTCAAGACCAGGTACCTGCGCGAGGTGCGCAAAGATAAGTATGAGCGCTCCGATGTCTTTGAGGAGCCCAGCAGCCCGGAGACTGCTACAATCGCTGGGAACTCTACAAAGTCCGTTCTTGGCTGGGACAGCCTTCAAGAGCTGAACAGCCGCTTCGCATGTTACATCAATCGGGCTCGCGTGCTGGAGCAGCGCAATGCCGTGTTCCGCAAGCAGCTGGAGACTCTTCAGCGGATGGAGGAGGAATCCGGATTGGAGGAGGCCTTCATCCAGCAGATCAGCGTCAACAGACAGCGCATCAGAGAACTGCAGTCTGACCGAGCCAAATTGGAGAGAGAGCTTAAAGATGCTGAACGCATGCTGGATGAGTATAACAGCAGGTTAGAAAACGTGAGAAATACATTTTAATACATTGCACTCAGTGAAAAATACTATACGGTCATAAAAAAATCTTATAATAAATACAGAGATTAGGGTTTTTGGGGGTTGTCTTGCAACAGTGACAGTACCCTTTAATTGGTTGCTTACCTAAAAAACATATGTAAAATGTTGACTTTAGTTAAAATTATATTATTATCTTTATTATTTATTGAACTGAATAGTGTATTATTACTTTCCATTGATCTGTTCCACATAAAACAATTTTGTGGTATAGTATTTAT
Organism: Triplophysa rosa; assembly: GCF_024868665.1. Lineage (NCBI taxonomy): Eukaryota > Metazoa > Chordata > Actinopteri > Cypriniformes > Nemacheilidae > Triplophysa > Triplophysa rosa. The sequence goes on from NC_079898.1 coordinate 4,876,097, forward strand.
AGAAAACAAATGAGACGAAGAAATGTAAAAAGCATCTCTTTTGTAATAATTTATAATAATTTCAGGTTTTTTTCAATGTGCAGTTGGCAAGCAGAAAACATCTTCACATTTAGGTTTACTCAAAAGATATCATACAGTATGTGATAACATCTCTAGAGCATCAATACTGCTTCATGGAGAACCTGGCCACGAGTATATAATTTTGCTGAATATACTATACTTAAAGGCGCAGTTCTTAATTAACAGCGGCCACTAGCGTTGTATTATAGATTTGCCACGAATCGCTCAGTCCAAACACGACGGTGGCCACCACAGTACAAAAAGATGTCGTTCTCATGTTGACGCAGGGAAGAGATTTTGCGGGCATTAGAAAGACTGTAGAAAGAGCGATGTCTTATGTATTACATAAAATAAAAGGTTTGTGGATTTTAAGTTTAAAAAGAAGGATAAAAGTCATGCAGGAGCTAGGACCTGTGCTAATATTATAAAGACTTTACAGCAGAGACGCGTTAGGACTCGCGTTAGGACCCGCGGTACTGAGGCTTTTAGCAGATATGTACTCACAGATATCTATGGAGATACTTTCCAGCAGAGAGACGTTGGAGAGAAAGATCGTCTAAAAATCATCCCCGAGGAGGATGCTTTGATTCAGATCAGTATGTGAGTAACATACTAACATACCAAGATATGTTGTTGTGTAATGTTAGCTGTGTGACGGAGCAGTTTTGAGCGTCATTGTTTATCTGGAACCGCTTTAATATTGTACTTGTCCAGATACTGGAGAGAGAGAGCGAGAGCGCGTTGGAGCTGAAACTGGAGAGTGAGCGAGAGCGCGTTTTACTCTTTTACTCGATGATGAATAAACTTTCAGACTGAAAGTTTCAGTTAATCCGTGGGTCACATGCGTTCCGCACCGGAGAGCACGATCCGTATGGATCACGGATCTTCCCGCGATCCGTTTCACCACGATACTGCAGCAGAGAGGAAGAGAAAACGCGCGTTGTAGAGTTGTTTGTCCGTTTAGGGCTGCTGTACAAAACATGGCGGCGAATTCAAAGGCCCGCTCTGTATGTAGATATAAATAGTTTATTCTAAGGTATTACAAACTTAATGGTTCATTACGTAAGGTCTTTATACACTTCTGAAGAAATAGTTTTGTATATTATATTGTATTTTTGTCAATAGATCCTCCTAAAAATGCCGTATTGTTCCTTTAAACGTCTGCGGGTTTATATCATGTATAGTCCATCTGGGTTCTTCCAAGTTTTGTTAGATCAAAGCCAAAATAATAACAGCTAGCCAAAATGTCTTTAGTCAGTGGAAAACATTGTCTGGATGCTGGTCTGGATCATGTTTTTAGTGTTTTATAACACAGAAATCTATAGAGCAGCAAACTAAAGAGAAATTGCAGCCTAAGTGCGGCGCAGGCTTGATCAATAACACTGGTCACAATAAGACTGTAATGATCACACCATTAACACACATGACTTCTGAAATTACCTGTATTGAAATGTCTCTCTGTTGTCCACAGATACAGAAATGAATGTGAATATCAAGAACAGCTGCGGCGCTCACTGGAACAGCTTAATAAGGTAAATAATAAACTGCACCCTTCCATGAGCCACAGTTTCAGGAAAACATTAATGCAGTGCCTACAATTAACCTTGACTGTGGTAAAATCAATGCAATGCAGGACTTTGATTTAAGTAAATGCCAACAACACCAATATTACAAAAGCCACAAATGCTCATTAAATTACACAATGTATTACTGTAACAATAGGCTTAATAATAAGTAAGGGATAATGTACAGGGAGTCGGTTGTTATCACAGAAATAAGCCCTGACACTGTGTGATCAGTGTGGTCTTGTATCTCACTGAAGGGGCTTATTTGGCGATAACAGCCGGCTGCTTGTACATTATCCCGCTTCTTACACGGCTACTTGCCACATGAGAAAAAAAACTGGACATAAAATGTGAATTTGAAATATTTTATTAGCTCATTTTTATCGAATGCAGACCTTCCGCGAGGAAAAGCCGTTTAGTTTCGGTTTTAAAGTAAGAAACGACATTCAAACGTCACAAACAGGCAAATTGGTTTAATCATTTGTAAATATAATGACATACAGTATATGTTATTCAAAGACATATTTATAATTAATTTTTGTGTAATATTAAACTGCCCCTCTCAAAATGATTTGCAGCATCCGGGTTACAGGGTGTTATTAGTTTTGAGCGCTTGTTATTTGAAAATAACAACCCTTGGCATGTTGCGTCTGGCCAATCAGAATCAAGCATTCAAATGAGCCGTGTAATAAGTACAATGGTGTGTGACATTTTTAGGAGAAAATATTTGTGTGACACCACTGTGATCCCTCGCTGAGTCCATTTGCTCTCTTGTCTGCAGGAAGCTGATACGGTGCTATTGAGGAACCTTGAGTATCAGATCCAGTTGCAGTTCCTCCAAGATGATGTCAATGCAACCAAAGAGAGGCAAAAAAAGGTAGGTAGGGGTGTCTGCAACCCATATTTACGCTTCTGTCTATTTAAGTAGCATCTGGAAATCTCTTGTGTGAAATTGACTGTTGCCAGCAGAACGGTGCCCTGAATGAGAAATCTGCATTAAAAGACAGATGAAAAGTCACTTGTGAATGCACCAAGTAAAATAAGAGTGATCCTTTTACACAACATCAGTCCATCTGTTAGTGACACTTACAGTCCACATCACCATTGACACTGTACTTTCTTAATGCACATTTCTAGACTCACTTCAGCTTCATACAGATAGCACTCCAGCGTTGAAAGCTGAGTTCACTCCTATATAATGAAAATGTACATTATTTGGTCAGATTATATGTAATGAACAACTATACTAAATGCTAATGTAATGATGTTACAGGTAGATGTCACAATTTTTGAGACTGTGTCATTTCACCGTGGTTTCCCCATACATTACTTTCCAGAGTTTCCACATAATAAAAGTCTATGTAATCCATAATAGTATAAGTATTATCTTTTTAGAAAAAAAAGTACACAGCTACACTTAATAGGTAACTTTTACTGTAGCATCCATCTTTCTACGGCTATAATTCCTCAGTTGGTGCAAACATACAGTAACAATCCTAGCTACGTTATAAACTACAATTGTATTTGAAATATGTTTTCAACCTGCATGACCTTAACTTGTACTAAAAAGATTTGCAGGAGCCAGTTATTTGATATTTTGTTAATGGGATTTCATTCATACAGTATAATGTGAAGCTAAATAGTTCTTGAGTAATGAAATGGACCATTCAGTCTCATTGGTCAGGTGTATCTTCATGTGAATCTTCATGTGAATTCATCCATTCTGTTGTTATTTTTCCTCACAGAACCTCGCTGAGATTCAGACGTATCTCAACATTCTGCATCAGATCAACCATACCATTCCTCTGTTGGCAAACGTGTCGGTCTCAGAGGTAGGGTGACCTTGTGGTTCTCAACACCTCGGCCCGAGCTGATTCTCTTTTGTCACACAAAATAAGAACTGGGTGGCAGCGGTGCTCTGAATGTGCCCTCAGTGATCAGTCTCTCTGACACCTTTAATGTTCATGTATCTCAGCAGGGGTGCTGACAAAGATGTGTCGTGTTATGTATGCATTTAAAATTTGTACCACAAGTACTTTGAGGAAAGAACAATATGTTCATGCTACAGTATTTTCTCTAAATCATACTTTTAATTCCTTCTTTTGTATTTTACATTTTTGTATTTAAATTTTGTTAGTGGTTGACGATATGGCCAATGCTAATTTGCTAATAAACTGCTCATCTATGTGGGGGTCTTCTGCAGAATTGTAATATTAGGGGCTTGTTCTAAGCCTAAGCAATTGCACTAGTGATGATTGTCTTCAGAAGCATCACTATAACCATTTAAAAGTAATAGTTTACCAAAAACTTTAAGTCGTTCATTTGTTATCCCAAATGTTTTCAGGAATGTTTAAATCCAGAAAAAAGTGCCAATTTAATAAGCGTTACACCCCTCCTCATTGCGTCGCCTGTCAATGGCGTCAATGTCCGCGTCATCCTCAGTTTCTACTTTAATTGCGGTAGAAATCATAGGTGTGTTCAATGCACCGATCGATCGGCGTATGACATAAAAGTATCAGAGGGGGATTTGAAAGCAGTACCGTTGAGTTGCGTTTGCTTTTCTTTGATGTCCTACACCAGGGGGGTCCAAAGTCAGTCCTGGAGGGCCGGTGTCCTGCAAAGTTTAGCTTCAACCCTAATCAAACACACCTGAACAGCTAATCAAGGTCTCACAAAGCAGACTAGAAACTTCCAAACAGGTGTGTTGAGCCAAGTTGGAGCTAAACTCTGCAGGACAGTGGCCCTCCAGGACCGACATTGGACACCCCGTCCTACACCTATCGATCTGTGCAGCACCGGATGCAGTCAAACACACATCAAGCTAGCAGCGAAAATGAATTAGTTCTTTCATCATTTACTCACACTCATGCTTTCAACCCTGTATGATTTTCAGTTTAGTTTTTAGTGGAAGAAACAACACAATGTTTGACCAATTTTACACTAAAATGGTGTCAGCCACCACGGCACCTTATGAATCATTAAGCAATCCCATTGTGTTGAATCCAACCCAAGAGTATATTTATCAGATTATCTCTTTCTTTCTTGTTAACAATTACTATTGATTATACCTAGGGTTGAACAGCTAGCTTGTGCCGCATTTGTGCAAGAACATGAATGATGAATTGTGACCTGCTGAAGAATTGTAATCTATCATATTATTTCAGTGCGATTCTAAAATTAAACACATTGTTTTTTCATCCTGATGGTTGATGAAATCGTCAAAAGTTTAAGCAGTGAGTAAGCACACACTTTTGGGTGCTTTATTAATGCGTTAGTGTGAGTCATAATGTACTACTGAATCCCCCAAACCAGATATTCCCGAAATTATTTTGAATCGGGAAGACGGCTTCTTTTGTCATACGGGATTGGAGTGTGAGAGTAAATGATGACAGAATCGTCATTTTCGGGTGATTTATTACTTTAATCATTGAGCTAATATCATCCAACCTGTGGCCATGTGGTAATTGGGTGCTTTGACGGGGCGACAAGCTATCAAATTCAATCTGCCTTTCAATCCCGTGACATTTCCTTGCTTCTCAAAGGCCACACAAAAGAACTAACACATGTAATAGCTTTACAAGGCTAATTCAATTTGGACTCTGTAAGTTTATGACTGAAAATGTAGATTTTAGTGCCAGTAGCAGCCATAAAAGTAGACTCTGGGCTGTCGATTTAGCCTGTATTAGTGATGCAATAACACTTGCACTTTCATTAGATGGTTGGTTCAGTCATCACAATGAATTAAATGGACATTTCTAGAAGTGATGCAGTTAGAAAAGAGTGCAGAAGTTAATACCAGACGTTTGCCTAAATGTAAGTGCCATTTTAAATCCAATCACGAAATCACTAAGCAATTACTCTACACAAATGTTACTTCTCAGAGAAACGTTTATTTACCAAGCATACAAAGTGCATGTATTTCCACAGCACTACAGATGCAACAAGAAAGTGGAAAGTGATCCGTTTTGTACATAACAGGTCAAATTCAAAAGCAATAATAGAGATCTTGATGTACTGGGTCTCCAAAAAAACGTATAGCCTGTGATTTTTTCTTTGTAACTTTACTGTAAAAACTAGTAAATCATGTTTTAATGTCAGATTTAAAAATGGGATTGGATAGTTCACACATAGCAGCCAAGCATTCGACTGAAATTGCCCAAACCGTGTTTACATGTGATGTTACTGTATGTTAATTCAAACCTGAGAATTATACCTGTGGTCTTACCAGTGACATGTTGATTCCTTGATTCTTGATGTGGCATTCGAAGACCTCTATGTCCTGGGTATACTTTTTGAATAAAGATTAGTTTATGGGCATGTTTGACTTTCAGAGCATCAAACTGTTCAGATTGTCTGGTGTCTGTACTTGACAGCTCTACAGTCAAAGTGACTTATTTTATTCTATGTGATCAGAGTACGAAAGGCTCTCCCCCTTTTTTTCCTTTCTCTGTACAGGAACATGAGAGGTTGATCGCTCAGCGGAGGGTTCCTGCCCTGAGGAGTCAGCTGGAGGAGTACAAGAGCGCCATCTGTCAGCTGCAGGCTCAGAAGCAGCGCCTGCAGAAGGAGGTACTTTACTGTACCTTACTGTGACAGGGGATGAGGAAAGATTGATGCTCTCTCACTGAACGCACTGCTCTTAGAGGACATCTCATAAAAATATTTACATTTCATTTAAAACCATTACAATTATTTGTAAACTAAAGTAAAGAGATGCAATATGTGAAATATATTTGAGCTGTGATGCAATAGCCTTACAGAAGAAAGAGAAACGTGGATTTAACTTTTATGAATTTATAATTACAAGAGGCTCTTTTTTCAGGATGTTACGCAAGCATCTGTCTGATTTGGCAAAATTGTACAAAGTGACAGATGATTTGCTATACTGTTGCACTTGATTGAATGCACCACATTTGAAAGATATGAAAAATTTAGTGGATTTACTTATTTCATTTTCTTTCATAAACTGGCACAGTTAAACAACTAGTTTACTGCATTTAGCATTGTCTTCTCCATGTAACACACTAGCTTAATAGTGCAAAACTGTAAAATAATTTATATGTATTTGATAGTTTTCATGTAAAAGTTAATTGATATCCTTTTGTTGTGTTATACATATAATATAGTTATACATTTTTATGAATTGTATTTTTATCTATCTTTATCTGTTGGCCATGTGTCTGTTTCTCTTAGACCTCCGTGTTGGAACAATCCATCAAGACCACACAAGAGAGCTACGATGATGAAATCCAACTATACAATGAACAAATCGAGTCCCTCAGGAAAGATACTGAGGAGGCAGAGAAGTCGCTCGAGAAATACACTAACAACTGTCGACAGCTGGCCGTATACCAGACCTCTCTGGAGAATGAACTTGAGAGGAACAAGAGAATCATTGAGAATGAAGACAACAGGTGAGAATATCATCATCATCAGTTGTATTATGGTAATGAGACTGTATGGACTGCAGTGTGAATAATCATGTTTGCTGTTAGATTCACTCACATGTTTGCGGTAGTTAGAAGTTTGATTGTTTGTTGGCTATTTGGTTATTGTAGGCTATGCCACACAGTGGCAGTATAACTACATTTTTATCACTTTATCTGGAAATTTTCTTTTTAGACTTCAGTGAAAAAAAGATTTTCTCTTTTACTCTACGGTGCTGACGTCGTAATTTGACAGATATTTTAGTATTCACAAGCCTTGGATCTTTGTAATGGGTTCTTTCCAAAATGTTTGTGTTTAATTTTTTGTGTTTAATTTTGCTTTTCTCCTCTGACTGTCACAGGTTGAATTCAGCAATAATTGGGACACCCATTACCTTGTTAACAACCAATTACAAATACACCCATAGTCCTAGCCTAACCAGGAAAGGAAAAGGTGAGAATCTCTTGGGGGGGGGTTGCTTATGTAACATGACTGCATCATTATCATAGTCCTGCACATTCAAGAAATCAGCAGCCAGCAGCTGCCACCTTAAATGAAGATTTCCGCCCATTCAGTGTCTCGTGTTATCCTTCTCAGGCGGCTTGAATTCAGGAACACAGTCCAATTGCTTCTAAGGTCTTTGGAATGGCCCTGTTAACAGTGATAAATGACAATGGCCTTTACGTATGTGAGAGTTCATGGTACCACGTTGAGCTTTGAAGCGTTTGAGTAATTGTTGTTTGTACTGAGCCACAAAAGGTTTCTTAAGTGGAAAAGAAAATGGTTTAAGTTGCATTTTGTCCTTGTGCTTATAACATGGGACATTTAAAACATTTAAACATCATCTGAAAAGACCAGCTTAGATCACCATGAATTTCCGTGAAAGCTCCAAGCTGGATTATGATGCTTATCTTTTCAACAGAAATGGATAAAACATTGGTAACACTTCACAACAAGGTTGGTTAGTTAATGCATTAGTTATGAGAAATTCTTCTACAGCATTTAATAATATTAGTTCATGCTCATTTCAGCATTTACTAATACATTCAAATCAAATGTTGTAAGAGTTAACATTAGTTAATGCACTATGATTTATCATGAATTACTGTATTTACATTAACAAACTAACATTAACTATACATGTTGTAATACATGCTGAAAAACTATAATGCGCATTGTTAGTTCATGTTAGTTATTTTATTTACTGCATTTAATGTTAACAAATACAACCTTATTGTAAAGTGTTACCTACATATATAAATTATCTTCAGTTGATACTTAATGATGTAGATCTATAAATAAACTAACCTAAACAATAAGCCTGCTGGTTTTAAGTTTTATGTTGATTTAGAGTTCAATTAATGAGAGGGATAATACACCGTTGAGTTAAAAGTAACACAAAATGTGTTGTCCTTAAATAGACACAGACATATGATAGGTTAAGGACAGATCGTGTTGTTTTACCACAACAGTTTTTATAGTTTTAAAAACAATTTAGACAAAAGTGCTTTGGTGGACACATGGTCTTAAAATTGATCAAGATATTTGCAGGCCATCCCTGAACTAATTAAAAATTTAAAATATCTAGTACGCTTTTATATAACAGACACTATTAAAAATAAAGGTGCTTCACGATGCTATAAAATAACCTTTTTCGTCTAAATGGTTCCATAAAGAATTTTTAACATCTGTAAAAGTTAAACATCTGAGGTTAAAGGTTCTTTATGGAACCAAAAGGTTCTTCTATGGCATTGTGATACACCTTTATTTTTAAGAGTGCATGTTAATTTTAAAAATGTTTTTTTTAGACATCACCCAAGTTATCCAAGACATTACCAGCGTAAAGCCTCGTCAGAAGACCTTGGCCAAGAAAGTGTTGAAAAAGAAAGAGATCACTTCCAAAGGAGCTATGGAGAGTGGACTGGATGCGAGGACACCAGAAGAGTTTGAGAAAGAGGAGAAAGCGCAGATGATGGAGGAACAGGCGGTTAGAAGTGAGCAGTCTGTTCCTCGTGAGGACGTGCCTGATGGAGCCCAGATCAGCAAGGCCTTCGACACTCTCTGTAACATCATTCACGACCGTATGAGGCGAGTTAGGAAACCAGAGCCCATCGCTGACTTTTTCACCAAGGGCCGTTACGTCCTTGTGATGGGCGACTCAAACTATCTTGACCCCTGCTTCATCTCAACCACCCCCTCCGCCAGTCACGTCTTCGTTACGATCCGAGATGGCATGATTCCTTACGATCCTGACATGACTGGTACACCTTCTCCTCCCCCCATGCCCCCCATTGGACCAACGCCCCAGCCAGAAAAGGGTAAAGACGATGGAAAATGGAAGGAGGGCGGAAACGGAAAGCCCAAAAATGGAGAGCCACATTCAAAGGCGAAAGAGCCAGAACCGAGCCCCAGCCCACCACCAGGCCCTCGTGACAGCAAAAGCCCCAGTCCTCCTCCAGGCCCCAAGCCGCCCTTATCCCAACGTGGCAGCAAGACCTCAGAGGAACCAGGCAATTTCAGAGGCCCTCCACCCATGCCATCGCACAGCTCCATGAGCTATGAGAAGGTAGAAGTAGTGGAGTCTATTGAGAAGCTCTCAGCAGACAAAAAAGTGAAGGGCTATGAAGAGATGACCACAGTGGTTGAGACCATGATCGAGAAGACCAGCAAAAAGAAACATTCCGACAAATCTTCTTGAGCGACGCTTGCTGCTGAAATATTCTGCGCGTTGTAGTCATTCCTACCATGGACCTGCTCCAGTTTCACCTCCAGCCTGCTGTTTACTAGTGCTGCTGTTTTTGCCTGCATCATTGCCTTTGACATTTACTGTCTGAAAACTTGGGAAGTCAAAAATAAAACGCCCCATCTCCCCCTCACATGAATAGAAGATGCATATTTTAAGTCACAGGCTCTGTTCCAAAGCACAGTAAGCCTTGCTTTCGATGGTCGGCTAATTTAAAATGTTTTACACAGGCAGCAACTCCATGCAAAACAGAAAAATTAGAGTTAGCATGTTGCTAAGCTAACAACAACAAGATTGATTAGCAAAAATTTTGACGAATATTAAGAAAAAAGACTTGATGTGATTGAACCATTTTTTACTTTTAAATATTTACAAGGACGTTTTATAGAATCTATAATTATTTGTTAGCAATCTTTCTCTTGCTTTGTGTGCCATCTTGAATGAAGGGCTTTTTTTGCAATGAATTCTAGGATTGTCGTTTACATTAAAGATACAGTACAGTTACAGAGATACAATGATGTTGCCTTAAAATTTTTACTAGGATTAGTTGTTTTTAACCTTTTTACCTATATTTTGTTGATTTCGTGCCATAATGCCCTATCACGCTACCTACTGTACATAGGCAACTTGCTATGTTTTGGAACAGAGCCATCAAGCTACCCCAATAACAATGTATCACCCTCTTTCACCCTTTCTATCTTGTGACACAACAGCAAATATTTTGCGTTTTATTTGGTATGATTTTGTTCAATTGATATGCCAACATATGCCACCACAGTCTTGATGTGTATTAATTGCGCCACAAATAAAATTCAAATACTTCTCAGCTTGTGTTTTCTGTTTGGTGACTCATGGCATTACCATTCTTCCAAAAGAATGTATAGCACATAATTACATTTTTTAAAGTGGTGTTCACTTAGATGTAGACTCTGTCATATCAGTGGAGTACAAAAGGCTATTTTATTTAACAGAGGAATGGTCAACCTTCAGGATGACTAATTTTATTGTATAGTGTTTGTTTAATTATATCTCGGTCACACCCCTATACCGGAATAAATTCTTTAAAATATGCAATGACAACAGTAACCAAAAATACTTTGTTTTGTGTGTTGCTGATTTGTGTGAACACTCATAGGTGCCAATATTATGTATAAAATGATGGTGTGGAGGCATGTCAGTTTAAGATCAAGTGGGAATACAGAAAAGAGGATTTCTGAAAGCACAACTGGGCCCTCCTTTTTAAAAGTCTTTTGACATCGGAGTGCATTGCAACCAAAGTTCATATAAATGTGCTGTCACATTTGTAAAGCGATGCTTTTATCATCTACATCCCTCCAACGGACCATTGCAACGTCCACTGACATGCTTTCAAAGAAGTTTTCCCTATGCACTTCAAAACTAAATGTGCCCTAAAGTGCACCTTTAAAAGTGACTTGTGTCGATCCATTGAAAGATTAGAGGTGAGTCTTTATGTAGTGCTGGAGTAACTCTACAGGACTATTAATATCAGAGAATAAACTGTTTGGTAAACAAAAATCAGTAGCTAATAAGGTTGCTTCTTTGTGTAAGCCAGCTGCAAAATGGAAGTCATCCATTTTTCATGAAAATGACCTCATGGGATACAGATGTCATCTCTGCATAACCCACTCTCAGAGGTCCAGAGAGGAAGAAAATACATGTAGCCTATCCTACTGAAATATCACATTCAAAAGACCTCTGACTGCCACAATACACTTTACTATCAGATTTTCTTTTGATATTTGTCCATAGGAATTTGTGAAAAAGAGATATTGCTAGATATTTTCAGACAGATATGGTGACTCTTTCATACATAGTCTAGACCATGGGTCTTCAACTGGGGGTCCGCTACTGTTTACTCACAGGCAAACTTTTATAAAAGTGAAGCATGGGTACAGAAATATTACAACCATTGTTTTCTTTAAGCTGTGCACGTGCGCGGCCGCGCGGACTCATTAAAGCTCCCGCATATTGTTTAACCTGCCGGCGAACAAAATATCCATTCAGGCAGCAGAAGCAATAGAAGAAACGTTACATCTGCAACAACCGGTAGGGTTAGAATCAGTGCACTGCATTCTCTGTCTCCCTTCCGATAAGTTCAGAGTACGCATAAGGAGCGTGCAAATAAAGTGCATAATTTCTGAACGTCTGTTCAAATTTGTTAAAGCTATAAAGCGCTAATTGGACACCACACCGCATCTGCATTGTAAACTCTGACAAAACTATCGTAGGTGTTTAAAATCAATGAACCGCGCACCGTGTACTGGTGGTGCACGTCAAACAAGTTGCTCCAAAAATAACGCGGACTCGTTGCATGTTGCTCGATGCTCTGCAGAAAGACAAGGTAAAATGCAAGCGGAAGAGGAAAAAAAGAATGACACTTAATAAAACGGCCTGCTTTTACAACAGAATGCATCAAATCTGCACTGATTTCTTTTGCATTTCAGAGACAACGTCTACCTCCAATGGTCTTTGTGCCATTAACCAGGGTCAGTCATCTCATTGAAGCCTTAATAAAAACTAAGGTCCAGGACAAGTAAATGTATAACTGTCCATCTCACAGTATGCAACATGTATGATGCTGCAAATCCCTTAAAATAATCAAACAATCTATATTTACAATACAAATAATGCACAGAAAAGTAGGCAGGCTATGTGTAACAATAACATGCATAATAGTGCTAATGTAATGTCTTAACATAATATTGCGTGACAATAAGGGTTGTTTCTATTTAAATAGCTCTGTTTACACATTTAGTATAAGGTGGTCCCTGCTCCATGCATCTCTCATCTAAGGGGTCATTGCACCTAAAAACGTTGAAGACCCCTGGTCTAGACAGTATCAAAAGGGTTTCTCTCTTTCATGCACCTACACCAGGAGCTGTATAGGCCTATGTAAGACTTTTATATAAACCAATAAACAACTATAATATGTTTGTAGATATTTAGAAAACATGCTCGTAGATATTTAGAAAACATGCTAAGTTGTGACGCCCTGCCGGTTGTTACCTGTGTTTTGTTTGGTCTGTATTTCGTTTCAGGGAATTGGTTTGTTAATTGCAGATTGGGAACACCGACGCAAGGGTTTCCTGTCTAATGGCTGGAATACACTACAAGACTTTTAAAATCTGAACAGATTTGCAGACTTTTTGAAAGTTTCAGATAGAAACACACTAACTGGTCAAATCTGCAGACTGGCACAGACATTCTGCAACAAGTCCAGACTGAAAATCTGAGCAAAAGTCTTGTAGTGTGTTTTAGCCTTAAATGGTGTTCTCCTGCAGATGGGGTGTCCTTTCCTTTTTGGACTCCACTTTACGTTTATTCCATTGTATTGTTTACTTTTGGCTCGAGCTGTGTTTAATTAAATCTTCTTTTTAGTATGTTTTGTTATAAATAAAATGCAATTTTTTTCCTCAAGTATGCTCGTCTACTCCCTTTTTTTGTTGTGATCTTATGGAATCGCAACAACAATGCTATAGCCAGTTATTCTACTTTAAAATGCTTGTTCCGTGTTGAAATGTCTGTTTTTGTTTTGGTCCGTGTGACCCAACCCACTGCCAATTTACCCAATAGTGTATTTCGACAGCTCAGTTGCCAGTTGGCGACAGTCACATCATATTGCAGCCATGGAAGCGATACACGGATCTGAAGGCAGGTTCCACTCTTCCCAAAAAGCCTACACATTCATCGAAATTAACAACAAAAACATTGCGTGTTATTTATAATTTATAATTATATATATATTTGACCATCGCTCACCACTCAAAATGCAGCTTGGTTTATACGTAATGTGTGAACCTATCCCTTACCAACCATTTCCCCAATATTCAATCCCCAGGCAGACGTTTTGGATAAATGACTTACATTTTATCAGTATGCGAAAATGATTGTCCTAATCACTCAAGTGCTTTAACAAACAGCGTAATAGATTTATTATATATAGTGAATGCTCTGAAATATGCTTTGTTTGGCCATAAACAGTATGTATAGAATGACTCACATCTCACATTCAGACTCTTCATTGAATATAAATTGTTCCCACACAAAAAAGTGTAACAGAAAGAAGTATCACTGTTCTGTTTGCAAGTTACTAAACGTTAAAGAGAGTCACACAAACAGGTTACAGTCACAAACTGTACAGCAAAGGTGAAAGACAGCAGCATAAGCAAGAACATATTAAAGTATCGATATATTTGGTTTATATACATTTCTGTCAAGAGTAAAAAAGGAACATCAAAAGTAGGATTTAATATTTTCTGTGTGGGACATACAGCAGCTTCAAAAAGTATTTGGACGCACATTTTGAAATGTCTCAATGGCAATATCAAGATGAATGTGGCATTCGCGAACTACAACTTTACTTTACTATTAATTTCTGCCTTTTAAATAAAAAAGCCACTTGGTTTGATATTTGTGACATTTTTCAGGAACTGAAGTATCCAAATACTTGATGGAGCTACTGTACCGTTCATAAAATACGCTGTAATATGAGGGACTCACATCATACATACATTCATCAAATAATCACAAGGTAAAAGATGACCAAAGCAGAGAAAGAATGAGCTGGGAATATATGCTCATACAGAAAGAAGACAGAGGGAGAGAGAGAGCGAGAGAGAGGCCAGATATCATGCACATGGCTAGTTGCTTTTACTCAGAAGGCTTTTCAAGCTCCTCTCAACCGCTTCATCTAACTCCTCCTCCAGCTCTTCTTTTTTGGACATGGCTAGTTTGGATTGGTAGTCCCTCACCACCTGGTCTATGTAAGGGGCACTTTGTGTTCCGTGCAGCATGAGGGTCCATTCCTTCAGCACGCCGTTCTGTGGGCTCTCCCCCTGGAAACCCACCTCCAGGAGCCAGGTGCCGCGTGGGTCCTCACCCCACGTGTGGGTGGTCATGAAGGGCCATTTGTCGAAGCCCACCTTGGTGTCGTCATCGCGGGGTCTGCGGCTCAGCAGGATGGATTTGGTGCCCATGGGCGATGTCATGTTGATGTTCAGGTCTCCGCGGCGACTGGCGTTGACGGTGATGACGGCCTGCACGTGCTCCAGATAGCGCACAAAGTTGTCTTTTCCTTGGCAGGCGTCGGTTGTGATTGTCAGCATCAGTTTATTGCCTGACTGTATTTTACTGCAGGAAAAAAAGAGAGCAAGATGGAATAACTCATACATTAAATACCACTATAAAGCCAGAGGCAACAGGAATAAACCTGGTTGTGACTGGTGATGGAAGATAGTGTCTGACTGGCTTATACACGGGCAACAGATGGCATTTTATCAGGTGCATTACACATCAACCTCTGCTGTATCTCTGGCACCACGCTAAAAGGGTTTGACGTCGATGGAGAAATTCCATAGAGGACCCTTAGGCAAGCTGTGGGCTTTTAACCAAGAAAAATGTTACATATGTTTGATCCAGAATCACCTCTCTGGAACAAAGGAGACATACGGAGGAGATATACAGCATTTAATTGGAAAAGATTGTCATTGCTGTCAAAGAACATGGGAAAGCAGAACAAAAACGCCAATATTTCACAAAGCTTCCACCTTCTTACCGCTTGTTTGTTTTAATGTTATTTTATTGTAAATTATGACTCCAAATCAAAGAGTCAGTTTTGTTTTTAAATCATCTACGAATATATTTCTGTACATTATCAAACATAGTAAAAACAGGAAGTGTGTTGATTCTTACTGGGTCTGGCTATTAGATCAGATTATAATGTACCTAGTGACATTTACAGAGTTTACATTAATGCAGCCGATAAACAAGTACAAATCTGAATCTCTCTCTAACCATAGCGTGATACAAAGAAAATTAGAAATGTCAAATGAATAATCATTCAAATGAGCATTTGTGTCCAATGAACGAAAATCAGCCAGAGCTATGCTTTTGTGCTTGGGTTGAAAATGGCCTTATGTTTCTACCGTTTTGAGCTACAGCCGTCTCCAAACAAAGAGTAAAACCTGGCCAAAAAATGATTACATGTTCCTCTATTTTCAATGCCGCACCATCCTGGTGCCAACAATTGGTTCAGTCAGATGATGGCTTTTTCGTCCTTCATAAGGCTGCTTTGTTGTCATGTGAGGACAAAGGCCCAGCGAGGGCTGCTGACTAGCTGTTTTGTGCTGCTGTGATGATAACAGCAAGGGACTTGAGTGACTGACCATAAAGTGAATGTAATGGCATTATCAGACGCACGTCTCCCAGCCTGGCCCATTACGGCACTCCGATTAGGGTGTGTGTTTGTGAGGATCTCTTGAGTTTCCCAGGAAACTAGTTTATACAAGTACATTTAATCACAATTAATTCAAATTTTATTTGTACACAATTTTAATGTTTATTACATCCTATCTTGCAATAAACACACTTCGTTTTTGGCTTTGCTTTTAAAGAAATTGTTCGATTTTGCTTCACTGTAAAAAAAAATGGTTAAAATTAAAAATCTCACCTTTGCAACTAAAAAGTGCATATTAGTACCTCAGATTGGTATTAAAAAGGTGCATAATAATATACTCAATAGGTCCTTGGGTTACAATTATATACCCAAAAGGTACTTTATGTTTTCTATCTGTAGAGGTACAAAAAAGTGCCATTAAAGGGATAGTTCACCCAACAATGAAAATTCTGACATGATTTACTCACCCCCGAGATTGTTCCAAACTTGTATACATTTCTCAGATCTCATCCCAATCATTGACTCCCGTAGTATTTATTTTCCCTACTATGGCAGTAAATGGGGATGAGAGCTGTTTGGTTACTGACATTCTTCCAAATATCTTCCTTTGTGTTCAGCAGAACAAAGAAATTCATACAGGTTTGTAACAACCTAATGGTGAGTAAATGATGACAGATTTAGCTTTTTTGGTGAACTATCCCTTTAAGGGTATCACCCCAGTGATGGCTATTGTACCTTTCTAACAGCTGCGTTTACATGGACACATTGGATTGAATTTAATCAGATTGTGCAATCTGAATGTAGTGTTTACATGAAAGGTAAATAAAGTGATCTGATTGATGTGCGTGTTTACATGACATGCTTTAAATCCGATATAATCTGCTGACATGCGCACACTGCACAAGTGTTCACCTAAATACCCACTAAAACAGTGTTTTAAAGCACATGTTGTGTATATTTTATTTTACAAACCACACAAAAAAAATGTACAGTTTATAAAGGCAGAGTAATGTCTGGTGCGAATGAAGCACGAGCACATCCGATGCGGTTTACCATGGTAAAACCATGACAAAACTACCAAGACCCACCAGAGCGTTCTGCAGGCAAACAATAATTAGAATAAATGTTTATCAACAACAGCTAATACCGAACTTTAGAAGTGATGATATGCGGACTCATATATCAGCATTAACGGTAAACAGAGACGGGCGCGGTGGACATTATAATATTCACAAAACGGCTACTCAAACAATGTTGTAAGCACAGATGTATTTATTTTATGTCACAGA
Source organism: Triplophysa rosa (assembly GCF_024868665.1). Lineage (NCBI taxonomy): Eukaryota > Metazoa > Chordata > Actinopteri > Cypriniformes > Nemacheilidae > Triplophysa > Triplophysa rosa. Next base: position 4,893,377 of record NC_079898.1, read on the forward strand.
CACCAGCATAATAATGTACAATTCATAAACGCAAAATAATGGGGACATTCTAAAACGCTCAACGTGAAAAACGCTTAATGTAGTTTAACGTACCTAAACAGCAATCAAGGAAAACCAAATTTATGTCAAATTTGACTTCTAATAAACACATGCTGCTGTCAAAAGAACGAGCTCTTGTTCCGCAGATAAAGTGAATATCACGTTAAGCGTTCTCACCATAGAAGTCCATTATAAGAGAAAACAGCTTAACGTGGTTTATACAAATTTCTGTCATTTTAGTTGTAATATATACTTCAAAAGCCACCGTGCATTGTGTTAAAAAGTGGCGTAGCCTACTCTTTATACCCAGTTATGCCCTGTCTGAAACGAATATTAAGAAATGAGGTTGAAAGGTAATAAAGTTGCTAACTCCTGGCTTCAGTGTTGTTACATCGAGCTGAATAGCCTGTGGAGCAAACTAGAACAAAACAGCACAAATGTTTCTAAAAGCTCTGATAAAAAGGGACAGAAATATAAATGAGATGATACAGCGCGTTCTTCTGGCACGAATGCTCGCACGGCTATTGCGTCAGTAGGCTAATTAGCGTTGCTGTTTATCCGCGGAACAAGAGCTCATTCTTTTGACAGCAGCAAGTGTTTAGTAGAAGGAAGGTTTGACATAAATTTGGTTTTCCTTGATCGCTGTTTAGGTACGTTAAGCTTTTTTCACGTTAAGTGTTTTAGAATGTCCCAAATAATGTCTAGTACATATCAATGCAGCAAGGTCGTTACAGCGACTTACCATGGTAAAAACAGTTAATCCTTCCAAAGCACATGTAAGTAAACAATAAATAAAATAAATGTTCGGTAGCCTACTACGCATATACATTAAATTTTATGACTAGATATTTTAGCCTACAGTATGTTTGTACTCTACATCTGCAAATGTATAGTGTTTTAAAAAGGAACTCAGAAATTGCGGTAAAAACTCACTCCAGGGAAACAGTTAAGACATTTTAAATGCATAGAAACATGAAGATGTTCATTTAGAGATGACAAGCATATGGAAATGTGTACCGCTTTGCCAGATTTATGATTTTTGGTTTCTTTAGCAAACAGCTGCTCCATTCCGTGCGTCATGCCCTTACGTCTGTACGAGCCAGTGTCGTCTTTGCACATGCGCACAACTTCCTACTTCGGTTTTTAATCTGATCAAGTGTTTATATGTCCTAACAAGCGGGTTACAAATGGCATAAACCACCCCTTACAATCCCGCTGAAAAATGAACGACATGAACGAGCTGTTATTTCTCACTCGTGAACGAAAGATGAGGTCTCTTGTTCAACAAGTACAGAAACGTACACAATGTAAAGATCCTTACGAAAATAATGCAAGCTGATGGTTAAATGTAACAAAGACAAATTAACATTGTCATTTTTATTGCATGGAAAATGTCAAGCCCTGTTTACTCAGTTATTGTACTGCAAGCACAGGTGTTTTATGTGCATTTTGTATAATTTATTGTTCTTTCAAATAAAAACGACTTCATTACGTTTAATTCATGTCATGCACTTCTCTAAAAACTGTAAACAGGGTTTTTCATGCATAGAGAGATTGGAGCCGGCCGCCTCCGTCAAATGTCGTGCCGCCTCAGGCTAAAATTATGTTGTGAGTCTTCACAAGAAATGCTGCGTGCATTTAACAGACTGTCATTTGTAACTGCAGTTGCGGCATTATGCCACAGTGGAGGCGCTGTTTCGTTATCAGCACACTGAGGCGCTAAAAAGAGTTGCAGAACAAGAGCTAGCTGTGTTTCACGGCTGTTTGTTTTGCATCCAAGTACGTTCAATTTCTTTAAATTTACTAAATTAACATGACGTACATCATTGCAATGTCTTTAGCTGTGCAGTCGGATTGTTGAATCAGCGTATACTGTACACAGCGAGTTCGTCAGTATGAACGCACATTGCGTTCAGAACGACTCGCACTCGAATGACTCATTTGAACCGATTCATTTAAACTATTGAACTTTTCAGTCACTAGCGAATATAAGAGATCCTTGAATCATTTAAAGTTAACCACGGAGAATACAAGATGTGAATGAGCTTTGCTCATTTAGAAATACTGGTTAATTCAGTTGGCTATTGTGGGCTGAATAGTTAATTGAAAATGATAGAAAAGCTTTATTTGATTAAAAAAAACATTTCTGTTTGGTTGAATAAAAGTAATGTTTTATATAACTTAATAATTGTCATCTAATTTTATTAGAACTTTTAATATGTCAAACTCAAAGTCACTTTGGTTAAGCCACTTAAAGGTACGGTAGGCCTACGTGTGTGTGTACAAGATCAGGATGGCACCACCTCCGTCTCATTTTGAGCCAGGAAAAACCACGTGTAAAACAAAAAATATTGGTTAGCTCTCATTCGCGTCACGTCAGCAAATAGCATTCCAGTTCCGGCTGTGAAGGGACATGTAATTGGTTAGATCTTCCACTGAACGAATATGCCCACACTGACCAAGTCGCTGTTGAGTCTGAACGAGAGAGATAGATCGCGTTCGTGAACGAATTGAAGGAGAGTGTGCAGGGTAGGTCGGTCATTTAGCATGTGAGTCTCGTTCAGCAATCAGCAGAAAGCACTTACAGGTAGGCTACTTTGCACGCTTGTTTATTTAAAATACATAAACTTCATGTTTAACATAATCCTAGATTTATGAATGTGTAAATGACCAAACAATTAACTTTTTAATTTATATAGAAAAACCTTGTGCGTTGGTCATCTGAACCACTTATTTAGACTTATTTAATTTATTTAATGAGTAGATCAGAGACACACATTTTAATAAAGCCTGTAATCAGTTTAAACGTCCATTAACACGTTCGTTGACATAACACAACTCTTTTTCGCCACCTGCTGGCGTATTATAGAAATGGTCACTGAACAAATCAGTGAACGAATCTGAACGAATCATTTTGGTGAACGAACTGAAAAAGAACGAATCACTCAAATGAATCAAAATTCCCATCACTACCAAATGCTCGCTAGCATTCACCACAAGGTTCACTCGCCATGTGCACCAGGGGCGTAGCTACATGCGGCTACCCCTGAATGATGGATGGCCACCTATCTGGCCACCTCTGTTGTGCGAAGCAGTTTTAAGATGTCTGTCGGAGTTTACAGAGTGCTGCGCAGATCATTTAGCGTATGCACTGAAAGTAACGCGAGAACATTACTCTCGCATTAATATGATGTCATACGCTGACGCACTGACGCAAACAGTCTGAGCGCTATAGCTGAACAGCTGCTAACCGCTTCGTGACAGGTGTCGGTACACGATCCGGGATGCCTGCACGATCCGTCCGCGCATGCGCATAATGACGTAGTAGATAATTCTGTTTAGCGACGACACTGCACGATCTGTTCCACGCTTGAGCACCTTTGTACCGCGATTTTCACTACTGTCCACCTCTGGTCTCTTGTCACTTCTGTGCGCACACTATGCGTTGAAATACTCTGTAACGTTTCCCCAGACTTGTTTGTAGTTCTTTCTTCATGTAAGTGCAGATAGTCTAGGCTGAAATGCATATTATGTTCCTTATTGTGTTCTGTAAACACCATTGAAGGGATTATTCCTCATTTAGATTATATAGATAGATATATTAGCCTATATATAGACCCATACTAATACAAAATGAGTCGATTTAAACTTAACTAATATTAGCAGCTTTTAATAAAAACCGTCTTTGACAATACTACTGACCTCAGATCGAAACACAGCAAGTTAAGTAGGCCTAATGCCATGCAGCAATGAATCGCAAAGGGGAGTATGGAGGAAACTGAAGGTTTGCAGTGACAGACTCTCAAGACTCAGACTTTATTCCACATGTAACCAAAATCGTGTATGTTCATGTAACAACTCCTTTATTATTTTGGATTGGCAATCACGTAAACACATCGTAATGCATAGCGTAAGCTACATTTTAAAACATCAAAATAGACCCGCCATGAACTGTTAAATGAAAAACACAATGTAGCCTATAAAAATATGCCGCCAGTTGTGCCGTCTGGCCGTCAAGTGTTTCATCGCATGCTTGATACCAATAGTGTAGGGAAACCGTGACGTTGTTTACTACGTCATTATGCGCATGCGCAGAACGGATCGTGCAGGCATCCCGGATCGTGTACCGACAACAGGTACTGTCTGTGTACCATGGAAGTTCATTGCGTGTTTAACTGGATTTCATTCATTAATTACATTTTCGCGAAAGTTTAAGTTGGGGTACTGCAATTTTCTATACAAAATGCTAACATACTGCAAATGATAGCTAGCAAATTATTTTAAAATAATGTTGGCACATGAAAGCATTGCAAATAAATTGTTTACTTTATGTTCTTTGTGTATGTTTTGACCAGCAAACTATGTGTAATGAAGAATTGGTGTAAATTACAGTAGAAGTCTAAGAATTTCTGTCTGTAAGGATTTTTGGTCACCCTAATAAAATCACTGGGTCTTACCTGGCCACCTCTAAAAAAAGTTCTGGCTACACCCCTGATGTGCACACACTGCATCTATTAACATTTATCATCCAACTTACATTTAGACAGAGCAATATAACCCACATGTAACATATACGGGTGTATATAAACACATACAAAGGATATTTACCTGGAATTACACTTATGCATATAACATCAGATCGCGATGACAAGCAACACACACGGAGCGTGCGGTCTCTCGGAGCCACGCATGCGCACAAAGAGCCAGCGCACCACATCGCGTGAACAGGAGCGAAATCTCTTAAAGGGCCATACACAGATTTTACCACACAACAGAAAGGTTTAATTTTTACCCCCTGGCCACAATCTTGTCAATGCAATCCTGTATTATTTTGCTTCTTTCCATTTAGGAGCTCGATAGATGTGGCAATGTGAGGTGTCATAATATAGAAAACACAGCCTAAAAACAGTTTTAGTGTTACACAGTAGAGTGAAAGTCAATGACATGAGGGTGAGTAAGTGATGGCTGTATTGTTTTTGGGAAAGACACTAAAACTAAGCTGTGGTCTAGAGGCTATAAAAAAGCGTTGGCATAAACTGGCATTTGGCCAGGATGACATTGTGAAACTGAGATGTTGGATTTTGGGAACATTTAATGAACGTTGTTATTGATGTACTAGCTAGCAAACAAGGTGCTTTCTTTTTAATTACGGCTCCGGTACAAAAGGTGGCACACTGTGTGTCATTTGCCGCCTGCAAATGGCTTGTTTTTCTGAATAGCTTTGTGGGAGCACAGTGACAGCTAACCAGCAAGCTGCAAACAAAACAACAACCGTTTATGTGCTGTTCCATATATTCATATTAAAGGGATACTTCACCCAAAAATGACAATTCTGTCATCATTTACTCACTTTTGAGTTGTTCAAAATCTGTATAAATTTCTTTGTTCTGATGAACACAGAGAAAGATATTTGGAAGAATGCTTATAATCAAACAGATCTCACCCCCCATTGACTCCCATAGTAGGAAAAATTACTTTATCGTTTTTTGTTCTGTTGAACACAAAAGAAGACATTTTGAAGAATGTAGGACAGCAAACAGTTCTGGGGCACTTTTGACTACCATTGTATTTTTTCCTACTATGGTAGTCGAAATCTGTCTGGTTATAAGCATTCTTCCAAATATCTTTCTCTGTGTTCATCAGAACAAAGAAATTTATACAGATTTGGAAAAACTCGAAGGTGAATAAATTCATTTTTGGGTGAAGTATCCCTTTAAGGTCATTCCTACAGTGCAAGAAATCTTTATGTCCCTCTTACATATGCATTAATGTATTGGATGATATCACAATTTTTCTTATTAGTTCGATTGACTGTACAAAAACATAATGAATTTTACCTTTTAATTTTGAGCAGGTACAGTAGTAGGCCTATTTCCATTTTCCTGTGTATATTGAAATTAGCAGTGTACCAATTTACAAAATGCCATATGACAATTTAATAACTAATTTTAGCTGTTTATTCATTTCTTCGTTTTTCTTGAATCAAAAGCCAACAAAACATATTCGAAATACTGTTTAAAACAATTGTGTGAGCTTTATGGAAATTACAACACTAGCATATTCATGAGTTCAATGTAAAAGTCCAAAAGAAACTGTACAACAGGATTGTGATTAGATGTGATTATGCATTTGCTTTCAGTGTTAGTGAAAAGGTATCATTGGATCTCATAATAGACTCTAGATAGCAGTACATTCAGGGGACTCCCACGAAATCAATTAAATCCCCATTTTTTTCCATCTATGGTGACACTACACATTGTTCAGTGGAGGTTAGTTGCACATATTCGCTTGGAGGGAGTCATTAGCCGACACAGATATGAGCCTTATCGCACGATAAATGCTCTGCATGCTTCTACTCATTATAATTCAACAATCTCTTCTCCTCCTGCTGCTGCTTAACTGCTATTCTCGCCTAAACTCTCATGAACTGTGTTAGGTATGATATGAAGTTTGGCACTTTGTTTATGGGGGTTTTGACAGGGACACTTATACACACAAATAAGAACACACACACACACAGACATTCAACCCCATCATCATGCCAGTGAAACTCAGCGTAATTGCGGCGGTTGCTATAGCGTGCTATGCCCAGCAAGTGAGTGGGAGAGAACTAATTATAGCAGATGTGAGAATGAGCGGTGTGTGTGTGCACGCGTGTATGTGTGGAGAGAGTCAGTGGGGGGGTGAAACATGCAATATGCCATCACACAGAGCAAAGAAAGCCTTAGACCTGGCTGACACAATCTCACAATGATGCTTGTTACGAATATGGAAAAAAATCACTACCATGGTAATAATACTGACACAAATTTTTATTGTCGAGTAGTTGATGTGCTGTGGTTGGCTAATCATCTGAATAACTAGGCAATAAGTGAGTTTTGAAGCAATATTCTTCAATACAGATCTTCAAATACATGTATGCATGTGAAAGACACTGATGTGCATTCAAGTTCTACATGTTATCAGTATTTGTCCTCCCTGGGAATCAAACCCTTGGCACTACTGTAGCACAATGTTGTTTACACTAAAAAATAATAAACCCTGGATAATTATAACCCTTATGATAAAGGGAGAGTTGTGGATTTTTATAATAACGCCACATAATTTGGACATGGTTGTTTAAGTTTACTCAGTTCAGTTTAGTTTATCATACATTATGTAGTTGAGTAGAGATAACATGTTTCTATTGTGTGGAACCACTTTCCATAATTGAATTAAGTTAGTTTAAAGTATTGTTTCTTTTCAGTGCATAATTCCTTTCTGTTATATAATTTTCCTATTTTATCATTATTTTGCAATATCAGGTTTAATTTGATACCTGTCATCTGTCATGCTAATGGATTAAATGTCTTAGTCTAATACTCAAGTCACAGTTTCACAGACAAGGCTTAGCTTATGCCAGGACTATGCCTTAGTTAAATAACATATATCAGTTGCTTTTATAAAAATACCTCCTACAAACATTACTGGTGTGCATCTTGAGACAAAACAATGGCACTGACATATTTTTAGATATGTTAGGGCACGTTATTTTCAGTTAAGACAACTCAAACATTTATTTTAGCATGGGGCAAGCCTTGTCTCTGAAACAATACTGTTTTAGTAGGATGTTTTACTATCTTGATGCACTCTCCTCTCACAAAAGCTTTTAGATATGAATGAGCCAATTGTCCTTTTTTTAATGATTTTTGTTATTTCTATACAGTATTTTCTTATGTATCTATACTGCTGGTGTTAATAGATACCATATTCACTGTAAAGCTGCAACAATGCAACATTTTAATTGAACTAAATATAATTTCCATTTTTCCTAAAATGTTTTCTCACACTGTGAAACTACATAAATAAAATAAAATAAATTGAACTAAAATAAATAAATATAGTTTCATGGTACTCGCTCAATTGTATAATACTGTATAATGGACGCAACAATTTTACTCTGTACAACAATCAATTTCATCTAACATCTACATTTTTCAATTGTCTCAGGTAAAGTGGTGAATTTAAGGAACAGTCTGTTGCCACAAGTGATAATTTACAGTTGTGCTAATTGAAAAATGTACATACAACTAGTCGCTACAAAAAGTTGAGGCCTGATTTTTCAATCCAATGAATTCCCACTATTAAAACCAAGTTCCATCCTACATGTTGATGTTGTTGAATACTTTCACAAAGAAGTACTTCAGATTGGAAAAGTAAAATGATTGCCTTTTTGCCCTCTTATCTGCACTTTAATGTTCATAATGTGTACTTACTGTATCTCTTGCATGGATCCAGCCACACAGTGAAAGCGTTCCGGTACGGCCTTCCATTCACGGGCGAGTTTGACCATGCCTCCAGCATCCAACACACCATAACCAAACAGATGATTGAACTCCAGGCCCACACCGTTCCTTCTCCACTGGTGAACCTCATCGTGCAGTTTGTTCCTCTTAGATGTGAGTACAGTCAGGTGCTGCAGGTCTCTCCAAGTCAGGTCTGGACTACACACACATTTAAAAGACAGAAAAACGTCACTATAAAGTGGATGACTGTTAATTTAATTGCTGTTGTCATACGCTGGAAACGTTCAAGCCCTCTTAAAATCTCCTAAACATAGTTATTGTGGCAATTTAAAATACATTTGTTCGGTTGAGTCAGGGCTTTCCTAGAAAGTGCAGGTAGCATGAGAGCAACAAAACCCTTACAGCTGCATATGGATTCTTGAAGCTCTTCTACTTCAGATGAAGAGCAATTTGCAGTGCGCAGTACAGACATCAGATGTTTAAAACAGTGCTGTGTTCAACCTGCAGTGTGACCTAACTAGTACGTACAGTATATCAATTTATGAGTATTATTATACTGTTAAATAAAAAGTACTTTGTCTTGTTTTATTGTTTTATCTTTCGATTTGAAACTTGATAGTTAGCTGTAACATATGACGTCATTGTACAGTAAAATAATCCTCACAAAATTTCCTTGTTAGTACAAAATGTAGCACGTAGTAAGAGTAAAAATGCAAACACAGAATTTCCCAAGAAACAAAATGATAAAAATGTATAAGAGATTGTTTCTTTGCTTAATTTTACTGAACATTTTGCAGACTTTTGCAGACAGACTGAAATAAAAGATTATGCAGACTGTTTAGGATCCGACAATACACAAATGTGAGTAACCATGTTTTTAACCTTTTTTAACATTATTCTTTTTTAAATCTTGCTGACAATATAGTGGACATCAAGGAATAGTTCAAAGTAATATTGTAAAAAACTGATGTTTCTGATTTTTAGTTCTGATTGGGTGAGCCAAAATCAAAACCAATTAAATTCAACTTCAATGATCTACATAGCGACATTGCTTAGCAACCATAAACATCTCCACTGCATTGTGCCAAACACAGACCTTAACTGTGCGTTCACACCACCGCCATCGAGAGCATCAAAAATCGCTTTGGCCGCCCTGCCAACAACGCTGTAGAAAGATTTGTGGATGCTCTGACGTAGACTCAGTCTCAAGTGGTGGACTTCTACGTTCCGATTGGTTGCCGCCGAACAACGTCATAGCTCATTACCATAAAGTAGACTTGATTTCTCCTCGACGCCCTCAACGGCCAAGACGCGCTGCTGCTTGCTGCCGGCTCACATTGAAAATGAATGACTTCCGGCCACTTTGACGCTCTCGACGGCGGCGGTGTGAACGCACAGTGAGAGAGGAGAGACCAGAGCCGTTGAAAAACAGAGTTGTGACACTCGCATAGACGTCCGTTGGAAAAATGGAATGCTGAAGTAACTTGTGTCATGGAGTTCCAAACATTACATTGAAGTCCATTCATTTCACTGTTTCCCAAACACATTCAAAGGTAAGTTGATAAAATGCATATGTGTAAAACTGGTGTTTTATTGTAAGGATGTTTTTGAAACAAAATATTATTTTCCAAAATAAAAATGGCTTTTCTGCGTGTCTGTATGTGTCGTTGAATGATTTTCTATCAAGCCTGCTCATTAAATAAAATGTTATTTACCCTCTCCCTGTATAAATTACATAATAAAATCTCTTACTGAATGAAATTGTTTGTCTTGTTCATTTTTCAGAGTTCTTTGTGGTGCCATTACTTGTAATCATTGATTATTTATTGATAAATTACTTGTGCATTTTTATGTGAACGTCTTAACATAATTTAATATTGGTATGTACTGATGATCATAGAAGCATAAGAAACAGATGGATGAATGCATGCATACTGTTAATGTATTGCACATTATTCATCCTTCCTAGTCATACAATGAAAAAAAGTACAGCAAAATCTTTACCGGATGGCACAATTTTACCATTAACAGTCTACCACCATTTTCAATCCACATTTACTTTTGCCTGCAGAGAAGACCATTCTCCTGCCAGCTACATCATTATTCAGTACTGAGCAAACACAAGGCCTTTACACAGGGAAGGTCATGTCAACAGTTATTAACACCAGTTCTAACACATAACACCCTACTGAAATGTGACACAACTGCCTCCACCAGTTCATTCCACACAAAGCTTTCTCAATCAGATTCATGTTTATCACAGTTGGTGTTTAAATCCCTGTTGATTTGGTTTCTTTGATTTCAATAGAAGCAATAAGTAGAGCAGTGGTTTCCAATGTGTGAGGTGTCAGAATCATTTAACCAAGTGTAAACCAAAAGTACTTTTTCATGTGTGCCCATAACCTAATCTTAAGTAATTATTTAGGCAAATTACATAAACGAGGAGAAGAGAAGGGGTCAGGAGACATGCCGAAAGAATAGAGGTTGGGATGAGGCTGCTTTAATATCCTGATAATAAAAGAAGATTGGATTCCTCAAATTTACAGTAAATAACCTTATTTAAATTGTAATAAAACAGACCTGATATATTTATATTTCTCAGCTTTGAAAGCTCTGCCACTGTTGTGAAACTTTATTATTATGTTTTATGGCTTAATTTGATTTCTTTAGCTATTTTACCCCGAATCAAATCTGCAAAAGAGAACCTTCTTGCTGGTTTGTTAGAGGTAAGCTCACTGCCCAAGACAACCCATGAAGTGGAACAATTGATCATGTGACGAGGAATTGCATTGGCTTCACAAAAGATCAATATGTGTGTTTGACTTTATGCGGCGTTGTGCAGACCGATCGGCGGCGGACTTGAAGCAGTGCAGGCTGGTTAGAAATTTGAGCCAGCGTTGATGCCTCGTCACTGTGACGTATGACATTAAAGTACTGCGAGACGTAGCGCATGACTGGCCAGACTGATGTGCATTTCGTGTTTAATATAACGCCTTCAAGACAAAAACTAGTACATTTTGAATGATCTGTTTTGGTTCATAAGAACAAAGAAAGCCATACAAGATTACAGTAAGGGTAAATAAATGACTTCATATTTTGGATGAACGATCATTTTAAAGTTCCTTTTAAAAGGCTGTACAGTATATTGTATCAAATTATTCGCGTGTGCAGTTGTGTGTTTGGTTGCATATTTTACCATTGTGTAACCAGCTTCATCAGTATAGTAGGATACACTGTAATGGACCAGAACGCTAGGTTCGCTACTGAGGGCAAGAATGAGAGAATGCACACTAACACACAGAGTAGACAGACCAGGAAAATACTTTCACCAAGAGGGTTTTGATTTTCTTTTTTTTTACCTTGGTTGAATTAGAACCTCTAACCCACAAAGAATACAATTTCCAATAAACCGATCACATCAAGAAAAATAACAATATAACTGAAAATAATACAAAAACTTGTCAGTAATTCACCATAGATGAACAGTTCTCAAACCATGGAACAAGTGTGTATGTACCTGTGCAAAGAAAATAGTCTGCTGAATCCGTATTGTAGTGTATACTAATGTCTGTGGTGTAAACGTTCAAGAGTGCTACAATCAGTTCTGTGCAATGTCGAGGTAACTGATGAGAAATACCAATAAGGCTGAGTAAATTCCACTTGTGAAAACAGATAAAGCACTTGTCACTCCACGATTCGTGAATTCCCTTCTTTCCGTCTCTTTTAGGATTCTCAAACTGGGAGGCTCGCCATCTCAGGATCACAGTCTGTTCCAGACTTCCCAAAAAAACCTGACCTGTTCATACAACAGTGCCATAAACATCATGGACATATCATATAGACACTCATATATGACTTTTAAACTCAGCATATCTTACATACTTTAACTCAACTGGGTGGAAAATACTATTTTATCACTTCACACATGACCACTTATATACATAAATGACAATACTCTGCTGATAAGCATCTTTTTTGAGCTCTAAATAAACTTAATGCATACAGTTACAATACATTACAATTACCAACTAGACAAATACATGCATATTAACCCATATAAAACACTCCTAAATATGAATGTAACTCATTAACGCTTCATTTCAGAGAATTGAACATTATATTATTTTGAAACTCACCAAATCCGGGGGATTTCAACACAATTAATCAACTGCATTAGTTTTCTACAGGCCCCACAATCGGCTATCATTCACTTCAATATCATCAATCATCTCACTAAAATGACCCAAATAAGTTTTATACAAGGGTTATAACACCATACTACATATTATTTATTCATATTAAACAAGGATGATTGTTATAATTGCCTTTTAAATCCGCTTTGATCACACCCGATATCTGCAAAGTGCGTGCTCTCCGTGCGACTATTCCGTCTCATCTCTATGACGTCATACGTAACGCCCGTCATATAACAAACATAAAATGTTGTGTTTATTTATTTTTTTAATTCTTAGCACAGCAGGACCACTTTAGTAACATTATATTACTTCTTTTCTTATTTTACGTGAAAATATAATTGTTGTAAATTATTTTTTTTTTCTGATCGGCTCAATTCTGACCCGTGTTACAATTGACTGTCACAAAAGATTGTTCTGAAAAAGCTTGTTTCCTCTGGATGCCTCAGAGATGATAGTTAAAACTAAATTAAATTGATTACATTTAAACTAAATAAAATGGTGAAAACGAATTGTGTTAATATTTGCAAAACAGCATCATAAGTGTACTGTGCCTGAGAAATGGTGAAAAACATTTAATGGGTCTGTAAGTTTGTCTCAGTCAAAAAAGCTCCTTTCCACAAATATCAGCCCATATCTCAAGTACGTAAGCCTTTCACTAACTAATAAAAATGAGCGAGAGAGCAATGACAGCCAAGCCAATGATACAAAACTTCAGCTTCACACCCTTCTAATGAGTTTAAAGTAGCAGATGCAGGCCAAGCAAGATTTCTATGCTGGCATCCAGTGAAAGAGTAATTGTTGGCTTGGACCAAATGTGTCTTTCAATTACTTTTATGAGGCGATCAGCCACCTCCATGCCAGTTTCATCAATCATCAACAGCTGAAAGTATGTTAATACAGGGCTGCCAACTTTTGAGTTCAGCCCGGGGGGGTTATGTTGTGGAGGAACTGCATGGGATGTCAGAAATTAGTTAAAAAAAACACAAAAACCTTGCATGAGAAGTATTGTGATTGTTATAACATTTGATAACATAATTTCATTACTTTCATTCATTTTAGGTGAACTGTCCCTTTAAATTTTGAGGACAGACCAGAGGTCACGTCTACCGCATACGTCATCGAGGATGTCTCATTTCAATTAAAAATCATTGTAAAATTAACATTTATTTCTCTTAAGACGTAATCATTGTGATACATTTTTTTAAAGATAAATTTTCTTTATTTTTAAAGATAAATGGGCTTCTTTGCCTGTGACAGTGGAGAACAGACAGGAAAGCATTGGATAGAGACAGGGGAGTGGGACCGGCCAAAAACGCTCGAGACGGGAATCAAACTGGTGCACTGGCTCTATATGATGGCAGAATAACCGCAGGACTTGTGGTGCCATCTTGGATTCATTCTTGCCTTGAAATGTAAAGGATGCCTTTCTGAAATAATGACGTATGTGCCCGACAAGCGCAGCCTTCGAATTGAGACACAGCTATGGATTTATTTTACAAAGGCTGTAGACAATTGATCTTGTCAAACGAATAAACTGACAAATAAAGAAAACGTGTTTGTCTAGTCTATTCGAATTTAGAATGAATTCATTCGCAAACAAGTTTTTCATTTTTATAGGCTTACCACAACAGACTTTCAAAGCCACACGGTTTAATATGCACACATTTATTCCTAATCTCATCCCTAATAAACTGCTGAAAACAGCTCGGTTACTATCTCCTGTCTCGTCACACTGATAATTGCCAAATTACATTACATGAATCACGTAAATGACATATTTTCCATTTAAAACAGTGTTTTTGTAGTTTGCGTCAGTGGATCCTATCGCTCAACATTTCTATTGTTGTAAAATATTGATTGTTTAGCCACTAATGTAGTGGGTTGCCTTGGAACCTTAACTGTCTTCTTTGATTTGATTGGTCACCACAATGGCTCTGTAAACGGTAACTCCCACCTTCTTACATTTGATTGGCCAATGGCCACCTTATTTTGACATTGAGGTCCACTGCTAGACCGCTTAGGAAAATAGTTTGGCATCCCTGGTTAATATAAAGTGTTTCAGCCAAGAGACACAGAAACCACCACTGATATGCAGCTAGCCAGGCTACAAACCAGAAAGAACAGTTGTGCTGCACTTCACAAAATATTATAAAGTTACAAGCTACATGGAAAAAAGTACCTGGCCACATTTAAACCACTAAATATTTTTTCTTTTGCAACATATTGAAGACCTACTGAAGTGACTTCAATTGCGTAGCTTTGTTCGATGCATTGCTACCTGCAACTTAAACAAGAAGTTAGGGCGGGACATACTGAGTTCTCCTGCCACTTTTAAAACAGCCAACAGTGTTTGGTTTACCTAACATAACAGCAATCTGAGAAGGTGAAATGCAAAATAATGTCATAAAACCACTTACAGTATATCTTCTAGTATCAAAGCTGTAATTTGTTCAAATATCTGTTCATATCACCTCGAAAAGGTTTGTAACAGTTATTGTATTTTCATTGTTGTATATTTTTATCATTCTCTAAATAAAATACAGTTGAAATACTATGTAGACTGATGTCAAGCAACAGACACTGCATATGTTTGCGTATGTGGGTGAAAGTAAGACAGAGTGTAAAAGTGAAGGCACAAAAATAACACTGTATACAATCAATCCATCAGTTGAACAAGTGAGTCATTTGCATTCACGTGCCGAATGATTCAAAATGAACCTCTGAATCTTATTCTTTTATATTGGCAAAGATAATGTAAAGTTTTCTCATCAACTCCCCAATAAAAACTACCTAATCAAAAATAGACTCTCACTACTCATCTGAACTGTACTGCGGAAAACAGAAGTGTACATACTTGGCCTCCAATGCCAAAGCAAACACGCCAGCAGCCTCAGGTGCAGCGGCAGACGTGCCCGAATGACGCAGTGTGCAGTTTCCATACAGATCCGTGGTGGCCTACAGGCAGACACAGAGAGACAAAGACAACTAAATCATAATTAAACATTAGTGCCATTCAAATCCTCATTTAGAAGATTAAACTGAACTGTAGGTGCCTTTAGCAAATAGCAGGTGACTAGAGAGCATACAATAGTGTTTTGGTTAATCCAATGAATAAAAACACGAGACAAGTAATTTAACTACACCTATGTGTAGTTGTGTGTTACATTTAGTAGCCAGAAATGAGTTTGGATGCAAATTTGAAATTCAAAATATCCAAATTAAATCAATTACTTTCGCATATTAACAGCTAGAATATGTGACCTGCTCCAACATTTGGGATTTTAAACTAGGAACACATACAGTATACTGTAAATAGACAGCGGTCATCTGTCACTCTGACCCTGAACACTGTTCAGTCACTTCAAGTGTTTAATCTAATAATGGCAATTATCCAAAACATTCAAAAACACATCTCATACAAACAAAAACATCTCAAATGAAACATTGATGTTTTATTTTGGTTTCAATAGTACAGATCAGCGCTCAATTCAGACTGAAGGGATAAAGTGATGATCGCTCTGACAGCATCCAGACTGACTGGGGCAATTCCCCTCCTGACAGGATCACGGCTGACAGACTAACAACCATCTTCATCTCAGATCCTGTCTTTCAGCCTAAAGATATCTTCAGATTAAGTTCATAACTGAATGCATCCCTCCGATTCCATTTTCAAGTCATTGTTCGGGAACAAAATGGATGAAACAATTAACTTCATGTCACTTTATCACTGTCAAACTCTGTATTATTATGCTGTGGAATAAAGGATTGCCTTTCTAAAGGATGGTTTAGGGCACCTAAGACTCTCACACTGAGAACAAATTGAGTCAAGCATTTAAACACAGGCTTTTACAATTTCCTGACAGCATCAGAGGCAACATCGCAAGATCGAAACCATTTGATTTCACCGTACCATTATACAATTCACATTAATCATCAAACACAGTATTTGTAAAATTTGTAGCGACCCTTTTAAAACGCAATTTAAGAAATCATAAAAGTGAAACAGCACAACAACACCGGATGCATGCACACACATACTCACCACACCGGCTTCAGGGTTTCGTTTACGTCCGTTGCTGAAGGTGGAGGCTAGTGTGGATGAGCAGCTTTCATCATAAAGTGCAGTGCGTCCATCATTGATGGCTGAATTAATAGAGATGGTCCACATGCTTGAGGCGTATCCATCACAGTTGCAGTCGTCATAGCTACCGCCATCTCCTGAGGCCCACACATAGATGCTGCCTTTCCCACCGCGGCCCTGTTGGACACGTAAAGCAGTGCAAGTAAGAACAGCTATCGCACAATAAGAAGCATTTACAAGATCTTTATGATGATGTTCTGTGAGAGATTTACTCGATTTATCGTACAAATTGCATTCACATAACAGCAAGTAATTTACCAATTAGATGGACTTTGAAGACCTTTTAAAGACTACACGCTCTCCTCTGAGTGTCGATGATTCATACAGAGGCATTGTGTTTTCTTGTTTGAACATATAATTTTCATACTTTTAGCTGCCAGAAGTGTTCTTTAGTCTTGTTTAGTATTCTATAGCGGCGGCGACCTGACGGGGAAATTCATACAGTGCAATTGTGGTGCAAAGAGGGTGCTTGATTATTGTTATTTTTACACTACATGGTCATTTACTATCCTTACACACCGTGAACAGATTATGGTCTTACATGGACCTAGAGCACCAGTCTCTTTGGAGTAAACAAATAAGAAAATAAGGTCTCATGCTCTCTTAAATTGGCACTCGTACATTCAATTGCTAAGAAACAAAGCAATGCAACACTGTAAAAAATGATTCATTGGTTTTTTTTGTTGGTTCAACTTAAAATGGTTGCCTAAAATTTTAAGTTAATTCCACTTTAGCATATTAGTTAACATAATGAATTTCTGGTTAAATTGACTGAGTTTAACACAAAATTTTAAGTCAACCACGTAACTTATTTTTTAAAGTTGAACCAACAATTTTTTTACAGTGAAGAAACAAAGCAGTGCAAAGGTGATGTGTGGCTACAGCCGTGTTACAATCTGAATTAAATGATGTGCCCCTGTACCCCCACCCCACAACTAATAATCTGGTATTACATTTATGCATTTGGCAGACGCTTTTATCCAAAGCGGCTTACATTGCATTGATTTATACACTTTTTTTGTTTCCGACGATATGCAATCCTCTGGGATCAAACCCATGACCTTGGCATTGCTAGTGCCATGCTCTAACCACTAAGCTACAGGAAAGCTATATGGTATCCACTAAACAAAATGCAGGTTTGGGTAAAATATGGAGAAACCCAACCACTTTTGGACCTTTTCCTTTGCATTGTATGACGCTGCAGAAGGGGGGCACATCATTCTAACCCACCAAACCAATTAGTTTCATGTATAGTTTCATGTATGCTTTCATTAGTTTTAACTTAAAGCCACAGTTTGTAAAATCCGCCACTAGAGGGCGCACATTCAGAACAACAACAATGGCGTAGCTTGATGATGCTATGAAGGAGCGTGGAATGATGGGATCTGTTGTCTTCAACTCCACCGCTGATGGCCATCAATCAGATGGGAAAGAGAAATCATGCTTATCATGTTTCTACGTCAGTAAAGGGTAATGCGGATATGACGCCATTGACATGCGACTGCCAGGCCCCGTGTCACTGTTTGAAATAGCGATTTTCTCACGATTTACAAGTAGTTGGAAACATTTCAGATATTGTAAGTACCCGACTGAAAAAAATATAGAACACTGGCCTAGTGGTTTTTGGATATTTTACTGCTAAATTGTTACAAACTGTACCTTTAACAGAAACACGTGATGAAGAACAGCTACTGTAAGCTCAACAGGACTGAACTGTATTTGGCGTATAATTAACATTCACTGGGCATCCTACAAATACATAAATGAAGGATACGAGAAGTGTTTGCCATCTGCCCCTTGTGATGATTAAACAGCACTCAATATTACCCTCCGCGTCAGGCTTACTCCTCTCTGACTGAAACAATAAAGCCTAAGAGAAAGAGTTGGTCTTCAGCCATCATTGCCGTCCCTGTCCTCTCTGATTTTAATTGCAAAGAGCTGTTTAAAACATGCAGAGATTACTTTGAGTGATGCTTCGCTTGACAAGTAGCGCTCGTGAATCCAGCTCAGCAAAGAAACACTCACCATGATTTATTCCCATTTGCCACGGCAATTTGGAATTGCAAATATCGTTCATATCGCTACAAAAACGGTTCGTCACATTTTATTCTATTATGCGTACATTTTTATTTTATATTTCGTCCACAGGCGCTTTTATAACTCGCTTTTTCACTAGTTGGCTGCTGTTAAAGTTGATCTAAAGTGGCAAGGAGACCAGCAGGAATATGAACCTCATTTTTTATTTGACTGAACCAGCTGTTACAATTCTGTACTTCTCTATTTTTCTGCATTTGTTTCTTCACACAACAACAGGTGTTCCATCTTAATTAAAACAAGAGTATTCATGAGGGAACACATTTTGCTGTGCTACACCTGTGGGAACATTCTAGGCGGCAAACATTCTTTCAGAAAGTAGAATGGGAATTTCGGTTTTCAGTATACTACCTTATTGACACCATCCGCCATTGCCTGCAGGGTGAGCTCACGGGGGCCGTCTACAGTTTTGCCGTCATCGGTGGGACCCCAGCTGGCGCTGTAGATGTCAATGATCTGCGGCATGTGGCTGATGGAAGAGGCCTCGATGATGTCCGTCATGAAGGGCTGGTCCAGCATACGAATACCTGGACCGAGACAGAATCGAGGTGCCCACTTTTATTTCCAGCTCAATCTATCATTTACTGTAGTAGCTGGCAGCAACTTTGCACTTATATTTTTTTATTCCAAACCTTCAAACCTGGGTTAGAATTAAATGACCTTCCTTCGTCTTCAGAACACAAAAGACGATATTTTGAAGATGTTTTGAAGATATTTCTCAAAATGTCTTCTTTGCGTTCCACAGAAGAAAGAGTCAAATACAGATTTTAAATGACATTGAGGGGAATGAATGATGACAGTTAGGGTGAATTCAGGTTGACTGTGACACTTTTGGACATTAAGATGGATGTCAACAGGTGTCCCATTCAACGTGAATTCACCCTATGATTTTTTTCAGTGGTGAATTATGTTTTTTTTTTAGTCTAGTTTGTTCTTTCTTGCTGAAATGTGGCATGGGTACAAGAGGTATACATCACGATATTAACATGTCACATGCTCTGCAGTGGTAGTGTAGAAGTATGGAAACGGGATCAGAAGATAATTGCTTTGGCACCACGTAAAGCAGTTTGGCAATCTAACGGACCAGGTTTCACCTTCCCATTTCTTCAATCTTTCTCCTGCCAGCCCTACTGAAAGTAATGTTCTACAGTATATAGGTTTGCCGGCTGTTCCCAGGTAAAGCTGGTTGACCAGCATAGTTTTTGGTAAATCTAGTTGATGATTAAAGTGTTAATCAATAAAGTATATTCAGCCTAATGGGATGATATCAGCATTTATTTATGCAGACCAGCATTTCAATTACAACAAATGCTGGTGAACAGCCAATATTGAAAAAAATATTTTGTCTAATGTTTGTGTATTGTTTAAATACTGGAAGTGCTTCTGGACCACTATTGTTGCAACATGGTCCGTATGAGCTTTTGACTGACAATAAAGTAGGTTACCTTCTCAAAAACAAACATCCACTAGAACTGTAGCAGAAAGGCTAAAGATCAATGTGACACACAATATGTGTATGCTGTGTATATAGATCCTTTTCATCCTTTCGTGACGGACTAAAGGTAAACAAAAGCCATTCGCTTGGCCATTAGTTAGTCTCCTTTTCTTTTGTGGCCTTTTGAATAGAATAAAATCAATGTGTAGCAGAACATAAATTATGTTTTTATTGATGCTGATGTTTGTGCTGGGTGCTAGCTTCTGTGAATAAGGGAAAGGTGGGAGTTATCAATTCAGCTGTTATTTTATTAGGCTAGAAACAACGGGATGTCACAAATGAACGCACGTCATTTATCACAGTTACCGAGCACAACCCCGACTAACGAAAAACAGCTCGAAATGTTCTGTGTATCAGAGACCTGATAGATTTCTTCCACAGCGGTGGAGGTATATTGCGTCTGATGTGAGCTGCATGTTAAATGAGTAGAAGTAAGAAAGGACTTCGTGCTCTTGGTATTTTTGTTAATAATTATAAGAATAATTACATAAGGGAGTCATAGTTAGGTCATCACATCAGACATGAGAACTGTACCTGCCACTTTAGAGTTGTAGGCCACACCCACTCCACAGATGTTGTTGTTAGACACTGCAGACACTTCTCCAGCACATCTTGTTCCATGACTGAAAAATGAATTCAGAGATTTATGAAGTTATATTTTCAAAGCTGTAATGTTGCACAGATACTATATGTAGGGTTGGCTATCGTTTGAATTTTATCGATTTCGATTCCGATTCTTATCGGTTCCCAGTTTCGATTCAGTTGAAGTAAAACATTTAGATATTAACCTGTATGGTCATTTAGCCTACTTATTGACTGGTTTGCAAACCAGCACCGTATGTACACATAGCAACCATGTTTTGTCTGACTTATTAAAATTTGTATTACCATCGTTTAACTTAAATTATAGTTTAACTTGAATTAGTTACTCTAATAAAAATATGGTAAATTTGTGATTCTTGTGCTTTATCACAAGTTAACACATGCACATGTGTGAACATACGCACACAGGAATTGATGAGAGGAATTGAATTTATAATTTCAAGTATTCGATTCCGATTCCGAATTGGAATCGATTTTCGATTCCCAACCCTAACTATATGTAGCCTATATACCGAAGGCTATTTCTTAATGATCGGGTACCATGCTATGTCATGCATTCTGACTTCTTTACACTGTTAAACTTGCTGGCTTCTCATGCTTAACATGGTCAACTTGTTAAAATACGAGTTAGACATATGACGTAGTATTTCTGTACTTGATACACGTTTTTTTTTATTCTGGATCCTATTCCTTTTATTGCCATCCTCCCAGAAAAGCACGGCAAGGTGAAATAAAGAGCCCACCCACGAGCCAACCGACTAGCGAGACCCACTTACCATCAAGGTTGTCTACGTTGCGTCAAGATGGGCTCCGCTGCACTGCAGCTCGTTACTCTTGCGATATTACAAGATCAGTTTGTTCACGTCATGTCAGTGATGGATGTTATATAAACGGTGGATATATAACATTGGATTTGGAGATCGTTTGAAACTGATAGATGGTGCGGTCCCAGTGCTAAAAGATGCCGGACATGAACTGCACGCGGTAAGTCAAACTAAAGCCCTATTCGCACGGGATTAGTATTATCTGGGGACCTCGTGTGATTTAGATATGACCTCCCCACATCTGTATTTCATGTGGCGCATTCGCACGGGATAAATAAAGCCTGTGATTTTTGTCATGCCCTCGGTCTGATCAGGCAGATTTCTGTTATTTTCCTTGTGTGTCTGTTTGACAGTTCCCCATGTGCACGTCCCTGCCCCGCCCTCCTTGTTATCCCATTCATTACCTCATTGATGCTCACCGGTTTCGCGTTTAGTTCTCACCTGTTCCCTGTTTGATTAATCATTTCTCCCTCTATTTTAGCTTCTCGTGTTCTCTCGTCCTTTGTCAGATCGTTGTGTGTAATTGTGCCACGTTTCGGTTCTTGCTAATTCCTAGTCTAGTCTCAGTCTTGTCATAGCCTTGTCTTAGTCTTGTTCGACCCTAGCAATATTCTCACGCCAACGATCTTGTCTCAGACTCCAACGCTATAGTCTCTTGTTTTCCTGCCTTCTCTCATCTGCTCCACCAGGGCTCACCTGCTGACGTTCACGGCAAGCAGCCTGCCCCAAAACAGCCAGAGGACTTATTATTATATGCAGCCCGCAACCTCTCCCTACCTGGCACCCACCTCCTGCCTGCCGCTTCGTGGGATCATCGGCCCGGCCGTGTTGTCCTGCTCACCGGCTGCTTTTGCCCGCCTGCAGCACGGGGATCTCATCGGACGAACACGTCCCTAGGAATATCTGCTTACTGACTTTCTTACGTGTGTTCTCTGGCTAAATAAAACTTGTTGTTTGTCCCCGCAGTTGAGTTCCTTCTTGTTCATGACAGATTTTACTCAAATTTACTGACTTATTTCCCGGATGCGATGGCGAGGCTTTGCGTATAATTTGTATAGCCTATAGTTGTATGGTGTTTAATGATATCCGTACCTGTCAGCATTTAAAACCTGTGATCGCGAACCGGACAGAAGACCGCGGGTCTCAAATGCTACGAGGGTTTCCATGATAAATAAACCAACGGGAAACTCCCGGTAACTTATGGATATGACCCAGCACCCGAAATAATACCAAAACGCTTCAAAACAGCCTCCATTATTTGCAAACGGTGGAAAAAAACTTTGAAAAATGATATATGATCCCCCAAATCACAGAGATGCCGATTCGCACAGGACTAATATTATCACAGGACCTCTGTGTTCATCAAAATATGGTAGGTAATTTGTAATTTTCTTTACAAATTACAGACATGGCCGATTCGCACGGGATTAAGATCACAGACAACCTCTGCAGTTATTACAAATGACTAGAGGTCCCCAGGTAATACTAATCCCGTGCGAATAGGGCTTAATTCATATGTCTGTGTTTTGTTGGCAATCTGCGTGTACGTGCATAATGTACAAAACATGAGATTAATGTGAGATGTGTTGCTTGCTCGTGCTGTAGTTCCATCCCACTCTCCCCAGTAGTCCCACCTCTGGCAGCTCGTGTTTTTTCTGGAAATAATCGTACAGCTGTATCTCTCTTTTATAAATTTGATCAAACTAAATACTCTTCGAAGATACAATGTATGCAATACTACTGTATAGGCACTCAAGATTAATATGAGATCGGCAGAAACTGCCTGTCATACGCGATCTTTAATATAGTATTACAAAAGAATAGTCAAAGACTATTCTGCTTGTGATAAATACCATTGGTGACATTTTACAACATGCTTAAGCAGACACAATGTGGGGAAATAAGTCATCAGTGTCCCAGTATATAGTGAGCCAGAGTCCTTACCAGCACCCGAACCCATGTATACGATATACTAAAACAACCTATGGACCTATGGAGCTGATTGAGACACATGGTTATTATAACACATTGAAGGCTGGGGTC
This sequence comes from Triplophysa rosa, assembly GCF_024868665.1. Lineage (NCBI taxonomy): Eukaryota > Metazoa > Chordata > Actinopteri > Cypriniformes > Nemacheilidae > Triplophysa > Triplophysa rosa. The sequence continues at coordinate 4,917,097 of NC_079898.1, forward strand.
CTAGGTGGACTCACAATTACTCATAACATCGGGTACATTACTGACCTCACGCTACTCAAATAACACCCCACAACACAAGATACGCTGCTAAAATGGTCTGAAAAACAGGAAACGGCAGCATGAAGCACAGCAATGTGTCCCTCCTCCCTTCCTCTCAGACAGACAGTGCTTCTATTTATATGAGAGCGTCTGATAATGCTGCAAGTCTGCAGCACAGATGATATTACTGCTGCTCTCACCACACAACCCAGCCTGCTTCACAACCACACCAACAGAGAAAAGCCCTCATCTTCTCTCTTATTACAGTGTGTGTGTTCTTGATGTGTATTCGGTACAGTGTGAAATCTTTAAGCAGTGTATTTGTGTCTTTAAGCAGTGCTGCACTGTAACAGTCGGCTTGCCAATCTTCACTGACCTTCCCTCCCATAGGGCACCTTCTGTCCTCCATACACATGCAAGACAAATGCAAGCGCAGCTATAAACACCTACTGTATATACAGTACCTAAGCCAAGAAAACAGCCACCCTGTTGTTTTTTATATATTTCAGTTTTTTATATTTTTTGGCCCATTTACTGTATACTGCTGCTGGCTTCTCACTTTATGTTTGAATAAGGATTAGTCAGGGATGTAGTGAAGTCAATAGCATTTGTGTACCAACATAATTCACGCAGGAGCTGGTGTATAATTCAAGCTTGTTAAACAGCAACTTCACTAAATGCCATGACTTTGGTATGGGACATCCAACTAGATAAATGTAACTCTTGTTTGATTTCGTATGAATTGGTACAATTGTTGGTACAATTGTACAATTGGTACAATTAGAATTGGAATTACCTACGACCCTTGGTTTGATATATTACATGAACGATGAGCCACACTAGCTGCATCTCAACTCCTGGGGCATGATGCATTGTGGGTTTAATTCTCAGGGAACACACATACTGATAAAAGTACACTGTGAATGCACTGTAAGTCTCTGGATAAAAACCATTTGCCAAATGCGTTAATGAAATGATGGGCATCATTTGGCTCTTAATCTTCACCTCTGGGTGTTTTCGGTCAGACCTCGAATGCTCTGATAAGAGCGTGTAAGGAAAGGCTGAGAGCGCTGTGGCATAACGGCTGTGTTAATGCAGCTGGGCTAAGAGCCCAGTGAGAGATGACTTAATGGGGCTACGTGTAAGGAAAATCAATACTGAGAGACAAGCAGTCCTTCATCCAAGCACTGCTAGGAAACATACTTTCTGCTCCATAAACCGCCTGCTTGCTAAGGGTGGATGTTAGGACCAAAATCTTACATCACTGTCATTTTGTAGTAATTTTATGTTACGTTAACAACGCGTATTAAAGTAGTTATTTCTGCATAATGAAGAAAACCATTTAAACACTCATTAACCATGTGGTAGTGGCCATATGTTATGTTTTTAGTTGGAACTTGGTGGATGGACACCAAAACAGATTATTGAATGAACATAGTCCAAAAACATTGCTACATTATTATATGAGACAGTAGGGTTAAATAAAGTGGAACGTTCTGTGACTAACCGATTTCTGTACACATGTGCAACAATTTGCTGTATTTTCCCATTGCTACATGTTTAATAATGAAATAATGAAAAGTAGTCTCTCCTAATAGATGTGCAAGTTCTAGCAAAATCTCCAACCGCTGAAAAACTTGTACCAAAGCATACGCTGTCATATCATTCTTTCTGCAAACCATCTTAAAGAAACAAGGCCAAGCCAACTGAGGGTCCGAGTCCTCATTACCTGTTAAACCAGTCGTCTGTGTAGCGGGGGTAAGGGTACGGGTCATTGCTACTGAAGTCGAAGCTGGCTTCTGCGTTCTGGAAAGAAAACAAAAAATGTATCAGTCATCATGCTTTACACATGAATAAGAACTAATTATGTCAAAATAATCAATGAGCTGCATTTCATTTTATTATTTAGAGCCCATCTCTGGAATTTCCATTGTGTGCATCCCTCTGTCTGTTCGCTCTCTTCACGCTGCATGAGGTCATGTATTTTGCCACAGCAGGAAGCAAGACATTGACACCTAAATTATGTGTGAACTTGCTTTTGGAAACAACTGGCAGAGAAAAGAAGTAAATAAAGACAGGTGTGTGCAGACCTAATCTTTTGTTGTAAGGTATCTGTTTGTCATGGTTTATAATGTAGGAAATTTTATGTTCTGTCTTGTTTGCTCCAGCCCATTGTTTCCTGTATGTGCTTCCCATCCCTGCACATGACATGTCTAAACCGGTATGAGCAATTTTATATCATGCTAACTAGGTCATAAATATTTTTTTTCTGGAAATTCAGTGGAAGGTTTGCTGTATGTATTAAAAACTGAGTGGTTGCAACTGTTTTTTGGGGGGGATTTTTTACAAACAAATATTTTATTATACTTTTTTCCATAAAAAAGAATAAATAAATGAAAAATAACAAGGCTGGCATCAACACACATTTTGCAACACTTAAGTTAAAACAGAACATGTGCACAACAGATGCAGAAGCAACAGTAAACATCAACAAATGACCCTTCTTCAGACAGAACCCTCCGGAGAAGCGCGGAAAATGTCCTGTTCGCTTTCTCGCTCTGGTCTAACAGCTTTTCACCCCACTGTCCCGGTCACCACACACTCTTTCATTATCTGGAGCATTCATTACCCGGAGAGGACAGAGCGTGGCCTTCGTTAAATCAGAGCTGAAAACATTGTTCACTGGGAGACTCAATGGCTTTGGCTGATGAGAATGCAGTCTGCCATTTACCAGGATGAGTCAGTGGGAGACAAAGCGAAGCCTCTCATTCCTGGGACCTGACTTAATGACATGTTTGGAGGACGTAACCGGGAGATTGGAATAACATGGGGGAGGTTTTCATACTGGCCGTCTAGGGATAGATCTTGGAAACTGGATCCAAGTCACACTGCTACATGCAAAATCTGCTGCTTGCCCAGTGGAGCCATCTATTAGTAATATAGATGTAATATAGACAAAACAGAAGTGTTACTTATTGGACCGAAAACCGCCATACGTAACAACCAAGAATACTGCTTAAAGGCTTGTCCACACCGGGATGATAATCGCATGCATTTACCGTAGACGTTTAATGCCTCGTGACTAAACAAACAGCACCAATGTGAGTGTGCACACTGACGCGCAAAACTGAAGTTACAGTAAAACACGAATTCGTGGGGTTCAAGCACAAAACGGTCTTGCCAAGCACACATTGGCGAAGAGGAAGCAAGATGTATTCTTCTTCTGTTTGACAAGCGAGTGTCAGAAGCATAAAGTTGCGCAGCGCCAACTTGTGTACCAGGGTTTTTAGTCAGCGCCATCTATGTCAGGGAGTGAATTTGCTCGTTCAATCGGCTCATCACCAGTGAAAATCTTTTGGGTATGAACGCCGAAAATCGTCTTGAAAAATGTTGGCGTAAGCGCGTGCGATTTTCATCCCGGTGTGTACAAGTCTTAAAGGTCCGGTTGAACCGCAATCTCATATTAATCTTGAGTACCTATAGAGTAGTATTGCATACTTCGTATCATCGAAGAGTATTTAGTTTGATCACATTTATATAAAAAGATAGATACAGCTTTACGATTATTACAGAAACAGGAACAATTAGTAATGCGTGCCTCCATAATCCATCAAACAATCCTGGATCATTATTCATATTGTGGCATTCAAAAAACTCTTCTAGTGCTTCTACTCCAGCTACACAAGATTGCAGTTCTTCTTTGCTGTCCAAGATTCATTTATGCAGAACAAGATGAAATACTCTACATCCCTACTCAACGTTCATTTAGAGGGTATGTACGTGTCATCACTTTCCCACGTGAGTACCACTGCTTGTCATTTCAGCAAATAATTGCATGTTTTAGTCCCGGTTTCTTTGTTTCTCCTATTGAAAGCAGCCATTTGGCTGAGTGTTTTACCACTGAAGGTAGCGTGCCCAGACATGTTCACGTGGGAAAGTGACGTCAATGTATACCCTCTATAGCATACTGTGTAATCTACTAATAATCAGAAAAATAAGTAAGGAATAATCAGCCTTTTACTATCCCATAAAAAAACTATGACAGGGATATTAGGAACCTGATGTAAAGCAAAATGCTTAAAACCCTAATTCATCAAATCATAAAATGACTGTAAGGCATACCTTTGACATTTGTATAAAATAATAAATACCTAAATATGTATAGTTTTTTAACAAGTAACATGGTTAATTAACCTAACTTTTGTTATTTCAGGTTATAATACCAACCTATGCTCCGACCAAGATGTTCGCACATTTTTGCAGTATGTTGAAGCACTGCTGGAGGAGCGTTATTTATGGTCACAGGTATCCATTTATCTGTACCTTACAACATGACTCATCCAATCACAATCGTGTATGACACAGTCACACAATAATTACCAAATGATAAAACAGACACTGCTTTTTTCACATGTGACTGATAGAGACTGTGAAGCTACGTCACGTCGAATGTTACGTCATCTTGGGAGGATCGCTGCTAGTGCGTTAAATGCAGTGTTTTGTTTTTCTTGTTTGATAAAGGAAATATAACTATGGTAGGTCGGTCTTGCTTAAAAACTGCAATAGCGTTACGCAGAGTCGTTCAGGAAAATCCCCTGGTTCTTTCACTTTCGATTTCTCCATATATCAAACTAAACAAGTAATGGTACATATCAAAACAATAACAGCAGTGGAGTATATCCTCCCAAGATAGCGGACCACTGCAACATGCAACATAGGGTGTGCCGTCAGCTTCACATTCTATATTAGCATGCTGCTTGGCAATGTTTCTTGGCAACTGTAAACAACTATCAGTTAGATTAATGAAGTTTATTACTTGGCAAAAAAAATAATGTTGAAGAACTGTTGTAAAGAATTGCTAATGCTGCCGTTGTATTATTGCAATGCAGTAGCATTTTTTTTACCTTTGCAGAAAATGTTTTTTAAACTGTTTGGTTTCCTAACAACAGATTCACAAATAAAGTTTGAATGGAAATGCACTAACACTGACCATGAAACACAAACTCTTCATAATGCAAGTATTGTATTCCTGGTCAAAGTTTTTATAATAAAAAACATTGAAGGGGGTGAAAGATTGAAAAGACTCACTTTATCACCATGGTAACCGAACGGAGAAAAGCACTTGTAGGTTGAAAGATGCCCATACGACACACAGAACGTGCTGCCGTCTGTTCTTTGGCAAAAATCCATTTGGCTTGAGATTGCAGTTAGCAAGCGAGGAATTAAACCCAGTCCCTTGTCAAAAAATCCTCCAAACGATTATGCAAATTCACTCCTCATCCCACATTAGTGGAAATTATCCTGAATAAATGTTTTACCTCATACACTTCAGGGGTTTCAAATATGTTTTTACATCCTGTATATCGCAGAGGGTATTTGAATATAGTTCTGGTAGGAAAGTGAGTCTGTGAGGAGTCGATGCCATGGAGGACATGGGAAATTAATGCTGGGCCCAGTTGGAGACATCAGACGAGTGAAGCGTGCATCAGCATCATCCACCACCGCAGACACAAACTGAGGTTATTTTTGGGTTAAAACTCATCTGTGTTCCATATTCAGCCCTTCTGCTTCCACGGTGCACAGCCGGTCTCAAAACAATAAGGTCTCTATTTCTCTGCCTGATATCTAGCATGATGCATTTCTTAAACATTTTGTCAGAGATAATCTTTGCAAGTCTAAGCTTTCAATTTTAGTTACACTTACACTTAAAGATTTCAGTTAATAATTCTTAATGTACAGTAAACAAAGATAATAATTAAAGGTGCAGCATTATGCACTATTATTATGCAATATTTTAAAAAATACTAAAATAGACTATTGTAGCTCACTGCATATTGGACAAAAACTCAAAATAACACGGAAAAGAGCTTTTCTAATGTGCTGCTACTTGTGTTGAACAACCAAACAAACACACATGTATACAAAAGAAACACAGCCCATGACTTCATTGCTCTGCCCTAGACATAACAAACACTTGCTCTCTCTTCTCCCCCATCATGAGCGTATATGCCCCCTATTGCTTGGCTGCGAGCGTTTTATGGTGTTGTCTGGATCGACTGTGTGGATTTTCCCCCTATTTAGACAACCAAGGATTAGTGGCAACAAAAAATTTTTTGTGAACACACACAGAACAAACATTGTATTATAGATCATAAATAATATTGTGTATATTGTATAAACGGTGTATACTGTTTATACACATCTATACTCTCTATACTGTCTATATTGTAATCATTAACAATATTGTGTATTTATTGTGTTTAGGACTATGCACACAAGATTCCCACTCCTGTTCATCTGTGTCAAGACGTGACAATAAAAGTTTAAAAAGTTGAATAGAATTCATATCTAGCACATATTCAGTTGGTTGTTTTTTATGTTGAGTGTTTAAAGCACTCGAGAGCTTGCCTGCAGTGTGCTAGCGGTATTCTAAAAAAAAAAATTTCAGTTTGTTGTGGAGTAGACACGCCTGGAAAAAAGGCATTTAAAACAACTAACTTTAATGTGATAATTATGCACGCCCCAAACGTACCATACCACTTTTGCCACTAGCATTTGAGATTTGCACTAAATACTCCTTTTTTAATTATATTATGTAAATGATATTGCAGAAAACAGAGCAATAAAGAGGCAAGAATCACAAGTTAATGACTGTTCATGTTAGTCACTGATGTTTATGTACTATTTATTTCGAGCTTCTTTACTCTCAACACTGTCACTGTGTGCCGTTCACTGGTTTCAAGTGAATAACATGAATAATCAAATATTTCATTTTATAAGCTCTGATATTTCTATACAATTTTAATGAAAAAAACACTGACTTTAAAAGTTAGTTAATAATTGGTAATAACGGGGTAATAATTAGGTAATAATACACACAATATTATTTAAAAAAAGGAATTAAAAATGTGTAGTTGTTATTCATTTACTTCATATTTATGTTTATCATTATTCATGTTATTTTATATAAACTGGAGGTGGAATTTTGCTTTCAAATTTTTTGTTTTTTTATTTATTATTTTGTTTATTTTTGATCTAAAATCTCACTTATAGGGCACCAATGGAGCCTGGGCCAGCCCTGTATTTAAATGTTTAATCCTAAACATACTAAAAAAAACTAGTCTCACAAGCCGTCAATACAGTATGCATAATCCAATACTTCCTGGGCTGTTTTCGATTTCAAACACTAGTCAGAGGAGAAACGGAAATAAAACAACAGTATGTCCTCAGAAAGACACATGGACAAGACACACTAGCAAAGATGGAAAGAGATCTACAGTATTTCATGTGATGTGTGGCAGCATCTCTTAATTGCCAAGGTGCAGCAACTCCCATCTCAGCGGGGGAAGAGAACTCAACCATTAGCTGCATATTTAATAGCACACAACACGCAAATGTGTCATCTGTTTGAGGAAAGAAAGACTGTCTTTGCAACCACTTACAAAAGGGATCATGGCCACACATTGGATTTAATCCATTGTGTGCATGCTGTAGTTCTTCAAAAGCCGCGTAAACATTAAACATTAATCAGATTAAGAGAAGTAAAATGACACATTGTCTTTGAACAGAGGAGCTGGCTGGTGATTCAGACTGGAGAATTTAGCAACAACCTTAAACAAGTGGGTGGGCATTCTGTCACTAACTGGAATCTCAATGTGTCCGGACAGCCAACTCAAGACCTGTGCAACAGGTACACAACCACACAGGAAAAAATATTGAGGTTGCTCTTTCATAGCTCAGAGTTCTGAGTTGTGTTTTATTTGTTTCATATTTTCACATACATGTATGTCTTACATCACTCCAAAAATAGCTTTACGTGATGCACCTTCGACATTCAAAACCATTTTTGAAACAATATTACGCAATAAATAATTCCAATGAGATGCAGTCAAAGCCACTGTAAAGTAGCTGATACTTTCACACCTGTTTCTCTGCATTTGTTTCGTTATATATTCATGCAGCAAATTACAATGTTGCATGGCAACCACAAACATCAAATGTCTGCTTGGCATTTCACTGCTTAACTCTTTCCACACCAGCATTCATTTTAAAGTTGCGAGTCAGCACTCTTTAATCATTTTTATAAAAGTGTTTTGGCCCCCATATTATTGTATTATATGAATATATGAACAAACAATATATAGTAAATGAAAATATATAGTAAATGAAAGAACACCCTCTGCCATTCTTTCTTCATTCGTTCTTTTTATAACCTGCATGTGGGTAGGTTTCTTCAAAAAAATACATTTTGAATAAAAAGCTGAGAAAATAGCATTTTTGTCTAAGATTTCAGAACGATAATCAAAACATTTACTGCTTTTGGTTTCAAAGAATTTTAGAAGATGTGTAACATGGCCCCCCTATTGTATAAGAGTGAAAACATGGTTTTCCAAAAACGACTGTCAATAGCAGTGGAAGCGTTGTGTCATGAATGACAGAAAATGAAAGGGATAGTTCACCCCAAAATTAAAATTATTTCATAATTTACTCACCCTCAAACACAAAATGGTTTTGTATGTGACGAATAAACTTTGAACTTGAACTTTGTTCTGATGAACACAAAGAAAGATATTTGGAAGAAAGTTTCGCAATTTTCACTTCTGGGACATAATTGGCTACCATAGTAGGAAAAATTTAAAGGTGCCCCAGAACTTTTCCAAAATTCTTCAAATGATCTAATTTTGTGTTCAACAGAACAAAAAAATACAATATTTTTTATACAATGGTGGTATGTTATGTCCGAAAACTGAAAATTGCTAACATTCCTTGTGTTCAACAGAACACAGAAATTTGAATTTCTTTATTTGAAACAAAACAACCTGTGGGTGACTATATGATGACAGAATTTTCATTTTTGGGTGGACTATCCCTTTAATGGTGAGGAAAGTGTTAACAAATTATCTCTCTTGACTTGTTTAGAATATGGCCTGCTCTGACACATTTGCACTGTCACATGTTGGTATAACTGTCCTTTCACGCTAAGTACATCTCTTTATTGTCTTCATTCGTTTAGCAAGGCCCTTGCTTTCAGCCCAACATGAGAAAGTAAAATGAAAACTAACAATCAACTAAAATTAAACTTACGTAATTTAAGGCGAGGTCTGGATGTAGATAATCAATACCTGCAAGGTAATTCAAAATCAGTTTAAATTTGACACATACTGTGTGTACAATATTCATAATATCAAAGGTGAAGTGTGGAATTCTGAAAGTGATCACGCACCATCGTCCATGATGGCGATGGTGACACCTTTTCCGGTGTAGCCCATACTCCAGGCCTCTGCCACATTAAGGTCCAGCCCTGGAGTTCCATCCGCTTGACCTGTATTTATCTAATCAAACGATACAAACACCTCAAATGAGATATTACGAGGGAGGCAGCAAGGTGAAGAAAATAAATGTCGCACATGACATATTACACTGTGCTGCAACCCTGCCGTGGAGTGTTAACTCTGATAAACTAAATGAACCAACATTTTCATCCGCAAAACAGGGATACTTGTCATGATAAGCCCTGGAGAAATAAAGAAGCCGGCGTGTTTTGATTCTGGCTTGAATGTAAATGCTGATGAGCAAAAACCATTTGAATAAAGAGCCATCAGTCAATCTAGATTAATCCAATACACAAAGTCACAGTGTTAAAGGTCAAATAAAATGAGGATATTATGAACGGTAACTACTCACAAGATACCACTGCTTGGTGAAAAGCGGGTCGCTCATATTGACGTCAAGGTTACTGATGTCTCTGTAACCCCTCTTTTGACGGCCAAAACCCTCCTGAGGAAACACATTTTTCACCTGCAAAACAAAGCAACTTTTATTGGATTTTGATTGTTCAGTCTTCATTGCTTAATAAACATGTTACAGCCAGCAGTTTCAGCAATTCTCTTTAAAGTATCTTTGACATCTTTTTGGAGAGGAAAGACTCTTACAGTGGTACTAAATATAACCTTGCTGAGATGACCAGGATATACAATCATATATGGTGATATATATCAACTATACATTTGGAGTTAACAATTGCAACCATACAGAGTGAGGCAAGCAGACAGAGGTGGGACCAAGTCATTGCTTTGCAAGTCATAACAAGTAAGTCTCAAGTCTTTGCATGCAAGTCTCGAGTCAAATCCCGAGTCAAGACAATCTAGTCCAAGTCGAGTCCAAGTCCTCAAGTTTAAACTTCAAGTCTTTAACAAGTCATTAGTTTCCCCAAATCCTCTTTCCCCAAATCAGTTTCACTGTATTAAATATATTGTAGATTTATATTTATTTATGTCAGAAAGGCTTCACAATGTTTTATTTGAGATGAAGTTCAGACTATTTTCACTAAGGGCACTGTGGTAGAAATTTACTTCACACACCTGACTGAAGATATACTGTAGTGGTGGGACACACCAGCTATTCTAACCATCCTGATTTTGGGTCTGACCCCCATGTAAGGAATAACTGACGACGGGCAGTTCAATTTTTCGAAAGTTAATGCACACCCCGAGGTGGTAATGCCTCACACGTCGGGTGTGCATTAACTTTAGAATAATTGAACGGGCCGAAGTCAATTATTCTGCTTATACCATGGTTACCACACCACAGGACATTGTTCAAATGTTTAATTCAACGTTTGTCATAATATCGTCTTCATCAGTGTTTATTAATTCTTTTTGTTTTTCTATTTAGTCAGAGTGGATCCTTCCTATACGCAAACTACTCAGCTATAATGCACACCACTGTATTTCGTTTGCCCATGATAATATGTAATTTTTGTGTCATTACATTTAGAGAATAATTGATGTGTTTTCATATGCTTAGCTTTCTTGAGTAAACTATATTTATCATGTTTTTTTTTTTAGTAAATCACTCATTTGATTAGTAAAAAGATGGTTCCAGAGCCACGTGTTATTTACATGTGAATCAAAATGTGAATTTAATTTTATACTTCATTGTTCTTACTGTCAGATTAATGTTTTTTGTCTTTCAGTTTTAGTGTGTCAATTGATTTATAATTGTTATTTTTATTTCTTATAGTTTACAGTTATGCTTATCTAATTTTAACTATTATGACAAGGGCCCCTCACAAAAATTTGCATAGGGCCCCCAGACGTCTAGGATCGGCACTGTATTTAGCCATTTTATTTGTTCGATTTCAATATATGTATTTCTTGTTTTTGAAATGCTTTGTTTATTGAAACGAAACTGCACACGTTTCCATTAACAGTAAAGTTTGACATTATAAATATCAAATCAAGAGCAGGGTGCTGTGTGAGGTGATGGCCTGTAGGCTTCTGTCACGAGTCTGTCCGTGTTTTCCCTTTAGTTTAGATTTTTAGTTTGGTTCTTTTGAGTTCCTGTTTCCTGTCCTGCTCTGTAGACATTTGTAGTTCTTTTGTTCATTGGTTCCCTGTTGATTGGTCTTCCCCGTGTGTGTCTTGTTACCCTGCTTGATCCTGTCTATATAGCCCTTGTGTTTCTTTTGTCATTTGTCAGTCGTTGTTTCAGTGTCCTGGTTGGTAGATGTTTCGTGGATTACTTTTTTCCTTGTTTCTTTATTCTTTTATTAAGTTACTCTGTCTTCTCTAATAAATCTTATACTGCATGTGGATCCGCTTCCTGCCTGGATTACTCTTGTGTGACAGCTACACTATTATGGAGGACTAAACCTGCAAAAATTATAAATAAATGAATGTATAAATAAATAAATATATAAACGAATAAATGTAATAATATGAAAATAAATACAGGAATGAATGGTTTGATAAAACAAAATAATTCGTTTTAGCTATTATTGATCTTAGCTTTAACTTTTCTTTTCATTTTTTAAATTGATTTATTATTTTTTGTGTCCATTTTTAATTATTTTTAATTATTATTATTATTTATTTTTAGATTATTTTATTTATCATTTCCTTTTATTTTTACATTTATTTATTTATACGTTTATTTATTTTTATATTTATTTATTATCGCATGTATTTATTTCCACTTTTATTTATTTATTCTTGAATTTATTCTTACTTTTCTGTGTCTTGTATGATAATTAGATGGGTTGGTCTTGCCTACTATTGGTTCAGCGTAGATTGAAGCGTTTGATCGATTACTCTTGACTTGTTTTGGACTAACGTCACGTCACTCACTGATCGTTTGCTTCGTGTATAACGTTAAGTAACTATGGCGGGCGCACAATTAGCTAGAGAGTTACAGCATTTAGCCAATGAAGTCGATAACCATGCATCAAATGACTGTGTGTCATTTAGATTAGGTGCGCTTATTGATGTTTTATTACAGATTGACGGCGAGATAAATGACAAAGTTCTTCAAAATCTGTGCGAGTCAGGGGGTGCTAAGGTGGTGACCAAGTTCCGGTTACAGGTCCTCTGCCAAAGAGGTGCATGAACGACCTCAGCAGATTCGTCGATTCTGAAAGCACAAGACGACTTGATATTAAGATGTCTAATAAACACAGACTTTCTTGTTACATGATTTTGACATTCTTGTTAAGATTGCAAATTATTGGTATGATCGCCCGTAACGGCTGAAGCGAGGTGAAAAAATAAATAAAGCGATTTGACACGGGATTCGTACCCATACAATAAAGCGAGGCAGCGTGTCACTACGGTAACAATCACACTAAGCTATTTCGCAATGCTAGCTGCTGCGGATCTTTGCAATAATATCAAGATGTCACACAACAATATGCAGCTGGATGAATCAAGGGAATATGCCCGTTTTAACTTGTGACCTCTGTGTTATTTATCTCTTATGGAATGTAGTTTACGAGTACCGTTTAGTAACCACGTCTTTTTAGAAGGAATGGTTTCCATTTGATGGCCCCTGTAGTGAAAGAACGATGCTCATTACTACCGTGTTAACTTGTGACTTAAGTTCACTATGTCTCAATTCATTTACATTATGTTACATCATGTTACATTAAATCTTTACGCTTTTTCTAACCGAAAGGCTGCTTATAACTATCACTTTGACAAAGCGTTAGCTTGCGACTTCGGTTTACAAGCTCATCTGTGTAGTTAAACCTTATTACATTTTGTGCTTTATGATTTTCACCAGTTGAACTGTAACACCACCATAGCACCCTCTGACTCGCACAGACTTTGAATGTGCTGCAAAGAGGCTAACAACCGAGGGAGAACTTTGTCATTTATCTCGCCGTCAATCTGTAATAAAACATCAATAAGCGCACCTAATCTAAATGACACACAGTCATTTGATGCATGGTTATCGACTTCATTGGCTAAATGCTGTAACTCTCTAGCTAATTGTGCGCCCGCCATAGTTACTTAACGTTATACACGAAGCAAACGATCAGTGAGTGACGTGACGTTAGTCCAAAACAAGTCAAGAGTAATCGATCAAACGCTTCAATCTACGCTGAACCAATAGTAGGCAAGACCAACCCATCTAATTATCATACAAGACACAGAAAAGTAAGAATAAATACAAGAATAAATAAATAAAAGTGGAAATAAATACATGCGATAATAAATAAATATAAAAATAAATAAACGTATAAATAAATAAATGTAAAAATAAAAGGAAAGGATAAATAAAATAATCTAAAAATAAAAAATAATAATAATTAAAAATAATTAAAAATGGACACAAAAAATAATAAATCAATTTAAAAAATGAAAAGAAAAGTTAAAGCTAAGATCAATAATAGCTAAAACGAATTATTTTGTTTTATCAAACCATTCATTCCTGTATTTATTTTCATATTATTACATTTATTCGTTTATATATTTATTTATTTATACATTCATTTATTTATAATTTTTGCAGGTTTAGTCCTCCATACACTATAACCTTTCTGTTGTTTAAACTTGGCGAAGTGATATGGAACTGTAATGCGGTCGGCAGACCTGGAACACCTTCATAGGTGTGCATTTACTGAAAGTTAATGCATACCCATAGAACGTTTGTCAACCAATCAGATTGAAGCATTTAACAGACCCACGGTATAAGCCTGTAATATTACTGTATACTCCGTTCATATTATAATATGCTGTAAAAGATGGAATTCAGGTATAAATTAAGTTATAAAATTGTTGTTCTTTTGTCTTGAATAGTATATTCAAGGTTTCGTACTAACATTATTTTATTGTTTTATTATGTATTGTTATAAAATATTAAATTTCATAAGTATAAAACATAAAACAAAATGTATAAAGTTATTGAACAACATGAAGGTGATTAAATGATGTCAGGATTTTTAAAGCTCTTAAATGTGTGATCCGCTCCGGAGAACAGCCGACTGTGATCACAAATTCGATGTTTGGTTTTAAAGGGGTCATATGGTGCGAATTCATGTTTTTCTTTGTGTGTCTTTGGTGTGTTATAAGTTGCCCATGCATGTATTAGACATGTAAAATTGCAAAAATTAAAGTGTGGGAACAAAAGATGCATTCTATCTAAAAGCGAATGCTCACCCAGACCTGCCTGAAACACCTCGTGTAACCACACCCCCACGAATCTACGTCATTTCGTGGTATGATTTGACTAAGACCGACCAAATCTGCAAATGCAGACACGCGCGCAACGTGAAAAAAGACAACATAAGTCCTAATAATCAGTAATTATTTTCCAACTAGAGGCAACAAATGTCGTGTTTATAATGGGGTTTATTGTCTTTGTTGAGTCGCGACGAGACATGGCGTAACACTGGTTGATCACTATCGGTAAATCTTTATAACGCCGTATATAAAAGGTAAAACAGTTAGCTATAGTTTTTAACTATTTAACATAATATATTTTTTAAAAACCTTACCAATCCTTTACATCCTGTTTAAGTCGTGCTGGCAAAGTTGATGTATTGGCTTGATCATCTTCATTTTCCGGCCAGATTCGGGCTCGAACTGATATAAGGAAGTACCGATGACATTTTATCACCTGTCAGTACAATTGCTTTGGAACCTGATGTTCTGAAAATGGTAAGAGGCGTTACATTTCTGTCACATGCTTGCAGTATTTGACCAGTCACTACACACTGGTTAACTGGCCAATCATAGCACACCTCGCTTTTCAAAGCAATGAACTCTGTAAAAAATCTGTGCGTTTCTGAGAGGCGGGGCAAAGAGGAGATACAAACATGCACGATATGTGGAAAATACAGCGTTGTTTGTATACACATTGCATTACATCTAAAACAAACGATAATATTCGTTTTAGCCGTGTCATATCACCCCTTTAAAATATATAAAGACTTGACGAGTCATAGTGTTCAAGTCTAAGTCAAGTCACGAGTCATTGGTGTCCAAGTCTAAGTGAAGTCGCAAGTCTTCTTTGATTTTGTCGAGTCGAGTCGCAAGTCATCAAATTTGTGACTTGAGTCCGAGTCAGGCCCGGCTCCACGGGGGGGCCAGGGTAGGCTTTGCCCACCCTGCCTCCACCCAGAGCCGTTGAGAGAGAGGATCTGTGAACCGCTGTTGCTGTGAAAAAACTGTTCCATTGCAGTGAACGGACTTGGCGCGACTCTCTCTCTCTCAGCGACTCTGTGTGAGAGTCCAGCACGGGTCCTGTTTGATAAACCCGCACCCGCAGTAATTAAAAGAATGGCACTAATTTAATTACGTACCCGACCCTACCCATTTGACAAAAATGCCGCGACCCGAACCCGCATTACATCTACACGATGTAGACAAAACCATTTATTTTCTCATGCAACAAGTAACAAAATATTAGAAATTTCTGGTAAGTGCATTTTTAAACATGTAGTAGCTAAATATGGCAGAGTTTCGGTAGAGACAACCAAGAGTGAATCCACTAAAATATTGTTAGCTAATAGTAGCTATTCTATATTTGTTTAGTGTTTAGTATATTTGTTTAGTCTCTTTTTATTTTTTCATCAAATCTAAAGTCACTAAATTGTAAAATGTAAAATAAATGTAAAAAATAGTAAATATATACTGTACATAAGAATGTAAAAATAAAAATGTTATACAATATTATTACTAGACGTAATAATTATTCAAAAAGCTAAATAGTTCTTTTGTAAATAGTTAGTTTATAGTAAATAGTTTGTGGCAAAATATATACATGTATATATATATATATATAGTTGCCTCCCCTCCTCCGCCCACCTGGAAAATCACTTGGCCCGTCTTTCATCTCATATCTGGAGCCGGGCCTGGTCCGACTGCATGGGACTCGAGTCCACAATCCTGCAAGCAGATGTTTATATCTACTAATAGTTAATAGAAAACTTAAGAGCTTGTTAAGGGGGCAGTTAGGACGATTCCAATTGCCCACACACTTTTGAGATACTCATTACCCCTTTAATCACCAACCACAGCATGACCTTCCACCTGAACAGTGAAAAAATCCCAACATCAAATGATGCTTGTTCAATAGTGCTTTGATCTCCGTTGTAACAGTAAGTGTAAAAGTAAAATCACTATATATAAATAATGAATTTAATGCTCAAAACATAGATACTGTACCTCATGTTTTTTTCTGAACATGTCCTCCTAAAAAAATTACCCCACAGGTCGTTTGTGCAAGCAACTTATTAAAACCTATATTTACGTTTTAAAGTTAAGCGCTCTCTAGTTGTCTCGCGTTGCGTGCAAATTATTAGTACATGTGGCAAATTGTAGCAAATTATTTAAGAAATACCTGACCTGATACCTGATCATTTGTTTTGTACATACATTTTTTGAGGCCTATACAAATACTATTTGATTTCGCACATACATGTTCTAATTATATAATGTCTTGTGAAAGTTGTGGAAGTAATGGACACAAGTTTCTTTTACAAATCTACCATGTCGATAGAATGAGCAATATCCGCATGCTAAAAAGATGCTTTAGGCAAACAACAAAAAATGCTAATATCCGTTCATGTCGAGCTATAAAACTATCATAAAAGCGCAATCCTAACCTTAATCTTCTCAACCAAATCCCACGTGGCCAGTCAGCGATTTGTTTTTCATAATCCTATCCTGTAATGACAATCCATCTTAAATGACGTGTGTAAAACGGCTTGGGCGGAGCATCCGTTAACTCCTCCCCTTCAACTGTCAGTCTGCAGTTCCATTTCATAATGCCACGGCTGTTTTTATACATCCAATCAAATCGCAGAGAAAGACAAAAGCCACGCCCACTATTTTTCTCATTCACAATTTCATTTCACTCGGAAACGCTTCAAAAGACGGAAGTAAAAACGATCGCAACTTCAGGTTCACGGGGAATTTAAATATGCAATAATTTCCTCAAAAACACGTGGTTTCTGCCAATCTCATATTAATCTTGAGTACCTATAGAGTAGTATCGCATATGTCGTATCTTTGAAGAGTATTTAGTTTGATCACATTTATAAAAGATAAATACAGCCGTACGATTTTTTCCGAAAGCATACGGCGCGTGCGGGGGGGATGGGTTAGGCTGAACTAAAGTGCTGGGATGGCTCCATATATCAGTTTCAAACGATCTCCAAATCCAGCGTTATATCCACCGTTTATATAACATTCATCACCCATATGCAGTGATCAAACAAACACTGAACTTCGCGAACGTGCTCTCTCTCTCCTTCACACAAGTGAAAGTGACGTCTGCGCATGTTCCTTCTCATGCTCTTCTTGGTGCCGCGTGGGCGTGCCGTGTGTTTTTCCGGGAGAATTGTCCAATAAGGGACTAAGAAAAATTGTTACAAAACAGTTTTATTTGTTCGAAAAAAACATAGAGTGTATCGAGCACAGAAATACTACGTAATACGCCCAACTCGTTTTTTTGACAAGTTGACCATGTTAAGCATGAGAAGACAGCACGTTTAACATTGTAAAGAAGTCAGAATGTATCACACACCGTTGCAGCACCCCTTTAACAACCGAATAGAGTAAAATATGTCACGGTTCTGCCTTCTTGTTTCGGAACTTCTAGTCGTGTGGCAGGATCGGGACAGAGCCCTTAGGTTTTATGTGAGAAAGCCATGGGTTGTTTATGTTTTCACATCTCATGTGCTTTCTCGTGTCTTGTCATTGGCCCCGCCCCTCTCGTTTCATGTATTGCTTCCCTGCCGTGTCTTATGTTTCCCACCTGCCCTGTGTTATTATCCTTCGTTTGTCTTCCCTTTAAAATGCCCTCGTGTTTCATTGTCCTGTTCTCGTTCGTTGTCTCATGTGCCTGTGTTCGTGTAGTCAAGTGTTTGAAAGATTCAGTCCTGCCTTATTCTCATTGTTGTGAGAATTTTCTGTTTGTGCTTCCGCTGTGCCTTGGATTATCTTCATCTTGTCATAGTAAGTCAGTTAGTTTATTTCCAGTGTTCTGTAGTTAGTCCAGTCAGTTTAGTGTGCCTGTCTAGTCTGTTTATTATTTATCCTCAGTGTTTTACCCCCTTGTGGGTTTTTTTGTTTTGTGTTTCTTGTTAAGAAATAAAGTTTTGTGTTAACCCCTTCACCGCTGCTGCCTGCGCTTGGGTTCTTCTATCCAAAAACTTCACAAAAATATGTCATAAAGAATAGCTCAGTGTTAGAAGTAATACAGTGGTAATATGTTTTAAATGAAGTGCACATTCTTCTTTCAGCAATAGAAAAAAATGTACAGTAGTATAACCAGGTACAAGATTCAAGGACATGGTAATTTAATTGTAATAATGTGAGCTTGAAGAATGTAACGTGACAGGTACAAGTATGACCTTTGGATTAAATTGGCTTCATGGGTGAGTTGGTTCTGTCTGCCGTAAAGACTTTGACATCAGCTATTTGTATAGGCTGTGCTTTCAGTTTGGAAGAATTTATTATTTGTACTTGTTATTTCAGTTTTGCAACAAGGCAGAGCAAATGAAATTAAAAGTATAAGTTCCAGAATTTTCAGTCTCTAGTATGAGTACATGGTAGCAGTATAGTTTGTGATGCATTAAGTTGTGATGGTCAGCTCGCTCTTCTCAGCTCTTTGTGTGTGTGTGTGGCGGGGGGGTGGGGCTTTGGTCTTTCCTGTGGGTTTGCACTGAGAACAGCCTGTCTTATCTCACATCTGACACATTAGTGACTCAGATGTTGCTGCTCAAAATGGCACCGAACGCTTCAAATGTGCAGCATGCACCCTGAATTCAAGCATATTTGTTTTCTTTTTATCTGAATATAGATTCTTAAACATGATTCAGAACTCCATGTATTATTAATGTGTTCATTTACCAGATGGTTGTATCTAACTTGACTTGCAAATGAATAATACAAGCAAATGTGTTTCATCCGAGGGGGGGGGATAATACAAGTAATGCTACCAAACCAAATTTCACCTGAATACTATTTGCATTTCCTCTTTGCATCATTATTTTTCTTCATTTTATTAAAATGTTTTTAATCAAGCTTAACTATCAACTACTTATAAGCTAGACTGTCTTTGCATATTATTGCTATACCGTTTGGATCTTCTGGGCCTCTTTTGACACATAACAGTATTGCACAATGTTTGCTTTCAAGCAGGTTTTCTGACCATTCCCCCATTTGCCATTAGGTAGCCAAACAGATTTCCCTGACCCATTTCAGCCGCTAGTTCAGCCATCGAGAAATGTTCTGAAAGCACTACAGACCCATGGTGGTTAGACTTTTAAATGGATAACATATGTTAGCTGTGTAATGAGCTGGGATAAGAAAAAGCATTTTATTATCAAAACATTACACACTTCATCTTTAAACCACAGAGAGGAGGACGTAATTTCACAGAGAAACAATAACAGGCTGTGTCACAGAATCAGTTGCCGTAGCTAAGGACTATATTACGCAACATCTCCAGCATGGCTGAGGATTGTCCAAATGAAGAGCAGAGCAAATATTAGCTATCCCTCAATGTAAACAAGCTGAGAGGAGAGTGTGAATGACAGAGCGCCAAAAAAACCCAGAAACAGATCAATGCACTCGCTCCATGACAACACTTGAGCTGAAAATGGTTTTCGGCAACAGAGAAACCCCTTTTCATCCTTTCGCATTGATTCTGAAAGGCCTTCCAGGGTTATTCTGATGGCTCTTTGCTTGAATAGGAATGAGATGATATATTTGTACCAAGAAGTTGTTGTAAATCCATCACAGGCAGCTTAAGTAGTTCACAATGCTCATAATGAGATGTGTGTGAGATGTGTGTCGTGATGTCAAGATGATGTACTGTATATAACCCAAAATCCCATCAGTGTGTAATGGTGACTCTGTGGCTGTTGAATTTATTACTTAAATCAGTGAAACAACATGAATTTCAAACAAACCTCTGACTTAAACGGTCTTATTGACACCATCCATGCAGTACAAAGAAATAGCACAGATTTATGCTAAAAATCCATTGGCTATCATTTGTAATGTAATGCGGGTTGCAACTCAATGTACTTCCATAACCCATGTATTTCCTGGTAAACAAGGTTATTCTGAACAGGAAAAAATGTTTGAGGGGACATAAAATTATCCATTGGGAATTGAATGGATTATAATGAAGTGGATTGTGAATTGAAGTGGCCATTACCAGAATGGTTGGAGGAGTAAAATTAAATAAATAAGAGGGCTTGGTGAAGACAGCGAAGAAGGGAAGGCAATTGAACTAGTTATTCATTTGATAAATGGTTGCAATAAGAAAAACATTACAATTGGAATGACACGCATTGATAAATTATGCACAATAGGACCATGGACATTAGTGTTTATTAAGAAAGCAAACTGAGTCATTTAGATTTCAGTACTAACACATAATTGTAATAGATTTATTTCTGTTAATAAATAGCCGGGACAGCTATTTTCTATTATCTTTACAATCCATACTACAAATTCTTTCAACTGTCATCAATGACTTCACATAAAGGTGTAGAAACGGATCAAAAAGTGCAGAAATATTCTCGTGTGAGTTCATTCTGTACAGCTTTTACAAGATGATTAGAGCCTCAAATTTACTCAAAATGTACGAATTAAAATATTTCTTTTTTAATGTTCACTTAGAGCAGACGGCACATAAACAAAATGCAAAATAAATGCTTTTCTCAGGTGGATCTCGACGGGTCCTTGTGAAAATACTTGTGGCAGGTTTGTGGCTGTAAATGATTGAAAAGAATTCAAAAGGTTTTGTCTGATCTACATATTCTAGAGAGGACATCAGATAAACAGGAATGTATATTAGAGTTAGTCAATCCATCATCTAAACTGCTAAATGTCATGACTCACGAAGAAATAAGAACCGAAGATCAAGCAAAGGTTGGAACCAAAACAAACCTGATTGATGCTGTAGTTAAACAATGGATTTGGCATCAAATAGCGTTGTTTTTGGCTTGCCATGGCTGGGCAAGTTTCCATACAACACCACACTGTAAATTACAGGTCTTACCCGCTGATCCTGGGTCAGGTGGCGGCGAAGGCTGCGTTTCCTCTGTGTTTTTGGGATGTCCTGTGGGTACAAATGATATAACCCCTCGCCAAAGGGAACCTGAAATTAAACACACTTTAATTAGAAGACACAGTGTGAAGAATATGAATGATCTAAACCCAGAAAACAATTATGCATGTTTGCCCTGGTGTGAACAATTTAATGAAATGTCAATGCCATGCGTTTAATCTTTTGTAAGGTCAAAATGTCTCTTTGTTTGTGCAGCAACAGTCAACATTCAATTTATTCATGTAATCTATATTTTGAAGGGAAAATGCCAATATTTTAATTAATGTTTTGGCATACACGTTATTTATTTAAAGCTATGAAATTTGCTTTGACAATCCAAAGCTGTGAGAACTAAAAGTCCTAGAATTGTCATGGCTCTGCTTCCTTAGTCATGTTTTTCTTGGTCCTGTAGCAGAGCCATGACAAAGTCTTTGGTTATGTGTGGAGAGAAACTTATTGTTGTCCTTTTGACAATAATATACGTTCTCTCCAGTGTCTTGTCATTGGCCCTGCTCCTCTCCTTTCCTTGTTATCTTTCCCTAAGTGTTTGATTACCCACACCTGCCCTGTGTCGTTATCCCTGTTTGTGTTTCCCTATATATACCCTCTTGTTTCTTTGTCCTGTGCTCGTGTATTGCGTTGTGTATGTGCTCATGGTCCTGTTATATGCCTTGTTCGTGAGTTTTGTGTTTTTGCTTTAGTGATCCTGCTGTGTTTTTTGTAAGACGTTTTGTCGTGTTTTTTCAGTTAGGGTTTAGCTGTTCTTGTTTTATCTTTGCCCCCACGTGGGAAGTCTTTGTTTTTACAGATTCTTAGTTTTGTTTTTCCCCCATCGAGGGTGTTTTGTTTTGTTTTGTTTTAAAATAAATATTATCTGTTAACCCCTTCACTGCCTGCCTGCGCTTGGGTTCTTCCGCCTTCCTTGACAAGAATGCAATATTAATTTGCACTTTCTGTGTCAAGATAGCAGAGAATTCCGTAATGCAAGATCAACGTGTACAGTATCTTGACTTAGATTGTGTGTTGGGGGATACATGTCTGAATGGATCTCTTATTTAGACATAATCTTACTTAAGAAAACAAAAACAGTAATCCATATCAAACGATCTCGCTTCGAAAGGTGATATTTTAATGCATGGCCACACACGAACTGCTGAAGCAGTGATGTTTTGACATTTGACAGGGATGATTTGTCAAGCTAATCAAATCTTCAGTTCTGTTATAAACGGTACTTTGTGAAGATGGAATAAATGAACATGGCTATGTCAGATGAATGACATGTTTGCTGTTATTGTTTGCTATACTATTCTTAAACATTTTCTTATGGCTTACCTTTTGATAACAATAATGAACCTTAAAAGCATAATATTAGCAGAATGATCAAAATGACAACCCCTGTTGTTTTATAATGAAATTCAATAATGTTTTCGATTTGTCTGAGCTTGAATCGAAAGCCATAAATACTCTGAGTACTGTAAGGGAATCCTTGAGCACATAGTAAAAATAAGGGTTTTACAATTTATTACATAATTATCTTTATATATTTGGAAACAAAACTAAAGGACAATACAAAAAATCTAATTCCAATCTGAATCAAAGGAAAATATTGAAAAAATCTCCTTTGATAAACAGGATACATTTCTTCTCTTATTTGTTTCTTGGGCTAAATCCTTTCAGGACTTACTCCATATTATGACAGCAGTCCCAGAATCCTGTAAACATTCCTTTATTATTTCCAACTGAGGATCCGTTTAGTATAATAGTGTAGCCGATGATTTATTTGGCCATTCGAGAATAATAATAGTGACTTTGTAAACTTAGGTAACATAATACAGGATATTAAATATGTATACTTGAATTTCAGCTAGTGCACAAATCTAACATTTGCAGTTATTTTGCTTCTGCTGTAAGCAAGAACATCTTGTACTCAAATGCATTGACATGTGTGATTCGATATAATTGCATACAATGAATTTAATGCATGCGTAAACGAAAACGCGCGCATTAAACGAACACTTTGGATCTCGTTTTCTCGCGCGTATTACAGCGATCATTGCTACTCACCTTCCTCGCACTTCTAAAGCCATGCTCCAGGGCAAGTTGATGGGCATCTTCGTCAGTCCCCTCATGCAACTGAACGAGAAAATGATCCGTCAAGACGACCTCCTCGTCTGCTGCAGCTATATGCATTAATGCATGAAACAGTATGAGAGCCACCGCTGTCCCATCTCTAAAGAATCCAAGCATCGTGTGCTTTTTATTTCTCCGTGCTGTTTGTGAGTGAATGCTGTCAAACAGAGAATGATCTGAATGCTCGAGCACTTCACCAGGGCTTTTCAGGACGCATCTCCTCAGTCATCGGTGGATGAGGTGTGGGGAGTCGGACCGTGCGTCGTTCGGGGTTGATGGTTTGTGTATAGGACCGAATCTGCATTTCAGCCTCCCTTTAATCTATAATTCATCGGCATAAACGTGTGGCTCTTTTCCATGTGACGTTTCACATAAAGATGCCCAATGAGGGTGAAGAGGGTGTGGCTGATGGCAGCCGTTCTCCCTCCCTCGGTGTGAATGAAGTACTGTACTTTCAGCACCCTGGACAACTCCTCCATCCCTACTTCACCGAGCGCGTGCTAAAACTACGTTCGGTAATTAATTAATCGTCCTTATTTTTATACAGTTCTTCTCATATAAAGACAGTAAGAAAACTAAACAAAAACAAATGGTCTGTTGAATCAGAAAAGAAACCTGAAACGTGATATAAGGGTTCTTTGCAGCAATGCCATTGATAAGATTTGATATGCAATAAAGATGTATATTTGTTATAAAAATAACCAATTTTATTCTTTGTATGTATTGTTTTAGCTCATTTTAATGTTTGATTTGAATCATTTAAGTCATCTTGAGGCCCTGGTTGAGAAACACTGGCATAGAAGAACCATTTTTATTTCCCCAAAGCATCATTTAGTCAAAGGTTCTCAAAAGAACCATTTCCTTTTTTTACCATTTTTTTATAGTTAGAACCTTTTTTACAAATATTCTTTTGTGCAACATACAGTATGCTCTGTCAGATGTTCAAGGTTATTAAACCATGTACCGTAGCCCAGCAAAGAAGCTTTTAAGGACCTTTTTAAATGCAACAGACACTTCTATCCAATGACACTTCATTCAGCATTTTGTTTTAAGAGCTTGTGAGTATTTTAGGACTATCATGTTGCTCTATGTGTTCATTACTTTTACATGTCTCATTCAAATAAATATGTATTTGTTTCTTTGATGTCACATAATATCCTGAAAAAAGAAAGTCATGTGGTTGGAGGGTGGGTAATAACCATTGTTTGAAAAGCTGATTACACATTAATAAAAGATTGCAAAGATAAACATTTGTTTAATTTATAGAATTGTGCACATGCATGAGACTGCATTAACAAAGTAAACAGTGTCAAACTGGCTTTTATGTGGGTGTTAAAGATGTTGTGCCAGAAGTCTGAAAGGTTTCTTGCTTACATGTATGGGAAACATAAACATTTTAGTGAGTTTTCATAGCCGAGGATGATTATAAAGTCAATGAAGTCCATCATCCTCACTGCAGTCTTCTGAACAGACCAAACTGCTCTGATTTATTTCATGCTGGAGGCTGGTTTTTACCAAATGCCCATTACTAACACCAATTAAGAATCCAAACATGAGGTCAGGAGGGATGCATGTACAAACAGATGTTGTTTACTGAGCTGTTGTCTGTTGATCATCAAGTCTATAGCGAAGGCATGACCGAGTATTGGAGTTTGCCTCAGCTCTTCAGCAATGTCTCAACATCATTTTGTTAGAGACAGACTTTTAGTGAGTCTTTTATTCACTGTGATCAAATGTAGATATGATGTCAAAGGGATGTTATCATCCCTTTGTAGTCGCTCTTTGTGCGCTTCAATTGAAAGTGACCTTTCCTGTCTGTGGATCTGTATAGGTGCTGAATGGTGAGCTTTTAAGGTATGAAATGAGTTAACGTGACATGTACTTTCACGGTGCTACTGAAAGAAGCAGTTTTGCTTTTATACCTGTACTGCATTTTCATTTGTATTGACAGCAAAGAATCCAAATGTTTCTTGTACCATAAAATGTAAATTTTATATAACATTTATTGCAATTATTATAAAGATAACTGACTTGCTCTGTGATAGTCCTCAGCCTAAACTGTGCAATACAGAAATGTATTGAAGTGGACAGTTTGAAATCTGATTTAAATTTACTGCCATTGTTTTAAAACAACATGGTCAATGTATCAATTCCAACGAAATGTTTGCTAATGAAGTAATTAAATCTGTATTTCTTCTATATTGTAAGTTGCTAATAAGGACCCAAATAAGAAAAAAAGCATTTTACCTTCTGTTGTTCATTAATCTGACAATGTGGAACTGTTGTCCTGTTTACTTATTCTGCCTACATAGTTGAGATATTATCTAAAATGCATAAAAGTATAATAGTAGTTATAGTGACTATCAATCGATCTTTCATCAGCTCAAATGGATAGACACAAATGATTCATACACTGTCCGATTTACCATAAACGCTCCAGATATTATATTAGTAAATCTTCATGCATGTACATTCACATTATAATAACAGTAGGAACAGTCAAGCAATTGTGAATCAATCTGAAAGGCGGGGCTGTAATCCGTGATCAGGGTATCTCAATGCATTTGAGCGGAAACTCACACACCTGTAATTAACAGAGGTGAGATCATCATGCGTGCTGTTTGGGCTCTTTAATTGTCATTTAATAAAGAGAGATTTCTGTTCAATGATGCACATTACAGCATCAGAATAAAAAAAAGATGCATTTTGAAGTTAGAGAGCTATGGAGTTAATTCTGACAGTTTGTCATTAGCAGTCAACTATTGAGGTTTATTCATCTTTGAGCAAGGACATTTGGACATTTCTTTTCTTTAAAGAAATCTATTTTGGGATTAGGGGTTTCACAATATACCAGTATTGACAATGACCGTGATATTAAAAACCTTGATTATCGATAATTCTCGGACAATATTCTAACATCGTAAATAGCTCAGCACCTGTTTAATGTTTTGCCTTACACTATTAAAAATAAAGGCGCTTAAAAGGTTCTTCACAGCAATGCCATAGAAGAATCATTTTTGGTTCCACAAAGAACCATTCAGTCAAAGGTTCTTCTATGGCATTGAAGAACCTTTTGAAGCACCTTTTTGGGGAATCACAATGGCCACAAACTATCCCTCTTTAATCCTTATGCTCAAATTTTAAGAGTGATTTGTCTGCCAAAAAAGGAGAAAACACAAAATATACTAAATTTCATATTCAATAGAAAGAGTATAAAAATAAACTAAATGTAGTATTAAACTAAATTAAAGATGAATTTGACTCATAGCGTTATTTGTTCATTTTAAAAGTTAAAACAGATATTGTGAGAATAGAATAGAATAGAATAGAATAGAATAGAACAAATCGGATATTGTGACAACCCTATTTGGGATGAAACATGACCTAGACATATTTTTGACAGAAGAACTCAGTGCAGGATATTTGGATTGGAAACCTCGCAGACAGGTTTTTCATCTGACTGCTCTCTGGAATCAATTTCAAGTCATCGCATGACACAAAGAAACTCCTGAATTCTGATGGTGCGCTGGAAATAATAAAAAAAGCAGAATAGCAATGTGAGGATTGACCTTTCGCTGTATCAGATTCACTCACCTGGTCATTTTGACCTTTTGAACATGATAACATATCGATCTGTTGTTTTCTGGCGTTTGATACGCTGGAGGTTATAACGTTATATTATTTCTCCCGTGCTTTCATTAAAGCTTTCCTGCACTAGGCATCTTATCAGAGATAACACTGCTGAGGATGAGCTAATGTGAGATGTACATCAACACTGCCAAAGAGCATCCAAACAAAACTTGTGAACACAAAATCACTCATTGTTGCCTGGGAAACAAGCAGGACTTCAGAGACTGGAAAGACTGAAGCTTGCATGTTCTTCTTCTAGGCTATATAGAGGAATCGGAAGGATCTTCTGAAATGGGTGACAGTTCAATGACCTCTGCGTGCACATTGGCACTTTACAGACAAACGGACTACAGGTTTGTATGTAAAGAAAGATATTTGGAAGAATGTCAGTAACCAAACAGACCTCACCCCCCATTGGCTCGGATAGTATTTATTTTCCCTTTATGGCAATCAATGGGGGGTGAGATCTGTTTGGTTATTGACATTCTTTCCCATATCTTTCTCTGTGTTCATCAGAGCAAAGAAATGTATCCAAGTTTGGAACAACTTGAGGGTGAGTAAGATCCATTTAGACTAGCAAGAGGATATAAGAGACAGTTGATAAAACAGTTTGTAGTAGCCGGCAGTGATTCGCCATGCGACTCGACGCTGACTGAGATCAATTAAATTCATCTGTCTCGCTTCCCGTTCAGGAAACGGAAGTGTCCTGCCACCATGTTGGTGCTGTTTAAATTTTGAGCTTTGTGTCAAATGACAGATACCTGTAAGTCTCTTGCTTTGCTGTGTGTGTTTAGTGCTCACTGTATGCTTCCATCACAAGGCTTGCTCAGGTTAAAGCACATACAGTATCTGTCATATCTCTCAATGTACTACATGACTGCACTCTTAAAAAAGGGTGCTTCAAAAGGTTTTTCGATGCCATAGAATAACTTTTTGGTTCCATAAATAACCTTTAACATCTGATGAACCTTTCTGTTTCACAAAAGGTTCTTTGTAGTGAAAAAAGGTTCTTCAGCTTATAAAAAAGTAGGAAAGAGATGGTTCTTTGCTGAACTTTTGACTGAATGGTTCTTTGTGGAACCAAAAATGGTTCTTCTAAGGCATCGCTGTGAAGAACCTTTTAAGCACCTTTATTTTTAAGAGTGCATTTGTGTGAATCAACTCAAGGATTTACATGATTTTATATCATTTTTCTATTTTCCTCACATGTTAACTTTTGGTTTTGTTTCCCAGAAAAAAATTAATTACTGTATATGTTGAACTAGAATCATTTTACAATTTTAACCGTTTTAAACCATCAAAATGTTGGTATGACGAGGAACAACTCTTAAAACTAAATGTAACTCTTTAACCCTAAATAGTTATATCACCTAAGGTGTAAATTATTACTTACTTTTCTGTCACGGTCACACGTGGAGAAGAACTCAATTGCAGGCAGACGGTGGTGAAGAGGTTAACACAAAAGACTTTAATGGCAAAACAAGAAACAAAAAACCACAATGAGGACAACAAGACTCGATAACTAAAATAAAAACTGAAACAAAACACTTCCCACGGAGGGGAAAAAATAAACTAACAAAACAACCAGCGACACAACGTCTTAAACAAACAAGTAAGGCAAGGCAAGGCAAGGCGAAACAAGGGTATCCACAGGCAAGGCAAAACACAACGCACACGACTATGGCGCAATACAAACACAAAAGCACAAGGTAAAGGGTACAACCAACGAGCACAGGACAATGAAACATGAGGGCATTTTAAAGGGAACACAAGCTAGGGATGATAACACAGGGCAGGTGAGGGTAATGAAACACGGCCCGGGAAGCAATACGGGAAACGAGAGGGGCGGGGCCAATGACGAGACACGAGAAAGCACATGGGATGTCAAAGGTAAACAACCCATGACTTTCTCACACTAAACATAAGGGATCTGTCACGATCCTGCCACAAGACTAGAAAATCCTGAACATGAATGCTCTCTTTCTGGAATAGAATAGACAGTCCTGTGATAATTTTTACATGAGAATTTTAAAATTATTTTTCTTTTGGGGTATAACGTGACATGAACATTCTGGTGAGATTCACCTGAAAACTGTATCTAATATGCTTCACAATAGCCAGGCGAATGTGGTTTTAAAGCAGTTTTAACAGTATCTATGTTCTTTTATATTAATTTTGATGTGCAGAGGTGGGTAGTAACGCGTTACATTTACTTCGTTACATTTACTTGAGTAACATTTTGGAAAATATGTACTTTTTAAGTAAAATTAAAAGTGTGTACTTTTACTCTTACTTGAGTACATTTCTAATAGAAAATCTGTACTTTTACTTCGTTACATAACTTACATTGTGTGACGTTCCTTCGTTCCTTCATTTTAAAATATGCATTATAAAACGCGTTGTTTATTTCAAGGTTGTCGTCTCTTTTTACGGGCATTCCCGAGTGATCGATTCTTTTGAGTCGATTCTTTTGAAAGCATTAATTGAACAATGGGCAAAACCATTTGAATAGGCTAATGAATCAGTTCAAATGATTCGTTCAGTTCGCAGCACGATCTGAATCATCTGAAGCAGGATTACTCACTCCTCGTAGCGCGAAATTTAAGAACACGCAGAACACAAAGAGCGTTGGATGAAGTGGATATGAATCTATATCTATACAATCAAAACTGCAAATGTGTCATATTGTTTGCCAGCGATGATAAATGCCCGCCTTATGCGCGCACCCGCGCGACCTGTTCGTCAGACACCGCAACATGCGCGTTACCTGTCAGACACACAGACGTGGGCTTGCAGAAATATACATTTGAAGAACAGAAGGAAGCAAACGTGTTGATGGGCGTGTGGTTCACTGTTTACTGTTTGTTTACAAGTAAGAGCGTTTCACAACACACACGTGACACAACACGAGAAAACATGAGCTTTGTTCAAAAATGTGTATTTCATTTAAGAGAGCACTGCAGATGTTCTAGATCATCTTAGGAAATGCTCTGAGTTTAGTTCATGCTTTAGTTTGACATGGTCTATTATTCTAAATAAGTTGTGTAAACTACATTGACATCAGAACTAGATGAAATTTACAGAAATGCTCGTCTCTTCTGTGTTTGTCTATTCTTTAGTCTCTCTAGTATATTGCAAAGATATCTGCTTATTAAAAATATTGATTAAAATGTAATATTAAAATATTGGCGTTAATATTCATTTAATGTAGTAGACCTATATAATCAGATACAAAGTAACTAAGTAACTAGCTACTTGAGTAGTTTTTTCATTGCATACTTTTTTACTTTTACTCAAGTAATTTTTAAAATAGTGACTTTTACTTTTACTTGAGTAACAATTTCTCTAGTTACTTGTACTTTTACTTGAGTAAAGATTTTGGCTACTCTACCCACCTCTGTTGATGTGCTTGTACTTAGAGGAGGAATTAGAAAACAAATTGTTGTTCCTTGCATACCCATCAAGTCGACTTAAGTTAATTGATGAGAGGACAGAAATGGAATAATCAGACTCATTCCCACCTCTCACCTCAGTTCTTGGAGGGAAATGAGCACTTAGCAGCTCTAATGAATGAATTGCTGATGTCAGTCTGCATTGGACAAAACAGAAGTGTGTGATTCACAGTCACACAACAGAGTTTCTCACAGTTCCTCGAGAGAAAAATGGCAAAACCTAATCAAAAGAAATTACCTTGATAAATATGACAATCAGGGCACATTCTTAAAACCCATTGTAAAGCATTGTAAACATTACAAATGTAGGCCTCTGACTGTGTCTGCTGAGGTGATGCTGGCTAACTGGCCCATTTCATGATACCAGTCAAATTATGTTTTATTTCATTTAGCTGTATTTTAGGGTCATCACGTATTAAGCTGGCAGAAAGTCTAATGCAAATTCAAAAAATAAATGAGATTTTCTGAAGAAACATGCTGATGCCATCACACTTGGTCACCAGGACATTTCACTGCACTGTTTAGGATTCTTCTAAACTCTACAAACTGCCCTAAGCCAAAAGAGCCAAAAAACGAATCTCCATCTCAATTCCTTCTTGCAATATAAATGTACTAAATTTGTTTATGTGTTTATAAATACAAAATTAATATGCACAGTACGCAGACATGTATTTTGTAAACACAAACTTTTATTCTGGATGCCATTAATCGCGATTAATCATTTGACAGCCCTAAAATTTAAGAAAGTATTATGCACCAATCAAAAATTAATCAACCAAAAGTCTGATGCTTAGAAAAATAACAGCACCATTTCGATTGGCAACTATTCGTTTCTGTAGCACACTGTAAAAGGTATGAGACAAGTAACATGCCCAAGTTTTATGATGACTTAAGGCTGATTTATATTGTGTTGTATGCAGACATACCGAAAAATGTAACTGCTAATGCACATTACATTTACATTTAGTCATTTAACAGACGCTTTTATCCAAAGCAACTTACAAATGCGGTAATAGAACCAACTGAAACAACATAACTACTTGCCTTTGTAGGACAAAGTGTGACGCATTTAGATGCATTCACACATGCAATAAAAGCATTCCCCTTTCCTGACACTTACCTCTTCCCTCATTAAGCAGAGGAAACAATACAGTCACGCAAGGGCAACCCTGGTCATAGCTGTAAGACGGCATGGGTGGAACTACCAAAAGGCGAAATGTCCTTCAAGATCCATCTGTGCTGTTCACAGATGAAAGCATATGACAGTATGACACACATTAAGCTGCTCTTTAAAAATGACTCCTTTAAAAGTAGGTGATAGGGGATTGGCTCATTTTGTCAAGATCAAACTGACACATGAGAATATGCTTCAAGAAAATAATCTAATTCTGCAAGCAACAACGTCAGATGAAAATACAGTGATATCCTTTTAGGTGAATGATAAAGTGCTTCCTAAAATGAAAGTATCTAAAAATAAAAGGCCTGTGTTCACATTTCACGTTTACTGTAACTGGAAATGTTGCATTTACAGTAATGCACATGAAATAGAGTCTTATAAGGTGATTTTTTTGGTGAAAGATTGGATATAACCAGGTTTCGACATTTTTCTTTAAATTTATATTAAACTTACCAGCCAAGAAACAGTGTACTGTAGATTTATCGTCACATTACCCTTTGTAAATGTGTTACTGTAAACACGTTTATTTTTATAAGCTAAAGGACGAATCTTTATCATCTTCATCAACAACTTGTTTTAACTTGATTCCAGAACATTCCCTTAAGTATGCATGATTGATGTCTGATTTTATATTATTGACAATAAACCAACCAGTTTTAAGTCAGAAATCTGACCTCTGATTTGGTTCAAAGCTGATGACTGTATCTAAGTGTTACAGATGATGACACAGATCCACGTGTGTGCGCGATGTTCTTTTCCACCTCCAAATTACATTAGCAGAATCAGTAATGGTACCTCACTGTTCTCTGTCTGTACGCTGTACTTAACCCATCACAGAGGCAACACCTGACCTTCAAGAACACTGTCCATTAGAAAAGTAAACAGTTTTTAACTCACAACCCAAAGGCGTATAGCTTAAGTAGGTTTCCACTTTTCCTCACCAGAGTACACCGCATGTTTGCTCAGGCATCACTGATAAGCCTGTTTGTAAAACAATAGTCACAAATGGAAAGTGTGTTTTACATGTGTTTTCAAAGTAGCCTCTATTGATATAAAATAATTCACGTAAATGGGGAACTGTACACAACCTCACTTAATTTACAACTTTTTGTGCAAAGAGATTGCATGCAGCTGTAGAATCTAAAAAGGAAAGAGACAAAACAGTCCACCATGAAATTAGTCTCTTAACAGACAGATCAAATTTAATAGGATGATGTGTACAATGGTGTGTGTCCTTACAGAAGGTTAAGGCAAGAGGTCAAGTCTCAAGCCCTGTGAAGAAGCAACATTGACACGGATGTTCGTTGACTGAAGTGCTTTTAGCAGGGAAGTGTGAGGCTGGTAAAATGAACCCTGTCACATTAACCATTCTCAGCGTGGAGAGATGATGTCTATGTGTTATATTAGCCATGTTCAGTTGGTGGAGAGTTATACTGGCAACGTAAAGTCATGGGTTTGAGCCCAGGTAATATACAGTACATACTGATATAAAAAATGTACAGTATAGCTAAATGCACCGTGTGTCGCTTTGGAAAGAAGCACAAGTGCGTAAATGTAAATGTATTCAGAAGCTTGGTACCAACCTTCAGTACCAGTTGATTTTCTGCTGTATGTGCATTTTCAAACTGATGGGTTTTTTTGTAGTTTTTAATTGTAGTTTTGTAGTTTTGAAAATAACCATGATTTACTATAGTAACCATGGTTTGACTTTATTATTTTTGGTTATAATTACATCTGCCAAAATGTTCTGGCAGGTCACGTGAGTCAATTACCCTCCTCCATCCCCAACTCCACAACACATTTATAATCAGGACTCGACTTTCTGATATTCCTCCTCACAGGTCTCAATTACACTTTAATTATGTGTTACACTTAAATGCCATTAAGAACTAATGGCATCTGTTTGTTCTGTACTGTTTACCCAGGGGGTCATCACTGCTTTCCCTGCTCTTATTCATGCTGGCTGCATGGATGAACAGGGAGTTTCACCCAGAACAAAACTTTATGGCCGTCTAAACTTTATGCTAATTGTCAATCATTTTTGCTTTTTCATCAAATTATGTTTTTGTAATGTTTTCCTGTGACCTGAAGTTATTTAGTGTGATGGCTAAGAACTGATTGTATAAAAATGCCTTCATGTGAATATTACACACAACATTGTTTACCAATGATAACTACCCAATAGAGATGCGCGGATCAGTACCTGAGATTGGTCAGTACCTGGATGGGAAACCTACTGGGAAAGCTAGGTCGCTGCTGGAAGAGGTGTTAGTGAGACCAGAAGGGGTTGCTCACCCTGTGGTCTGTATGGGTCCTAATGCCCCAGTATAGTGATGGGGACACTAAACTGTAAAAAAGCACCGTCCTTGGGATGAGACGTTAAACCGAGGTCCTGATTCCCTGTGGTCATTAAAGATCCCATGGTACTTCTCGTAAAAGAGTAGGGGTGTAACCCTGGTGTCCTGGCCAGAGTCCCTCCACTGGCCCTTCTCAATCGTGGCCTCCTAATAATCCTCACACTCTGAATTGGCTCTATATCGCTCTCCTCTCCACCTATAACTGGTGTGTGGTGAGCGCATTGGCGTCATTGTACTGTGGCTGCCGTCTCATCATCCAGGTGGATGATGCACACTGGTGGTGGTTGAGGAGAGACCCCCCTCATATGATTGTAAAGCGCTTTGGGTGTACAGCAATACACAATGAAGTGCTATATAAATGCCTCATTCATTTATTCATTCATGTCACCCGAATCCGTTGCTTCAAACATATCATCCACCTGCACCTATAATTTTCCCTGATCTAGATATCTGCACCCGACCCACACCCGATCATCACATTATTCATTCTAATTCTTTGTTTTAAGTGTGATGTCAGTGGATCATTCGTTTTTAACCGCAGCTTCCGTGACGTTAGAGCTCATTTGCTCATCTCTGATAAATACTATGTTGATCTTAGGCTGGTTTTAATAAAAACTGTTATTTCTAAAACAAAAGTTTGGCATGGCCCAGATTTGCCTACAATTTTTTATAAAATAAATACAGGGTTTATAATGGGAATTCTGTCATTGCAACACTCAAAATATATGTTCAGCCCAAGCAATGACTGGATAAACTAATAAACATCGGATCTTTAAGAATGGACCCCCGTCCCATCCTCGCGACGCATGTTTTTCTTTAACTGAGAGTCTGCAAATTAGTGCCTGTCCGGGCTGTCTGCCTGATGAAAATGCATTCAAAACACGTTCATATTTTAGAGAATGTAGTTCATATTTGCATGATTAATTACTGATCTTATCCACCCGCGACCCACCCGCAAATAATCAGAATGTACTTTTTTATTACCTTACCCGCCCGACCCGCGGATTATCCACAGCGCCAGCAGATATAATCGCAATCCGCACATCACTACCACCCAATGATTATTGGGCCCATTGTAAGGCCCCCTTTGCATAGGGAGGATTGCTAAATAAAGATTTATAATCTTAAACTTAAAATTTGAATTAAACCAATAACATATTCAGTTATACAATGTTGAAACATCAATTATTTTGGTTGTTGGGCTTATTTTCCTGATGTTTGATTGCATAAAATATTTCAATATACATTTCAATATTTCAAAAAATGTCACAAAATCTGTGGCCCCCCTGGATCCATCTTGGGCCCCCCAGTTTGAGACCCACTGGATTTAGCACACCGGTAATCTCCTGTCAAAAATATAATGATGCAGAATGTCGTGTTTACAAAAAATGGCGGGTATGTTACTAATACTTTTCATGGTTCTGCTGGGCTAAAAGAAAGACAATTTCATTTCTATTGAGCTGAATCCTGTCGGCATGCTCAGAGTCTGATGAAAGGAACGGCTGGTTCAATACCCTCTCAGACTGCTGGCTTAATCAGACATCTGCCAGAATAAATACGGCTCTCATAAAGGACATTTTACAGCACTCAAAACAAACCGTGCATTAGACACAACCTGAGCTATAAAACCAGAAAGGTGCCTAGATATCTAGATTTAAAAGAGCCTTCCTCACTCCATCCCAACAAGTAGGTACACACACGACTCAATCAATGAAAAAGCAATTAAGTTTAACAAACCTGCTGAATCTCTAAACTCTCTATTCACTCAAGCAAATAAATAAAAGCACAACCGGGTTAACAGACAGGAAGCTACCACACATGTACTGTATTTGTTTGTGTGGTTGGTCATGTTTGCATAGGCACTAAAAATAAGCTTGGAGCATTTCAGCGGGGCTTGAAAATAATTTATAACGTGCCGCCTTTATATTTTTAAATTGTATTTACTTACCATTTTTGGACCTCACCCTTTAATATTCATACAATAAGGGGCAGTTTCCCGGACAGGGATTATCTTAAACCAGGACTAGGCCTTAGTTAAATTAAGATATTAAAGTCGTTTTTAAAAACATACTTTACAAAAAAACCTCACCTGGTGTGCATCTAAGGACACAACAATTGCACTGATATAGTTTAAGATATGTCAGTGTAAATTGTTGTCGATCAAGATCAACTCCTAAGAGTGTAGTGGCATATTATAAAAGAAACGTACGTATCTGTTCTCTTCCGAAGTCTTCTAAAGTCGCAAAATATAGCTTTGGGTTAGGAACTCTATTCACAGACATTTATTCCTAATCTTTCCCTCTTTTGCACTTCGCAAATGTCACTCCCAAGACCATGTATTTCTTAGAAATTATTTATGAAATACAATAAAAATGTCTCTATGTATCTTATGATTTCAGGGAACGCCTCATGAGTAATTCACAATCCTTTTGAGATCCACAGATAATACATCATCACGGGTAAAATAACACACATTTGAAATAAGGGTGACTAAATAAAGACAGCTGTTTTCAGTTTGGGTGAACTATGCATTTAATAATTAACACGGGCCAGTATCAATTTCATATTAGTTCTGCAAGGTCTGCATCACTAAAATCAACACAATTTTGTAGTAAAGCTTTTGTGGTTCATGCATTAGAAAGGCCACTTGTGTTGGGTATGTTTGTAAAGTGTTAAGCGGCGTGTGACTCAACTCTCTCAATCTTTCCACTGGATTATTTTCCTCTAATTACTCCTCTTCAAGTAAGCAGAAAAATGTAATATCAGTCACAGCGGTGAACACGCAATTCAGCGTCAGCGTTTAATTGCTTTACTTAGCCTTAATTGTTCCTCTTGCTATGGTTCATTGGTTGTCATGACACGCTTCACATGCAGCAGGTGGGAAATTGAAAAAGCCACCATGGCAAATGAAGATTAGAATGGCCAAGAACATCGAAGCTCCTACAAAGAAGCGTGCCATGTAGGCTAACCAAAAGAAGAAGGCCTTTTTGTCTGTATTTCCTTTTTGTAGGTAGGATTTGTTTTGTTTGTATATTATTGGAATAATATGTTCTGATCCTAGTGTTTAAAACTGCAGTGGCACTGTAGTAGGTTGGAGACATTTATCACAACTGGACAGCACAGTCACAGCAGGTTTCTGTGATTGAGATAAATATCTTTAGAGCAAATGCCATCTGATGTTTCTTCAGGGTGTGAATCCAGCTAACTGTATTTAAATGTGACTTCTCGCAAAAAGATATTCCCTGTTGACCTTTGAATTCTGTATTGGGATCTGTTTCAAAATTGAGCTACTTCATATGCAGCATTTCTTTAAATAAAAATGTCCATATTATTATTATTTTCTTAATAGGAGTGTGCCATTACAGATTTTTTTATAGAACTGGATGGAATTTTTTTTGTTTTTCCATAAAATAATTCTGTGTGGTAACTGTTTGGTTTCACAATTCAATTACTTTTTGATGGATACCAAAGTCCTATTATATTATACTGTATATTGTATAAGCCTATATAACTACAATACTTGTGCTTTGTGTGTAGTTCAAATGAGTGCTGTTTGCATTTGATGGAAAGAGATCTGTTTTTTATGTCATGTCATCTAATGGATAAGTATACATTGGTTCTTTTGTCAACCACCAACACACAATCTTTAGGTCACTCTTGTAAGCGTTATGAACGCTGCTGTCTGACCTTGAACAGTATGTCTATTGTGCCTATTATGGTGGAGCTGAAAGCCAGAAGCTAAATGGTAATGCTGAATCAAATGTCAGACTGAATCACTGCCTGTACTTTTACAATAACAACAGTAAGAAAACTCTTTTGGTCACTTCATCATTAAAAACCACAGCCTTTTGCTGAAACATAACTATTCATAAATATAAAACAGTTTCGGCAAAGATCTAAGCATCTACTGGTTAGAAAATATAAAACATAACTATAACACTGACACATTTTCTCAATAAACGTATGGATGTACAAATGTATGCCTACATGAACAAGAAATACACTTATTGCAAGAAGACAAAACACATTCATTTTCAAATAAAACTTATATCCGAAATAAAATGGTATTCTCTGGAAATTCCTTTATTTTTTTATTTTATTTACTTTATTTTAAAGGGCGAAAATGTACTGTAAAACTGTATATTTAGAGATTATAGTCATGAGTTCCTAAATAAAGATGCATGCATCTGTAGTCCATATTTCAACATGTAGTATCATGAGTCACTTTACTCCTTTCCTCTACTGTGATGTCAACATGTTAAAAGAAATGTGCAGCTAACCTTTCAGTTATGATTCATTTATACACAAAAACAATAGAGTACTGTATTCCTACCGTGGTTACTCCATTACACATGCCACTACTGTACACTACTATGTTTTTGCTTTTTTACAACCAGAAGGTTCTAATCAAACATTTTCAAAAAATGGATTTTATTAGCCTGGTCTCTGTTTTACCCTAAAATAATGCATTAATTGAAAATTTTTAAAACATAAAAATTGATTGTTTTCAGTGGGTAAAAATGGGTAATTATTTCATAAATAATAATGAGTACCATCAAATTCTCTAAAAATGCAAACTAAAAATGAAAAAACATTATTAAACAAAAACATATTACAATAAGTTACATTTTTAAGGCTTCGGTCACTTTTGACCACGAAGGAGCCAAGTGTGACCCCTAAACGAACCGTTCAGACGATCAATGTCTAGCGCATACTGCATGACTGAAATTCATCTGCATGGATATTTTCAGTGTTAAGGCTAGCTGGCATCAGGAGTATGCATATCACTGTCACCTCTTGTGTGGTAGTCTGAGTGTATAACGTGACACTGCTTGACAACGCAATAACACACTTTAAAACTTCTGTATTTGATCCAGGCATTGCATCTTTTAGAAGTCTTTTGCTATCAAAGAGCAACAACAAAAGTCATGTATTTATACAGTCATGATTGTCATGATGATGACTAGCAGGTGTGCATGATCAGCGCTGTAATTGGCTGGGATGACAGTCTAGCAGATCTGTGACAACTACTCCATTTTGGGTGAAGTTTTTGCAGGCCCTGTTCACACGAACATGGAACCACAGCTTTTTCTATACAGTTTGGCCATTCGTCCAAACGCAAACACAGAACCCGGTCACTGAAACAGTACCTTTTTGAAAACCCCTTGTCACGGAATGCTGTAGTAACAATGCACATGACAAGGAGAGATCATCCAAAAGGGGTCTTTAATAAATTCAGAAGAGTAAATTCAGAATAGCTGGAGCAACACGTAACAAAACAATACCGGATAAAGAACTGAGGAACAGACAGGGCTATAGGGAAACGTTCATTAACTAATAATGAACTCATGCTCAGGGAATAGAAGACAAAACCAAAACAGAACTGAATATACTGTACATATGAGACTCGTGCCAGGGTGAAGATTTTTAGAAACTCTGGTTTCAGTGTTCAGTGCCATCTCCTTGGTTTGACGTCAGATTCCAGGCTTCTGATTGGCTATCACGGCTTTAAGGTTAGGGCTATATCGCCACCTGTTGGTTTGGCATGCTCTGAACGTGTGGACGCAATTTTTTTTAAGCAAAGATAGAAAACTTAGGTGTGGACTAGGCCTCAGTCACACTTTGACATGCTTAAATGTTCATCACCGGCATAAAGGTTCATAACCCGTAGTGCATAAGAAGAGTTTAAGAACTGAGCTTTTGTCTTTTGACATGACAGCAACGAGTACATAAGTAGAATAATCACAAAAATCTAAGTTAAACAAAAAATGATTTCAGCACAGAATGGACAAAAGCATAAAAAGAAAGAAGGATTTATTAAGGATTATTGTTTTCTTATTCGCACTGTCAACTGACTTTAAAACTGTGTCGTGTTTTATTCAAATCTTTCTTCTCGGTTTGTCCTTAATATTTTAAGGCTTTTGAAATGTATTGTTTCTTATTCCATTGTAGCCTCGAGTCTCTCGAGAAGAATGATTAAAATCTGAATTTTATTGTACCAATTATTTTAATGATTTTTGCTGCTTGTTCAATTTACTTAATTTACTTAAGTTAAATCAACACAACTTTTGGAAAATTTGGTCACAACATGATTTTTTTATGTTTAGTCACATAACTGAATCCATTCATGTCGGGACAACATAAAGGAGTTGTGTTGTGTTAACATAAAATAGTTACAATTGGGCAGAGGACTTATATTTCCCAGCATGCTTTGCGTATAACTGCATTTTGAGAGTTATTTTCTTAAATAAGTGTTATTTTATGCATTTTTCAATAAAAAGAAACACTTGTTAGCGTTTAATGTTCATTTATTTCATTTCGTACAGCATGGAAGGATAGTATTCGAAAATACAGGAAAGCCCTAATAACTTCTAGATCCGCCTACTTTTCATCACTAATAGAAGAAAACCAGCACAATCCTAGGTTTTTATTTAACACGGTGGCTAAATTAACAAAAAATAAATCGTCAGTGACTTCTGATCCTGTATATCAGCATAACAGTGATGAATTTATGAACTACTTCACATATAAAATCCAAGATATTAGAGAAAAAATTATAACAATGCAATCAGAAGTGAAACCCGCTGAACAAACTAACTACAGCGCCCTTAAGGAGAAAATGCAATTATTTTATACCGTAGATCAAGATGAGCTGTCTAAAATTATTAGATCATCTAAATCAACAACATGCATACTAGACCCTATACCTACAAATCTACTGAAAGAGATGCTCCCAGAAATTATAGATCCTCTTCTTGGTATTATTAACTCATCTCTGACATTAGGACATGTGCCTAAAGCATATAAGGTGGCTGTTATAAGGCCCCTTGTCAAAAAACCCCAACTCGACCCTAGAGAACTAAGGAACTACAGGCCTATATCGAATCTACCTTTCATATCTAAAGTTCTGGAAAAAGTAGTTTCAACTCAATTATGCTCCTTCCTCCAAAGGAATGACATCAATGAAGAATTCCAGTCTGGATTTAGAGCATGTCACAGTACAGAGACTGCTTTGATCAGAGTTACAAATGATCTGCTATTGGCGTCTGACCGAGGTTGTATCTCGTTATTGGTGCTGCTAGACCTTAGTGCTGCATTCGATACCATTGACCACAGCACACTCCTACATAGACTCGAAAATTATGTCGGCATTAAGGGAATAGCTTTGAAATGGTTTAAATCTTATTTATCCGACCGTTTTCAATTTGTAGCAATAAACAATGAGGTGTCACGCAAATCGCAAGTCCAGTACGGTGTACCACAGGGCTCAGTCTTAGGGCCTCTGCTCTTCGCATTATACATGCTACCTCTAGGAGATATAATAAAGCGACACGGAGTTAGCTTTCACTGTTATGCTGATGATACTCAACTTTATATTTCCTCGAAGCCTCATGAAACACAGCAGTTCCATCGAATAATGGAATGCATAGTCGATATAAAAAACTGGATGAGTAACAACTTTTTATTACTGAACTCGGACAAAACGGAAGTGTTACTTATTGGACCGAAAACTGCTATAAGTAACAACCAAGAATACTGTTTAACTATTGACGGATGTTCCATAAAACCCTCGTCGTCAGCAAAGAATCTTGGCGTTCTATTCGATAGTAATCTGTCATTTGAGAGCCACGTCGCCAACACCTGTAAAATTGCGTTTTTCCATTTTAAGAATAT
Source organism: Triplophysa rosa (assembly GCF_024868665.1). Taxonomy (NCBI): domain Eukaryota; kingdom Metazoa; phylum Chordata; class Actinopteri; order Cypriniformes; family Nemacheilidae; genus Triplophysa; species Triplophysa rosa. The sequence goes on from NC_079898.1 coordinate 4,958,907, forward strand.
ATCTAAACTACGTCATATGCTGTCAATCTCAGATGCAGAGAAGTTAATTCATGCATTCATGACATCAAGACTAGATTACTGTAATGCACTGTTAGGTGGTTGCCCTGCAGGCTTATTACAAAAACTCCAATTGGTCCAAAACGCGGCAGCTCGAGTTCTTACACGTACAAAAAAGTATGAACATATTAGCCCGGTTCTGTCAACCTTGCACTGGTTACCTATAAAGCATCGCGTTAACTTTAAAATCTTGCTTATTACCTATAAAGCCTTACATGGTTTAGCTCCTCAGTACTTGAATGAACTCCTTTTGTATTACAGTCCTTCACGTGCATTACGCTCTCAGGCGTCCTGTCAGTTGGTAATACCTAGAATTTCAAAATCAAGTGCAGGTGGTAGATCCTTTTCCTATCTAGCGCCTAAACTTTGGAATAGTCTTCCCTGCACTGTCCGGGAGGCAGACACACTCTGTCAGTTTAAATCTAGACTAAAGACGCATCTTTTTAATCTTGCATACACTACTCTTCCATAATATAAATCTTCAGAGGGTTTAGGCTGCATTAGTTAGATCAACCGGAACCAAAAACACAACTGATGTACTTGTTGCATCAAAGAGTACAGAACAGTACTCTACTCTCAGCCAGTCTTGTCTCATTGTTCCAAGGTTACCACAGCGAGCAGGATGCAGTTCATGGCCTGACCTGATGGTAGAGCGGAGAATGGGAAGTGGGGACCTGACAAGAGCTGAGATGATAGAGCTGGATAAAGAAGGACGCGGTCTCTTGACATGTCTTCACCACAAAACTTCAAATGCTATTAGATTATTAATGATAATCTTAAACTATAATTTATTTTATTATTAAGTTTATTTATTTTATTTAGCCTTGTTGTGCAAGTTCTCTGGAGCTTGTGCAGAGGCAGCAGCTTTTGCCAGAGGGGAACTGGAATCCCCTGGTTGGGCCTGGGTTCTCCTGAGGTTTTTTTTCTCGATTAGAGTTTTGGGTTCCTCGCCACCGTTTGCATACTGTTTTTGCACTATCTGCCTGACCGGGGGGGCTGCTTTAGAATCTTAAAGTTTTACTTAATTAATATTGCATATAGGAATTTATTATCTGTTATATTTGACCTGTGCTTCTCTCTCCTTTATCCTAAATGTGTGCTCTCACTGAGCGTGTGTGTGTGTGCGTACTTGTCTGTGTACGTACGTGTGTGTCTGTGTGTGTCTCTGTGTCTGTGTGTGTTGGTGTGTGTGCGTGTTGTGTGTGTGGAGTGTTTTGTGTGTGGATGTGTCTGTCTTCTGTGTTTTCAACCTTTTCTTGTTTTTGCAGGTACAACTGCTTGCTTGTAGTCAATGTGTCTCATGTACAGCTGCTTTGTAACAATGAAAATTGTAAAAGCGCTATATAAATAAAGTTGAGTTGAGTTTATCTTTAAGGTTTTGAAGAGTTATAGTTTTGAGTTTTGTGGTTACCATTGTTCAGAAAAGAGTTGCCTTTGGTTAGGTGGGCAGTTACATGTCTGCATTTGAATTTCTGTTGCGTTTCTTACTTAATATCTTCTTATTGAAGACAAATTAAGTTGTGTCTGATTAATGATAAAAATGTATATAATAAAAATGTTCTTGAGTGGCTTCATTAAATAACCTAATCGATAAAAAAAATTGTATATTGGTTTTATGTAAAATATACATGTTAGCATAATTGAATTTCATGAAGTTAATGATGTAAAACAAAAACAAGACTCTTAATCTGATTCAGCTCAACAACATTGCATTAACTTTATGTAAGTATCTTAAGTTTACTGAAATAGATAATGTTACTTAAATTCAATGTAATCCAGTTACATGGAGCCTGTTGACATAAAAAGGTTAATTTGAACATATAATTTTTTTGAGTGTAGTATAAATGACAATATAAATTTAGCAACTTAAATTCTAAATTGTATAGACAAAGAGAAAATATACATGTGCACACTATACCCAGCATTAGTCAAATGTGCACAGACAAGACATTGACTCTCTTTCTCGCTCCTGCATAAAAACAGAGACCACATGCTTTATTTTGGCATGAGACATTGCGTGACTTAACGAAGTGGAAGAAATTACTTCACTGACAAAACGGCTTGTAATGACCTTACCTTGACAACAGTGGTGTTTTGTATTGTTAGAGGAAAAGCAGCGTGGTGAAATGGCACTGTGTCGGAAGTACTGAAGCCTGCCATTACCTGTTTCTGGGCCATTTCTCTGAAGGAGGAAAAGCAATTACCATACTGTATTTAGGCCAAGATGTGTCCTCAAACATGCCGGTAACTATAATGAAGACCATAACATGATAATGGGGGAAGGATTTTATCAGGCGTGAGTACTAATGTTGTTCAAAATAACATGCATCGTATGTCCAAATAACCCTTTATTTTCCTATGTGTCGTGTCACTTTTTCTCACTGCCGCTGTTAAAGCACAACACAAACCCATTTTGTATCCTTCAATCCTTTCATGAGAAAGCATTATCAGACTGCTACAACCTCAAAACATTGTGACTGGGACATTCAAATAAAGCTGCAATATGTGAAATGCTGGAAATCAACCTAGAAAATAACTGTACACTGTTAAAATCAACTGGGATTTACTTAATTGTTTTGTGTAAATTTGCGAAAGTTTTGCACACAGTTTTTTAAAGAAAATTTACTTACAAGTTTTTTTACACAGTTTTTAAAAGACTGATTGTATGAGCACTTTCAACAAGTTGGTATGATTTATTAGGGTCTTCATGAAATGTCTGGAACACATTTTGCTTAAAACACTCAATGGCTGTGTAAACAAAACCCTTTTTGCCTCATTAAAAACAGCTATGCTCACAGCAACCCGTTTTGGTGCCTCTCTAAATGATGATGAGTTACCCCACCACCCTTCTGTCCGGCGTGTCAACACAACAAACGTGTAGTACTGCCATGGCAACAGTTTAGCTAAATTATGTTTCCTGAACTCTGCGGTTAGTTTCGTTTTAAACATCTCAAATCATTCATCCAGAGACTAAAAATCTGTCAAAGCAAGCAGCGCATTCTAATGCACATACGTTGTGCGTGTATGCTTACCTAAAATCCACGGAATGCACACCTGCAGATCTCAGCGGAATTACGTGGATTTTAGCGCTTGTCATTGACAAGTTATAATGTTACACACACAACATGAGAGCATAACAGATTTTTCAGCCTAAAGACGAATAATTTGAGACGTTTAAAACGAAACTAACCCCAGTGTTCGCCCCTGTTCATTAGCAAAACAAAAGCTTGCCGCAGCTGAACATATTAACGCACATAATGTATTAACATTCATACAGCTAAACTCCAAGTGTCCATCTGCACTTATATACAGTAAGTTTAACACTGGCTTTGAATGTTCTATTTAGCCCGTGACTGACTTAGCTCCCTTCGCTATCATATGATAACGTTATCCTCCTATATATACGGTACATTTACGTCAATTCAGACTGTTGATAAATATTACTTACATCGGCAGCTTTGTCTCGTTCAGTTGGTCTCAATCCCTCTTGAGGAACAACTTTGAAGCTAATCCTGTTTGTACTGTCCCAGCTTGATAAAGCACTTCGGCTTGAAATGATTCGTGCAAACAAGCAGGTTTTTACTTATGGTTTCTGATGGATTTCCACTAAAAATAAAATAAATCCACTCCAGTCTCTTCTGAGGTTAGGACTCTGTGCAGCGACTACATTGCATGTTGTCCACAAACTTTAGCCATACACCACGTACACCGCTGTCGCTTGTGAAAACAACAATGGCGGAGCGCCGTGGGTGGAACTGTGTAGATTAAGGGGCGGTAATATTATAATAAGATCCTGCTTTTACGTCACAACAGGAGCGAAATCTGATTGGCTCGATTTCTCACATGCTTGCAGGGAAAGGCTCATCAAAACAAACTTACTGGGATCTTGTTTTTCACGTTTTCTGGGTTGCTAGATGCACCGGGGACCCGATTATAGCACATAAACACAGAAACATTTGGATTTTCATCCGATGACTCCTTTAAGTAATGTTTACTTAATTATTTTGTGTCAAGTTTTTCCACAAAGTTTAAAAGAAAACTGTCTGCAAATTTTGAGCAAATTTACACAAAAAAATCTTACTAGTTGCTTTTTATATTCTGCATACTGAATGTTTATTTCATGGGAACTCTGCACATAGGTAATGTTTTATGTTATGCTGATACAAACATTTCTGGGAATCATTCATTTAATTACATTTTAACAGTATTCACAAATGTTGAACTGTGATTTAATGCACAATGAATGCAATCCCTTTGATTTGTATTAATTGGTTTATTTATTAAGACATCCATAAAAACACACTCTTAAAAAATAAAGGTGCTTGAAAGGGTTATTTGCAGTGATGCCACTGTTTTTGGTTCTCCAAAGAACCTTTCAGTCAAAGGTGATTAAAAGAACCATTTTCCTCTGTAACCCTTTTTTCCACAACAATATACTGTATGTAATGTATATGTATGTAATATAATACGTTTTTGTGGAGCTGAAAGGCTTTCTAGATATTAAAGGTTCTTTATGAAGAAGGGTTCTTCAAGCCTTTTATTTTAAGAATGTATAAATGCTTTATTTCTATATTGAAGCACTGGTACAAACTGACTATGTCTCATACATGTGTGTAGCATTAACAGCATGAAAGGTCATGGGTTTGATTCCCAGGTAACACACATACAGATAAAAATGTCCTTTTTGATATACGCTTCTGCCAAAACGTATTCATGTAATTGTAAAAAAAAAAACATTTTTATGTTCGAATGTGTTATGTGTGTTTGTGTCCATATATGTGCATTCTGCTATGACTCTATCCTTACCTTGGGGAAATGTCTAAAAAGTGGGCAGACAGTATGTCAAATACATCACAGACATCATGTTAGCTGGTCAGGTGTGAAGGTGGGAGTTGATTAATGCTTTCAGTGAATACCACCAACCTTCACACAAAGGTTTTCTTCTGAAGCTTTATTGCGGAAGAAATTCCTGAGATCCTGCAGGGACAAACGTTTGGATGATTGTTCCTGCTGGGAGACATGAGTTGTTCCTGCTGGTATTACCCCCAACTTATTGCGAGCACAACCCTTTGGGTTTAGGATCTGGATGTTCAAGTCAATTGCTTTAATGTCTTTCTCATTATGATTTCAGTTCAGATCAATCACTTGAGGTTGACACTTTCATCAGACAAAGCTTCGACTCCAATTGACTGCTGATGACCATTTTCGGCTGTTAGTGTTACCAATGGAGATAAACCAAGTTCTCCCTTCCAAATCCATAGTTATTGCATCTTAGTGAATTGGGTTTTTGGCTTGTCAATGACCAATGCTGCTCACAAGGCTGTTGTTGCTTATGTAACCTTAATTTTGTTAATTCACGGTTTTATTTTATTTTTGTTTATTTACTATTTTATTTTAAAAGAGAAAAGAAATGTATCTTGATCTCTAGTTTAATATGTATAAGTTAACAAGTTATTTCGTACATCTGCCCCTTTAAGGCAGCGAGTGCTCTTTGGAAGAAAAAGAGAGAGAGAAGCAGCGAGTTTGTGCGTTAGGCGTTTGTTGTGCCTGATGCCGATGCTTCTAAAATTAATCTAAAGAAAAGTAAATCTACCCAGTGTAACCCGTGTGTTATTTGCGTTATCCACGTTTAAGAGACTGGAGTGTTCACAGCAGGGTTACACTTATAGGTCTTGGTTCGGCATCCCTGAAAAAAATCTGTTTTACAATCCTGTTGTTTTCTGATCAATAGCTCCTGCGTTCTACAAGCTGTAGAGACCATTCAAACCATCAGTGTTATCGGCTAGATAACTTGTCTTTGCACATAAAGGATCTTAACTGTCTATAAACAGCTAGGAATTACTTCACAACTGCAAAGAGAACTGCAGCTGTGGAACTAACATTTTGGCACAAACATCAATGAAACTGTGGTGGTACTATTGTGTCAGTTTTTATTACACGGTGCTCTGTAATGCTTGATTCTGATTTGGTTCGCATCGGGTTCTGACCACCCAGTCTGGGTTTATTCTGGGATAACAACTGACTGTTTGTACATTACCTCTTACGGAAGATTACTGACTATTTTATTACTTTTACAATGGTTTTACGATTTATGTTCATAGTTTAGATTTAGTAACATGAAATTAATTAATTCATTATTTAATTATTTCTTCAAATATTTTTAAGAAATTGTGAACTTAACTAATACATTCACTTGATTGAGTCTGTGGTTCAGGTAGTAGTTAGGAGAGGAGCCAAGAAAGCTGACAAGTCATACAAATGCATTGGACTGATATGTCTAAGGAAAGGAAGATGTTGCATTTGAGTCTTTCGTCTCATTTAAAAACATTAGAGCTAACATGAATTAACAATAAGCAACATTTTTACAGGATTTTTTGTCTTTTTAAATTTAGCAATAACAAATACAATTGTTACTGTTAAATGTCACTGTCAGTGTTACACATCACTTAGTCACTGTAACAAAATGGAATCTAGGCAGGAAGCCGATCCAAGTGCAATGGATTTTTATAAACAAAAACAAAAACACAAAGTACAAAACACTAAAAGAACAAAGAAACAAGGTGCACATGCAATACGAAACATAGATGAACCAATACACAGAAACAACCACTGACAACCAACAACTGAAACACAAGGGCTTAAATACACTGGGATAACAAGCGGGCAAACAAGGAACACCTGACAATTCAGAATAACAGGGGAACACAGACTGGGATCGTAACAGTCCCTTACCCACTGTCTTCACAATATAAAATTAGTTAAATCTGGTTTTGCATGTTCATATTTGACAGATGCTTAAGTGACTTATAGTGCATTTAAGGTATACATTTTATTAGTATGTGCGTTTTTGGGGGTTTGATGCAATTATTCTCGGGCTGCTAACGCAAGGCTCTACCAACCGAGGTCCCAGAACATCATATCAACGTGCACATTAAACCACACAAAACATCAAGGCAAAGGTTTCTGTGGAATCGCCTGATGCCAGCCCAGTAGAGGCGCTAATTTAATTTGAAGAAAGTAAGAAACTGATCAGGTAGTCAAACATGTGGAACCACTGTCCATGATTGAATCATGTTCAACCTCTTTTGTTTGAGCTAGAAACCTATACAATCGTGTTAAATGAAAGTGATTTGTTCATGTAAGTTGAACAGCATCAGAAAAATCATTTTTTGGAGTGTATGTTTTACAGTTAATTATGACAATTCATGTGTCAGCTTTTTAGATAAATGTGGATTATATACACTGTCTGTGAGAGTTAATTTGACCTTTTTTAACACTGGCGATTTTGCTGTGTATTATTAGAGATGGCAATAAAATAATTACTGATCTTTATAGAAAACCCTCTGATTCGTAATATACTCTTACATGGACAGAGTTACCATCATACTACTTGAAACGTAGCCTTCCTTGGTCAATTTAATCGGATAAGGCATATCTGTAGCACTGAAGAATCATATACACAACAAAGTACTGATCTGATAAATAGATTTAGGGAGAGGGGTTATATTGAGGATACACTCCGCAGTTAGGAGATTTGGAAATGAAAATCAAGATACATCTTTAAATTAAAAAAGGTTCAAAACCAACAATAAAACCATTGTGTGTGCTTTTCAATATCTCCTAATTGTTTAGGGATAAAAAACATCAAAGACAAACATTGGTATATTTTAAAGCGGTCCTAACACACGCACGCAGTTTCTGCCAATCTCATATTAATCTTGAGTACCTATAGAGTAGTATCGCATACTTCGTATCTTCGAAGAGTATTTAGTTTGATCACATTTATTAAAGATAGATACAGCTGTACGATTATTTCCGAAAGCATACACCGCATGCGCGGGGGAGGGGTATGGCTGAACTAAAGCACGTATAAAGCACCCATTGCCAACAAAACACAGACATCAGTTTCACTCACTGCATGCGGTTCATGTCCGGCATCTTTTAGCGCTGGGACGGCTCCATATATCAGTTTAAAACGATCTCCAAATCCAGCGTTATATCCACCATTTATATAACATTCATCACCCAAATGCAGTGAACAAACAAACACCTGAACTTCGCGAACGTATGCTCTCTCTCTCTTCTGCACACAAGTGAAAGTGACGTCTGCGCATGCTCCTTCTCGTGCTCTCCTTGCATGCCGTGTGGGCTTTTCCGGGAGAATTGTCCAATAACGGACTAAGAAAAATTGTTACGAAACAGTTTTATATGTTCGAAAAAAACTTTCCGAAACCTGTACAATCGCTGGGGGAGTGTATCGAGCACAGATATACTACGTAATACCCCCAACTCGTTTTTTGACAAGTTGAACATGTTAAGCATGAGAAAACAGCACGTTTAACATTTTAAAGAAGTCAGAATGCATGACACACCGTTGCAGCACCCCTTTAAAATCCGATCCTCTCCTCAATGTTATTTTTGAGAAACCACCAAGGCTTGTGTATAAACGTCCCGCTAACATATGTGATCATCGTGTAAGGGCTGATGTTTAGTCATCTGTAGAACCACCCACCCATTTTTTATCTATCCCTTTGGGTAACAGTTGTGGTCGTTGTGCTTAGTGTAACTTTACTATTAAAACCAATGTTTTCTCTCATCCTCATTCAGGAAGGGAGTTCAAAATCAAGGGTGTAATCACTTGTACTAGTAAAAATGTCATATGATCAAATGTCCTTCTGGGTATATGCTAAAACAAAACGTGCTTTAAAAACCAGGATGGCGGAACATCGGAGTATACGCACAAATGATCAAAAAAATCATGTAGCAGTACATTTTAATTTGAAAAGACACAACCTCTCCACAATCAGATATTGGAATTGAACATGTTGAATTGTCTAGAAGAGGTGGTGATGTTGACAATATCTTATTAAAAAGAGAAGCTTATTGTATGTATTCACTAAACAGTCTTTTCCCTAACGGTATGAACTTAGAACTTGACTTTAACCCATTTTTTTATTTTTTTATTCAAATGTAATTGTTGCTTATGAATTTTTATGTGTATCTCAATATGTTTATTGTAACGGTTAAGTTTTGACTGTTTGGAAATTTTGGAGAGATGGGGAATGGTTGGGTGTTGTTTGGTGGTTGTTGGGGTGTATATTTATGTTTTGAAAAACGTAGAAAAAAAACGTATATTTTGTCCTATTATTGTTGGTACTTTCTAATTGTTGTATGTTTCAGCTGTTCACATAATTGACCTCGATTATCAACAGGTGAAATTGAAACTATATGTTTGAATCTATACTTACTGGGTTGTTGTCTTTGTGCATGTGTTTATGCCTGACGAAGATCTTCTGATCGTAACGTTGCCTTTTTTTTATTAAACTTTTTGTAAATAAAGGGAGAAATACAGTGTGCAGATCTTCTCTTTTATTGTAAGAAAGGAAGAAACGACATATACAGTCATTTTAGGCTTGAGGGTAGGTTGCACTATCCGCTTGGTTAGTCATGATGTAAGAAATACCATTTCAAGGCTCTACTCATTACTAATTTACTATATTTTACTATTATACTATTTTACTATTAATGCTACAATTTAAAGAGCCATTTTAAGCACTGTATATTCATACTACATATTTAAGCTAAACTTTAAAGCTATAAGAAAAATGAAATGTGTTTGAATCTTGGTACAGTGTTCACTATAGTCTGGAGGATTTGCTTTTCAAGTATTTCCCAGCCCACAAACTCAAGTAACATTGGTGAATAGCATATTTACACCTGGCAGACTGTAAGGGATTCACATGCTTTCTGATGAGATTCAGATTGATTTCCTTTGTGAGCTCCTCAGTTGTGGACTATGCAGGCTGAAGGAGCACAGCTGCTGCCCTCATTTTCACAGACACACACACACAGGTTTAACCATCACTCTGCTGCACACAACAGACCCCTCCGTATCCATGGAAACCCTCCAATGCTGATGCTGTCTAACTGATGATCGACTTTGGGTTGAAGGAGATGTGGCATGCTGTGACGGGATATTGGGTAAAAAACTCAAATGCACGAACACACAGGGCTGTGTTGCACAGAAAGTGAACAGGGTACAACCATCATTTCAGACAAATTTATAAAACCCAAAAATAAAACATCAAATAAATTCTGTAATAAAGGAAACACTTGAGAAAAAATGTATTCGTTGATAAGTACTTAAGAAAAGCTCTGTTATGGTTAAATAGAGTTTGTTTTTTTACATGTAGATGCAAACCACTAAATAATTAACACGCTGGTTCCCTCCAGAGGCCAAATAGAAACAACACCGCATTTTCACATAAGAGACATGACTTCGTGATTTGATGTAATCCCATTTCCATACATATTAAAATACATGTTCAAGTGTTTGTACTATAAATTGCCATCTTAACTTAAATTAAAACATTTCAATAATGTATATGATAGGATATAATAATAATAATACATTTTATAGCGCACTTTATATTTACAGAAATCTCAAAGTGCTACAAAATAGAGGATTCAATCAATTAAAAGCTTGTATAAAAAGATAAGTCTTAAGACCACATTTGAATGCACTAAATGACTGTGGTGCCCTCAGATGGTCAGTGAGAGCATTCCACAGTTTGGGAGCAGCTGAGCAAAAGGCCCGATCGCCCATAGTATGAAGCTTAGTCCTAGTGGGTTTGAGAAGATATGCTGAGGCAGAGCGGAGGCTACGTGTTGAGCTTTATGGAGTGAGAAGTTCCTTGAGGTAGAGAGGGGCATCACCATAGATACACTGGTGGGTAAGGAGAGAGACCTTATACTAAATCCTGAATGAGACTGGAAGCCAATGAAGGGATTTAAGGATGAGAGTAATATTCCGTTCTGAACGTACTTGCGCACCCTAATAAGGATCCTTGCTGCACCGTTCTGAACATACTGCAGCCTCTGAATACATTTGCCTGAGATCCCGATGAGGAGTTTGCAATTGCAATAATCTATTCTGGAGGAAAAGAAATGCGTGTCTGCATTTGCAAATGTCAGTGTGGAACGAAGTTTGGAGATATTCCTCAGATGAAAAAAAGAAGTCTTACACAGCTGATTGATATGGGCATCAAAAGTCAGATTACAGTCCATTTTAACACCCAGGTTGGTAACTGTTGTAGAGAATGGAAAGTCTTGACCAAAGAAGGCAATGCTGGTTATTTTCGATGTCCGGACCTGGTTTGGAGTGCCAACTAGAATGACTTCCGTCTTGGAGCTATTTAGCTGAAAAATGTTTTGATTCATCCACGCCTTTATTTCCTCCAAGCAGGTTGTTAGCGTAGACAATGGATGGACAGCAGACGAAGTTGAGTTTGTCCTTATATAGAGTTGTGTCATCAGCGTAGCAATGAAATGAAATTCCGTGCCGGCCAATGATACGACCAAGCTGAAGCATTTAAAGAATAAACAGCATGGGACCAAGCACTGAGCCTTGAGGGACACCACAGGTGACATTATACGTCAGGGATTTAGCCTCTCCCATTGCAACATGTTCAGTTCTACCAGTAAGGTAGGATGAAAACCAGCTGTAAGCCGAGTCAGAGAGACCTATGGTGGAGTGCAACCGATGAAGAAGGATGTTATGGTCCACTGTATCAAATGCTGCAGTCAAATCCAGAAGGATAAGAAGAGATGGTGTGCCAGCCTCTGCCACCATCAGTAGGTCATTTGTGACCCTGACCAAGGCTGTTTCCATACTGTGACCGGGACGAAAACCAGATTGAAATTTCTCAAACAAGTTGTTTTGTTTTAGATGAACCAATAGCTGAGGAGCAACTGCTTTTTCCAACACTTTAGAAAGAAATGGAAGGTTAGAGATGGGCCTATAATTTTCAAGGACTTCAGGGTCTAAGGTTGGTTTTTTGAGAATTGGTCTGATGACAACAGTTTTCAGCGTAGACGGGACATGGCCAGTCTGAAGGGAAAGATTTATGACCTTAGTGATCAGGGGACTTATAACACAGAGGTTATTTTTTATAAAAGCTGTGGGAAATGGATCCAAAGCACGGGTAGCCGATTTCATCTTTCTAATGATATTCTCAACCTCTTGCTGTGATATATTGGCAAAGCCACAAAGAGGTTGGAAAATCCCAGGCTGCAGGTCGACAGCCGGGACAGGCACTGAACAACTGGATAGGAGAGAACGATTATCTACTTTCTTCCCCAAAAAAGTAATAAAATTGTTGCACCTTTCCACTGTGGCTTAATTCTAAATGTGAATGGGTTTGTGGTTTGAGGATGTTGTTTATAGTAGAAAAATGTTTCTTTGAATTTCCAGGACTATTATTGATAACATTTGAGTAGTACTGTGACCGTGCATCTCTCAAGGACCTTGCATAAGCCTTTTGATGATCTCGATAGGCTTGTCTGTGGACAGTAAGTCCTGAAGCCTTAAGATGCTGTCTAAGCCACCGCCAGCTCTTTTCATCTTCCGCAGTTCACTGGTGTACCAGGGAGCTGATCGTGAAAAGGTGACCGCTCTGGATCTGATAGGAGCATGGAGATCTAAAAGACTACTCAGAGGTTGGTTGTAAAAATCAACTGACTGGGTAGCGGAGATGAAATCCACGGAGGAGAGCTGCTGAAGATCCATAGCCAAAGCATCGAGATTGATCCTTTTCAGGTCCCTGAAGCAGATTTGACGCTTGTCCCTAGGTATGAGAAGAGGGGAGTGGTAGCTCCATTGAGATAGCATTGTGGTCAGACACACCCAGATCATACACCAAAAGATTGCTAATGGAGGTGAAATTTGAGATAACCAGGTCTAGTGTGTGCCCCCTGGAATGCGTGGGGACATCAACTTGCTGTTTAAGATTAAGACAGTCCAATAGTTGCAAGCACTCAGTTGCAAAGTGACATGTGGGGGTGTCAACATGGATATTAAAATCCGTAAGTAGATCATACATCTCTGAAATAAAAGCTGGGTTTAGTTTGGGGGGGCATAATTAAGAAGTATTTATATAACTCTATTCATTTACATTTAGGCATTTAGCAAAAGCTTATATGTATATTGAAGCGATACATCTCAAGGAAGCAACGATAATACAAGAATTGCTTTTCATTTACTACACTCTAAGAAAAAATGGTGCTAAATAGCACCAAAAGTTGTTCTTTGGCTCGTAATCATAGGGGAGCCGTTTTTAGTGCTATATAGCACCTTTATCAAATGGTGCTATGTAGAACCATAAGAGGTGCCCCGTAGCACTAAAATGGTGCTCTAGTCTACAGAACCTTATAGGGATATTTGTAGACTGAGAAAAGGTTCTATTATTGACATATTTTTGACAGCTTAAATAACCACAGCAGAATTATTTATTATTAAATCAGAATAATCACTATGAAACAACAGTAAAATAAATTTTTGTGTTTGAGCATTCAGGATTATTATTAAGTACTTAAATGAACAAAATAACAAAAACATAACATTCATAACAGCATTAAAGCTTAAATCTTATTTTTTTTACATTAAACCATTAACCACAAGTACTAGGTTCATTATGGCAATACAATTCATAAAATACCATGGTATAAATTGGTTGTATAATTTGGGAAGCCGGATAGACAGTCTTGTAGCCACTAATAAATTTAAACAAACAGTGCTCTATGACATTTTGTTGTGCGAATGATGGGTTTTCATATATCACACTGAATAAAACATATACAGCTAAGTGTCACGGGGGGGTGTATGCAGCCACAAACCACAGTCGGAGAGATATCCAATAATACAGTATATATTTTAAAGCACAACAACAAAACACAACAAAAGAATTCACTGGAGAACACAACGTAATTGCAGACTATATACGTAGATGAGACTTGACAATGAACAAAGGAACAGGGAGACTGGGAGATTATATATAAAGTCTCTGTGATGAGGGTATCGCTGACAGGTGAGGTTGATGGGAGCCGAGGAAAATGTGAGGGAGCGTGGAGCATGATGGGAGGTGTAGTCCATAGGGTAAAAACAGCAGAAACAGGCAGGGGAACACTAGGACGCAGACAGGACCGTGACACTAAGAGATTCTTTAGTGCCTCTGTAGAGTCAGTTCCATGTCTTCACAACTGGGGGTCTTGAAGTGCCACAAAGAATTATTCCTGTTATTAGCTTTGCTGAATCCTGTAAGTTGTAAAATATGAAACATGTAGTGAGTAATTGAGAATACAATAAAAGCCTCAGTAGAGATTCAGTCAAACCCATTTTATCACAAACCTGTATGACACAAGACACCAAATGATGTCATTCATTATCATTTTATCGTTCTTACCATACAATTGAGGTAAATGTTGACTGTGGTTATCAATTCCTTAATATTCCCAAACATTTACTTATCATAGAAGAATGAAAGTCATACAGTTTGGAACAGCAGGAGGATGAGAGATTTTGTTTCTACTAATAAAATAAAAAACACTGTTAACTTATAAAACTTACATTGAATAGACAGAAGTGAAACCCACTATTTTCGCAAAATGAGGATGATAAAATAAGCTGTGCAGCATTCTTTCCAGATCTACAATACCACTGTAAACAAAAACAAAGCATAAGTTATTGGCACATACTTTGATATAAAATAAAAAGTAAGAGATCTGTAAAGGATAATGTACAGTCAACAAGTATAATAATAAAATTAACTCAATAATAATAATAAGAAATCAGCAATTATACTTATAATTATTATAATATTTAAAATTTCCTTACATTTGCTAAACTGGTCAGCATTTCTCTCTGGATTCCATGTCTTGCCACATTGAAGATGTTCATGGTCAGAAACTGAAGAGCAGTATTTTAGGAGTAAGGTCCTTCCCAAACTGTATCCTAATTCATGAACACACAAAATCTAATTAAACAAAATTAATAATTCAGGCCATGTGCACACTAATACCTATATTTTTAAAATGTATAGATTTGGCTTAATATGATCACATACTTACATGGCAACATGAACACAACACGTCTAAACTGATAACATGTTTTCTCTGCTGTCTGCTTTAATAGCTTTTAGCACAAACCCCGGCAAATCTCTCTCTGGCGAGAGTCGGATGATACACAGTAAACATAGCGGATGAGCAATGTTACGCTACTATAATAGGATAAATATGCTTTTAATCACCCTCTGTTTGAAAATGACGTCTAGACTTGACCCAACACTTGACCCAACACTTGACCCAAGTGCTTCTTCCTGCGGTCCCTCTGCATTGCAGCGCCCGCTGTAGTGACGCTGTAACCCGGCGTTGTACCGAAATACGACTCCCCTACTTCTGATTGGTTCATTCACTTAGGATGCTGCTTTGTGATTGGTCCCTATCTCTAAATCCCGCCCCCACACCTAATCCTAACCCTAACCTTCGTAGGGGAAAACAGGGGAGTCGTAATCTCACGGGGAGTAGGATTTTGATACAACACCGGCAGCACGGTCTTGGCGAGTGGGCAGGCTCAAATCTACCGTCAAAACATTGAGACTGCAGAGAACTGTAGTCCTGTTTTATGAATGCTATTATAGAAAATAAAACATTTACCTGTAGGCTATTGTAAATCTATTTCATGCCACAATGCTTTACAGTTCGTTTTAAACTAATAATCTTTTAAACATATTAAACAGCTATTTTGTGCAAAAACCATTCTCGCACAAAATAATTAAAGTTTATATGTAATGTAATATAATATAATGTCATTGATTAAACATATTAATTTCTCTGATTTACCACAAATATCTCTGTCAACCCGACGCGATGCACTTGACTCTCCTTGACTGTTGAAATTCAAAATGTGCTTTGCCCGACCCGCGTTTTTACAGACTCGCGAGCGACCAGTTGAAACGCACGAGACAATCACGGTAGCTCAAGTTATTTACTGTTACTGTTATTTACTGTTTTCCTTGAAATAACATCTAAAATAAAAACATATATGAATATATAATATAATACATAACTTTTTCAGACTGCTTAGTGTTTATAACA
Organism: Triplophysa rosa; assembly: GCF_024868665.1. Lineage (NCBI taxonomy): Eukaryota > Metazoa > Chordata > Actinopteri > Cypriniformes > Nemacheilidae > Triplophysa > Triplophysa rosa. The sequence goes on from NC_079898.1 coordinate 4,974,894, forward strand.
AGACATGAAGTATTGTCCATATATTCCACTTGATTATTAATTGGATTGAAATGTGCCCTTATGTTTGTTACATGTTAAATTATTTCTTGTTATTATAATAATAATAAAAAGTAATAATACTGCAGTATACTGAATGCAAACATTATTTTGCAGTCAAGCTTAACCAAGCAATGTAAAACCAAGCCATGTGAAAGCCATTTAAATACGTGCATGAAGTGCAGCCCTTTTGTGCCAAAACAGTTCTATTCCTTATATGGAGGAGTGAGGGGCTTAACATGTTCTCTTTGTATGGCAGTGGTGCAATATATAGTGGTGCAATCTTGGCGGAGAACCTCTGAAGAACCATACAGGGGCTTAACTGTGTCTTTATACGCCAGCGGTGCAATAGCACCTCAATAATCTCAAAGAACCGCTGAAGCACCTTTATTTTTCTGTGTGTAGGTGTTTAAGATAAAAAATCTTGGTAACAGGATATATCCTACTAACAGCTATAACAAAACATAAGATGAAGTGATGAAAAATGAGATATTTATCAATTGTTTATGACATGGATCTTTGTAACCGGGTTGACAGTTTAATCTGGTCTCCTAATAACACCTACAACAAAACATAAGATGAAGTGATGAAATATATGAATATGAATCTTGGTAACAGGGTTGACATTTTAAAACATTTTAGTCTCCTACTAACAACGTTGATAATTCTTGTAAATGATGATGATATTGTCATTATTACATTGTTTTTTATGTATCTATTGCAAAATCTATAATGTACAGTATAACACATAATGCCAACTGAAATTTAAAAATGTTTCAAATATATCTTTACACAACATGCATAAGTGCTAATATAGCCATTCAGCCAGCCGTTGGCACACACAATTTGCATATCAAACAGTCCTAACAGGATAAACAATATAATCAGGCTAACTTTGTTAAGTCCTCCGACATCATAAAACAAGGTGATAGAATGTAATACTGAGTAAGGGATATTAAGAGAATAGGCCAGTTAATGACTTGTGTGCCAGAGTTGAATAAAATCAGATTAAAATGATGGTGAAACATGACTTCAAGCAGATTAGGACAGTGTGAATAATCATGTGCCCTGAGAAGACTTCAGCAGCACCCCAGCATGAATGACGCATGGCGAAGGAATGAAAATGTCTTTGTTAATCAACATGGAGGGCAATGTAATGATCCGATGCACTCCCAAGGTCTCTTAAATGAACCAGGAAATGTCCAGCCATGTCTAACCACCCCAGAGGGCAGACTACGCTTCTGCATTAATTTGTGTGTGTGTATGTGCGAAAACAAGTGGCGGGTGAGTCATATTGAGATGTTGCTTGACACGATAAAATCAACTACCTAAAAAGTTATTGCTATTACAAGCCACGTCACCATCCTCTCACATAATGTCTGTCTGTATTTTCAGCTGCATTTAATGAAAAGAGTAAATAAAAACACAATTCAGTGTTTATTTGCCAGATGGAATACCAGATCATATATTTTTTATTTGCCATTATTCGAGTTATCGTTTTGAAATGGTTTCTATTAATATTTAATGTTATAGTATTACACTGTGCACAGAATTGTTGTATGGCTCCATCCGGGTTTCAATTGACATAGAAATGTAATATTATACAATGATGATTTCTGAGCAATATATAGCACAGAAATCCTTAAATTTATAAAATTCTGATCACGTAAAGTTACTAAAGTATTGAAAAGTCATGATTTTTTTCTATTCTGTGAAATGTTTTATCAATGACTTCCTTCAAAGCTAATCTCTTTACATTCTTTTTATTAAGTCCTTATCCGCTAATTACAAATGATTAAAAAGTAATAATTCTTTGGCAAAAGCCTTACGTTGATAAGACCTTGTTATAGCTTTGATATATTCAGCTGCTTTTATTAATCCCTGGGAATAATATGCACATCTCCAAGTTTAACATGATGGGGTGTTGTTGACGGATGGATATCTCTCCATCCCTTTTGCTCTTTCACCCTTTTCCTTCTTCACGGTTTAATCAAAATTAGGCAAGCTTGCAAATACAGCAAGATAAATTATACCTAAATAAACCGCACTTTGCTTCCCAGCAGTTAACTCAAAAATGTAAATTGGCTGCTCTTCTCAAAAGTGAATTGAGACAATTGCTGTCAAGCTTCAAAATGACAAAACACTGACCCCATATGACTCAAAGTCTGACTTTGTATAATCCCTGTTCAAATACTTTCTCACTATATGGCATGCAAAAATAATTTAAGAAATGTACACTTTAAAAAAACTTTGTGTTACATTGTGAACACTGTTATATTTACAGATCTTTATTGAATAATGTCCTAAAACTCACAGTCAAAAACCGTCAAATTACAAAAAAGGACTGCAAATTTACAGGAAAAAGAGGGAAAGTGTAAAAACTGTTATTTTACGGAATATTTCTGAAAGACAATTTATGTTTTTTACTTGATTTCCATGTCCAAATGCCCACTATTTAAAAAACAGTAAGAAGGAAAGTATCTGGATGGCTCACTGCTTATGCCAAGATTTTACATTCAGTACATGGAGTGGGATGGACACTTGTGGACACTAAATGTTGAACTGTGATGGCAGACAAGTTAATCAGAGACCATAAAAACATTGTTTGTTCATGTTTAATGTTAGGTGTTCCATGTTCTGTGTCCTGAGGACTTTTAGTTTGCATTTGGATTTCCTGTTTCTTAGACATCTTAATATGCAAATTAGAACATTTTCACCCAATCACTGTAAAACAATAACAGGATTAAACACCTGAAAACATTAACATAGGGTGGGTTGCTCCAACAAGGATTAAAGTAAACAGAGTTTAGAACTAATCTAGGGTTTGTTGATCCTAGTTTTAATTTAATTCAAATTGCATTGCACCACTTAATTTTAAACAGAGATTAACAAATCGTGGATTAAAATTTTAACCTGTATTTAAACCGTCATATGCGATTAATTTTGGGGCTGTTTGCGCAGGAATCCTGCAGGATTTTGGTTCAATGTGCAGGGATCCTGCAGATATCCTGCACAACAGAACCAAAATCCTTCAGGACAGAGACAATCCTGAAGGTGTCCTGCAGGATTGTCCACTCAATTTTCCTGCAGGACTGCCTCACATCCAGGAATTTAGGATTCCTGCAGGATTTATTGTATACCTGTAGGAAATTGTATAAGCATGTGCAGGAAAAAGCTTGTCTATTCCTGTGGGATTTATGCAGAGATGGGAAGTAACGAAGTACAAATACTTCAAGTAGATTTTTCTGGTATCAGTACTTTACTCCACTATTTATTTTTCTGACGACTGTTTACTTTCACTTCTTACATTTTTACGCAAATACCTGTAGGCTACTTTCTACTTATTACATTTTCAAACCAGGCTCGTTACTTTAGTTTTAATCTGTATTTGATGCACAATCAATATTACTTCTTGTCATTGCGTGACTTTTTCAACCTAATGATAGGTCTGCCTAAAAGCCGAAGCGCTGTGTGAGGTGGCCACTAGCCAATCAAATGTAAGAAGGCGGGAGTTACTGTTTACAGAGCAAAGCGGTGACCAATCAAATCAAAGAAGACGGAGTAACTGTTCTCAGATCTCGAGCGTGATATTCTGCATCATGTGGTGACTCGTGAATGGTAGGGTTTTTTAGCGCGAAAGGACCAGATTTTAAATATGTAATTTAGCTATTTAGCTATTCGCATGTTCTACAAACATATACTTCACGAAAGATGTACTGTAGTTCTGTCAGAAGTTAAGGCAGCTCGTTAAGGTAAGCGCATTATTGTTGCTGTTGTTCATTAGTATGTATGAATTGCATGTTTTTTGCTATCGTGGTGTGTGCGTTAAGTTCATGAACGAGTGAAAAATACCTGCTCATTGCGTTGCTTTCGATGAACTAATTATAGTGGGCACTTTTGCACAAAAATGCGCTAATTTCCTGATTGCCATTTGAAGTGGTTTCTGGACATAACCTATTAGTCTTATTTTCTAATTTTCTTAATGCATTTGCCTTGTTTGATCTGTTTGATCTATTTTCCTGATTTTTATTATATTTTTTCATCTTGTCATGATTAAAATTATAAGGAAATAAAAAACGATCCTTATCAACGTTGATTGACATTACAATAACATACTATCACATTATTTTGGAAGTTAAAATTTGGGGCTGGTTTTTGTTGAGCGTGAGTAGGTTTTAGTGAGCCTTTGGGCTGGAAATCATCCACATAATCTAGCAACACTGACATCAGTTTTAATGTTGAACGAGTGTAACGTAGGCTACAATGTAAGAGGCTAAACATTTAATATTTTAAAGCGAGGCATAATTTCAAGAAATGTGTTTAACCAATCGAGAAAAACAGTAATGGTTACCAAGTAAATTGACTTGCCTAATTAATTATCTCTTTATTTCTCAGTTTTCTCTTTTTGACAAGATCTCCCAAGTGTCTACAACCTTTGTGTAATGATATGTCCATGACTGGTCTGTGCTTAAAATTTAAAGGGACAGTTAATCTAAAATTGAAAGCAGTGAAATTCTGTTATAAAATGTTTTGACAATCACAGTACCAAACAGTCATTTCCTGGCTATTACGCATCGCAGACATAGGCTAGTAGTCTAAGAAGCTGCCACGGACCAAGGCGGAAGGCAACACAAAGAATAGCTAAAATTATGGTTGAGAACTTGAGACAAAGGGAATTCTGTCACAATTATTATCAATACGCTTGTCCTTTACACTCTTATCTTACATCATAATTGTATTATAAATTTGTGTTTTTTTCCACTACCTAGGTAGTGGCAAATAGATTTATTCCATCAGTCTTTTTTATGCTTGTGTTTAGTGTTGTCACGGTACCAAAATTTCAGTAGTCGGTACCAATACCAGTAAAATTCCACGGTTCTCGGTACCAATTTCGGTACCAAAGCAAAACACAAGTACATGCTAATTGAAACACAATTTTATTAATAAAGCTCATTGTTAATATAAATGTATAGAAAGCAATGCCATTTTGTATACATGAAGTATAAGTTAATTGTTGCTGAAACTGTTGTGTGCTCTCTGCTGATGCTGATCTTCCTCAGTCTGCTGCTGTATAAGACAAATAGAATAAACTTCAGTAAGCCAACTGACTGAACAAACATGCATATGCAATATTAAAACAAACCTCCGTTTTTATACTGCATTTACACAAGATTACTTACATTAAGGTAACTGTATATTAAAATAATAAATGCAACAGATATATTTTTCTTTAGTTTAAATGTGGCTTTTTAAACCTAATAGAGTTATCTATCCAAGACATACACATTGCTAGTCATGCAGTTAGTGATAGTTTTCTAGCACATAGATTTCAGAGAGGCCTAAATAAAATAGGTACTGTAAACCCCACCCTGTCCTCCCATTAATTTTACTCCATTACAGTTATAAAAGCATTAAATGGTTAATAAGGACACTTGACTGGATTAGCATTGGCGCTAACAAATTAACACGCAAACAGGGATGTTTATTTTGACGTAACCTTTAATTTAACATATGCTACAACATTCATAATGCAAACGCGAATATAATTTGAAATTTACCGCTTGAACTTGTTAACTTAAATCCGGATGCTTCCTCGTTTCACCACAAAACTCTGTTCGTTTTCTTCGTGATATGACTTTAATCTGAAGTATTTCTGTGCGCATCTCTTGTGGATCGGAGCCGCGCTTATCCGCTCATCACGTCTTGTTGCGTCTATAAAAAGTTTCCGACTGACAACCTGTCAGACAGAGCATCAGTACCCGGTTGACCCGGTACGTCGGTACTACCGGGTCTTGTGAAAATTAGGTACCGACAACTTTTTTATTTTTAGGTACCGACTTGGACCCGAAGTACCGGTACTTTTGACAACACTACTTGTGTTCTACATAATGGTAGTTCAGTTGTGAGGTACGAGCGTGACTCTAAAACAGGTAGTAGTATTGGCTACTTTTTACTTAAGTACATTTTAGAGCCCATACTTTATACTTTTACTTGAGTAAACAGGTTTAGTCAGTACTTCAACTTTTACTTGAGTACTTTTAAACATGAGTATATCTGTACTTCTACTTAAGTAAAGGATGTGTGTACTTTTGCCATCTCTGGATTTGTTCACTAAAATCCTGATAAACCCTTCAGCAATTTTCATCTTGCATGGGACCCTGCAGGACAAGTTCTATTGTAACATACAGTGCTGCTGTAAAATAAGTACTTATCAGTAACAAATAATTTGCTAACAAAAATTATAATAAGAGCATTTCACTGACGGCACTAAACAGAAATAAGTTCTTCACATAGCACTTTATTTGCAAAATTTTATGGATTTGAAATATTGTATTGTAAAAAATATGTTAAAAACAGTTTATACGTGTCACATATAAAGTTTTCAAATAATGTTAAGAAAACGACATCATGCGGAAATTAATAACGTATGCTATACAATCATGCCAAGAATCTGGTCCAAAGTGCACTTTAAACTTTCTCATACAATGTTTTGAAGGCTGTCCATCCAACAATGACAATTAAAACCCTCACAAAAAATAAATAAGCAGGCCATGTTCCAAAATGAAAATATTTTAAAATGCAAAACACATTGTACTAAGTGTGGACTCAAACAGAGTTATACAGTAACAAATGTGTATTAAACACGTAATAAACGTAAGTTTGAATATATTAGACAGATATGTACAAATTACTGTACTATATTGTACAGTATTACTTTACATAATGTCTATTTAGTCAACTTCCCATTTGTTAGGTTGAATGCAAAGTAAATTATTTACTCCATAAACGTTTTTCAAGTACACACAAGTTGTTTTGATTTCAGAGCACTTAATTAATTTGACATCACTTGAAATACAGCTCTCCTTAACTATCCCAGAGACAGTAGTTCCTGTTTGTCTGTCTTTAACCATGCTAAATTTTGCAGTGATAACTGGATCAATAAAGGTGTAGCCTGTGTCAAGCCCCACATCAACAAACGACCGCACCATTGCCACTTCCCCATTTTCTGTAAGAACAGCATGGTTAATTCTTCGAGATAGTGTCGTGCTTGTTTTTGAGTGAAACCTGTTTCCATTAATTAACGCCCTTGCATAAAATGCACACTGATGAACATGAATGCCATGTTCGCTGAGAAGATATGCCTCTCTTGGTGTTGGTGGTCTTACAATTGGTGAGCCCAGGAAGACTACATTTGTTTTAATCACACAGTTTTTGGCAAGTTTGTAACCATGTAGCATACATTCAACAAAGTCCTTTGCTGTAAACACTTGTCAGAAGTCTTGGAACACCCTGAAAAAGAAAAAACGCATTGACAATTTGCTCTGGAACTGCGTGGGTGCCATGAAAGAGCTTTTGCAGGTTGCCATTGTGACTTTCAAAAATGAAAGCACTCTGGCACCATAGTGGACCCCAGTTTCTCACAGACTGTGCAGCATGTTCTAAAATGTGCACACTGAAGCTCACATGACATTTCCCATACAGTTTCTCAAAACGGTTCACAAATGTTTTTAACAGATACTCAGCTATATGCCATGTGAAGAAATGTTATCTTTTAACAGACAGTAAGTATCTTGTACAAGCAACAGTAAGTGTTCAAGGAACTGGCAGGGTAGAATGCCACTTAGGCATGGAAGACAATAAAACTAAAGAAGATTCCTGTATTCTGAGGCCTTCCAGAACTTGCGTAACTTCATGGATCGTGGGGGTCTTGTAATATTGACTCTGGTGGCTTAATTTCAAGCAGTCGTTTATCAATGGCCATGACATCTCTTCCAATATACCAGCTCTCTGCATGGTACTTTGTATCAAGCCATAGTGTTGTCAATTGGCGACATACACCCAGTAAAATCCCATGCATGTAGTCATATCCAAATAGTACAATATTAAAAAATGTTAAAAGCATTAAAAGCGATGGCCCTTTGACTCGCCGAGCACATGTGCCTGTTGTAACTGCTGTTCTTACATCATCAAAATGCTGGATGTGGTGGGTACGTGTGTTTGAATCTCCACTTTCTGAACTGTATACCCTTGTGAATCCATTTCCCTTGGCAACAATTTCGCCCTTATTATAACACCAGTTACATCCATGTTCCCCGTTAAATTGTTTTACATTCTGGACAGCGCAGCGTGCAACTGAGTCACACACATAGACTAAACACATGGATATTCAAGCATTGTTCTTTGTGCACTGTCAGACCTTCCTGCTCTAGCAGAAGGCATTCATCGACAAAGGGCTGCATAAAAGCATTCATTTTGGGATTAGAAGCACCAAACCACAAACCAGCCAGCAGCACATGCCTGCTTCTCATATGTGGGGGAAGCTCATTGATTATGATTTGGATTGGCCAAATGTGAAAGGGAGATGATTTAAAAATATGAACACCATCAATATTCCAAGTAAGTGAAAGGTTAAACTGGTCTGGATCATTCAAGGGATCTACAGATTTATACATGGCTCCATCAAATATATCTTGGACACTATCTGGGTTGCTTTTACCCCTGGTCCATTTGTAATCTAATGCTGCTCTAAATGTTGTATCTAACATCTTTTCTTCCAGTTGTTTTCTAATTGATACTTTCAGAAAAATGTTGCCTGATTTAACAAGTGAGTTCATATCCCCAAGTTCAGAACCACTTGAGGCACAACAATCTGGGACTTCATTACCAAGGTAATTTTGACATTTAGGGCAAATGCACATTATTTCAAAAGAGTTGCAATCAAATGTTTTGAGGAACTTATAAAGACTACTGGGTACTCCATTGGTTCCTTCTGGACAATGTAGTTTAATAAGGTCTAATAAATCACTAAGGGCAGATTTTGTTGTGGTGTGCCTAAGAGCATAACATAAAATTGACAGTAGAGATTCTTCATGACTAATCTTTGCACTGGGGTAGATCTTCTCTTTCACAGATTTTGGGTTCTCTCCACTGTCATCTTGTGCATCACCACCTGCTGCAGCATCCATCTAGAATTGTGGAAAATAAAATGGTACCAGCTCTAATGATTTTATAAACATATATTTTATTCTTACACAAATACAGACATACATAAATAATTTTTATATCATACAATACAGTTCATACTATGATAAATTAGATATAATTTTAAAAATGTTAATTGTTACCGTTAGTTAATGTATTAAATAACATGACCAAACAATAAACAACATATTTATTAATCTTTTTAATGTTAGTTAATAAAAATATAGTTGTTCATTGTTTGTTCATGTTAGTTAAGCTTCATTTTAAAATTTTAATAATGTGTTTATAAATGTTAAAATGAACATAAAGATGAATAAATGCTATAGAAGTATTGTTCATTCTTAGTTCATGTTAACTAAAGTAGTTAACTAATGATCCTTATTGTAAGGTGTTACCATAAATGAGAGTAAATACTGTAGTATGAGCTATAATGAGTAAATTGCCACAATTCACTATTTAAATAACACACCCACTAACTACTTATCAAAAACAAATTCTGAGCATTTTCTACATTGTTACACGTTTCGTGCAAAGATGACATGAAAGGAAAATTTTGTCACAGCAAATGAACTGCATGAGTATTGCAAATATATATAATGTGCAATCTTACTGTGGGGTCTTGTGGTGGAGTCATATGACAGTTTTGTAGTTCATAATGCTCACTGTCAGATTATTCATCCTAAACACACAAATGCACAGATGTAAATCTCTATTTTGTACAGAAAAATAGCTCCTATTGTATCTTAATTCCTCTATATTAATAGTGTTAAACATAATGTAGTTTCTTTTTTTACCATGTAATGATCCGTTGCTGTGTCATTTGTGTTGTGTTGTGTCTCAGTTTCACTCGCAGATTCATCATCCTTAAAATCATATAACCATATATTGCTATAGATTAAAGATATCCCATGTTATGGTAAATTATGAGAACATTTAACTAGCAATGTTGTACCATAATATGTTGTGGTGATGTGCTGATGTTGCATGGGTCACTGATTTCCTCTTCACTGTCAGATCTGCCATCCATCTGTTAACAATCAGACTCATGAATAAAAGCAAGACAAAATAAGACTAGATTATATTCAAACATATGAGGGACAGGTACATTTAACTAGCAATGTTGTACCATGGAACGATGAGGTGGTGTTTGCATGGGTAACTGATCTCCTCTTCACTGTCAGATCTGCCATCTGTCTGTTAACAAACCGAATCGTGAACAGCATTAAGCCAATGATAGCTCAGATTATATTTAAACAGTATAAGGGACAGGGAAATTAGTAGTCTACCATGGAATCATGAGGTGGTATGTCAGTAACAGGGTAACTGATCTCCTCTTCAGAGTTGTCATCCTTATCATCAGAACAATAAAAACAAGTAAATACACAGGTTAATCTTTTGATCATATAAGAACAAGATTAGTCAATGTGGTGACACTAACAGCTTTGACAATCAGGATGAAAGCATCATATAATAATATGTCATAAAATTGTGCATGACCTTTACCTACTTGAGACAATGGATGTTGTAGCTATGCTTTATAGTTTATTTTCCTAAAATCAAAATGGAAAGCATTAAATAGAAATTTGTGCCTCAGGAACACAATATAAAAACTTATTTATGGACTTTTACTTTAAAAAAGAAAACAAAAGGTGAACATACTTTTAACATGGCCACTCCATCTTCTCTTAGTAGCTGTTGGAACTGCTGTCTCTTTTTGTAGGTACAACTTGTACTCCATTGTCTAATGTCAGTAATCACTGCAAGTAACAAATTAATAGCTATTATGTAACTTTTTTCATAAATCAAATGTTACACTTACAAATCTTTTAACAATGTAATTCATATTCATCAACTTAAAAAATTATGTTCTATAATCATTAATTTTTAAAAGATTGATATTCGTGCAGACAAAATTGCATTTTCAAGCATTGCAGTTGTATCATTATGTGTCATAGACACAATCACATCTAATGTGTGAGGAATTGCATTTTTAACCCTTGTGCGCTGTTCATTATATTTCAGGAGCACAACTTAGGTTTGCCCAAAATCGGCCACAATGCAGAAATAAAAGAATAACAGACTATAAAAATCACTCATTGTTACATATTTTGTCAAAACAAAAATTATCTACCATGCAGAAACAGACAGAAAAGCAATAAATGAGCCATTGAGTGATCATTTGCCACCTAGTGGCTACATTTAGGTATAGGCCTAATTGTTCATTTTAAGTGTTTAAAATGACATGGCAGCAAATCCACTAAACTATGATTGTTCTGTAATTTACATTTTCTTTCCATTAATGAAATTAAGTGCTTATCTTATTTAAATCGATTTTTAAATAAATAAATAAATACAAATTTTATTTACAAAATTTTATTTACAAAATAGGCTCATAATCCCCCCAAAAGCTAAACAAATGCAGAGTGAAAATAACAATAATATTATTATTAATAATAATAATTATTACTTTTAAAAAAATTAATGAGGGTGATGTCATTGATGTGAAATATGAAGATGAAAGCTCTCCAGCAACTGTTTTGAAGTTAAGCGGTAAACAGTTACAGTAATATTTCAGAACAATTTTTATATTTGTATGGATGCAATATGAATGTATTGCAAGGACATTTTATTTATTTATTTGTTTGTTTAGAAAATAAGGACAGGCTGCTGAAACGTCTTCAGCAGATAGAGTCAGAGAGAAAACAAAAAGTGGAGGCCAAACTTCCTGAAAATAGAACAATAAAAAGAAAGGAAATTTTTAGTCCAGAAAATAGTCCATCACCAAGTCCACAGAAGAAATGTAGAAAAGTAAAATCTTTTCCCTCGTAAATTATATCTAGAGAATGTTTTGTTAACAAATGTATTAAATTTTAATATTTTTTTTTGGTTGAAGAACCGCATAAAGACATGCTGTTGTTCAAGAAAATAGAAGAGAGAGCCAAAGAAAATCGTGAACTGGATGACCTTAGAAGAGAAGTCAAGGCCTTGAAAGCTGAAAATATGGAGCTGAAGGCGCAAAGGTAGTTACATACATTTTTCTTATATATAGATGAAAAACACTTCATTTTTGGTGTTAATTACAGATGTCATGATTGTCATAATTTTTGTTTTTGTTGTTTCATATTTAGATATTATTAACAGATTTGAGGAGCTGTTGCCAAACATCAATATAAACAGACCTGTTGCATCAGCGTGTCCACCAGCTACATCTCCTAAAACTGTGCCTCATCCAACTGTACCTCAATCACATTCCCATGTAAGAACCTTATTTTTAGGTACCATGTGGATAGGTTATCCAAAAAGTGAGAATTGTGTTCCAATATGAATATGGATATTTGTTGCAGACTTTTTTTTCTTTCCAGTTTTTTGCTATTTATTTGACAAATATTTCACAGGTTGAAATCCACAGAAAATTTAATATCACCAGAGAGACATTCCTGGCATGTGGCAGAGGAGGCACTTCATGGTCAGCCATGATCAAAGATTTGTCAGTGGCTGTTTATGGGAGGAGCATGCTGACCACACATGGCCTGTCAGGAAAACTTGGTAATGCCAACAAGGGATCACAGGCCAAGCCACCTCTAGATCCAGTTAAAGTAGAACTTATTTTAGGTAAGATGATAACAAGTGTTATCTTTATTTATATATCAAGCATGTGACCCACAAAACCAAGTCATAAGGCTCATTTTTTTTACATTGAGATTTATATGTCATCCGAAAGCTGAATAAAAAAGCTTTCCGTTGATGTATGGTTTGATGTGGTTTTGGATAGGACAATATTTGGCTGCGATATAACTATTCTAACACAGGGTGCAAAAAATATAAATATTAAGAAAATCGCCTTTAAAGTTGTGCAACTGGAGTCCTTAACAATGCTGCATCCACTCACAACATTAAGTTTTGATATATTTAGGAAATTTACAAAATATCTTCATGGAACATGATCCTACTTAATATCCTAAAGATTTTTGACATAAAAGAAAAATCGATCATTTTGATACAATGAGTTGTTGGGTATTGCTACAAAATATATATAACGTGCTACTTATGACTGGTCACATATATTAAAAAGTTTTTTTAATTGATTCCTGAGTATCTCTTAGATCTGAATTTCTTTTGTTTTGACAGACACTGTTCAGAGTTGATTCCCGGAAACTCCACGGAAGTTTATAAGAGCTTCGTTCTGGGAAAAACTGAACGATGAACACAAAATTCTATTAAGGTATGCATTTTCACTGTAAATTCAATGTTACTATTGATATTTATATTCTGAATTTTAGTTTCAATAAAGTATTTGTTATTCATCTCACATTATTCATACATTTTGACTCACATTTGTAACTAAAATGCAATAAATACATGAATGTAGCCTTTTTTCGGTTCAGAGATAAGTTTTAGTTTAATTTGTTGTATGTTTATCTTATATTTTGCTCCTAGGCAAAAGAAGCAGCACACTTCACTTACACACATTTCAACATGTGAATGAAAGTGAGAACAGACATATATTCACCATCACATTACAACTGAGCAAGTTAGTCAATTTATCTGGCTTACACTATACTGTAACCTTTTTGTAATATACTGTATATTTTCTCTCTTTTTACAGAATAGAAAGGTTGCAGTTTTTTGGCGTTCTATCAGCAGTGTCCTCTCGCTATGATCCACAGAAAGTGTTTGTGAAAAGTTTTGTCTAGAGTGTTTTCCGCTTAATTTATCTTATCTGAGCTTTTATGTGAAAATCTCAAATAAACAATTAAATATGCCATTTCTGTGGTTCTTTCTCATGGATATCTATTTGGGGAAGTCCCAACACCTTGGCTATACTGTTAGGAGTCCTGTAGGACTCTTACTGGATTCTTGTAGGTTTTCTGTAGGATTCCTGTGATTCCAGTAGGATACCTCCAGGAGTCCCACAGGAAAATGATCACGAAAATCCTGTGGGATCCTGCAGGAACCTGCAGGTATGGAGGTGTGCTGGTCCTGTAGGATTTTTGTAAGGGAGGTGCGCCTGTTCGGGATCGGACAGGACCACAATTTATACAGGGCGCCCACAATACCGGTGTCCCTGGTGCCGCTAAAATAACTACTCTTATCAGGATGTCTGTCTGTTCCAGTTTAATCACAGACGTTGTGCTTGTATGTATTGATAAAGCAGGGCATCTTGAACTTGACCCTTCACAGCCGACCACCCAGTTTATCAAACCACTGTGCCCTCACTCGTGGTGTTTTATTTATTTCCATTTTTATTTACAATAAACATCACTGAAGCATGATATGACACTTATGTGTCTGTTTCTGATCATTTTCCTGCACATTTGATTATAAATGTTTTTTTTATTATTTAAACCTCAGTAGCTGGTTTAAAATTAATCCCCAACTGAGAATTTAAATTAATCTAGATTTACTGCAAAATTAAAACCTGGATTAAATGATATTTTAAATATAAACCTGATTATTATTAAAGAAGGTTTACAGTTTGGTGCAATGGAATTATTAAATAAACCTTGATTTAATCTAGATTTAAACCTTGTTGGTACAACCCACCCATAGAGTTTACAAATGTACAGTATGAAATCATGTATTCTGAAAGCCCAGGAGTAATATCATTCTAAATGCATGTATGACTGAGTAACACGGACATATTTCAAACTCCATGGTTTATTATTCTCTATCAGAATGGACAGAGCACATTAGACATAAATCCACACACAAGCACAGTACTGCCCTCTGGTGTATACTGTAAATTATTCCAGAACATGTATTTACATTCAGAAGGCTACAGAGGAGAAATGGCAATTAACTAAAGAATGAATGTATAAGATAGCTATTTCTTTATATTAAATATCTTATTAACACAAACTAAATAATCCTTGTGTGTGGATTTTCTTTTAATGTATTTTTGAAATACGGCCAAAAAACTTGTAATGTAACATGTACATGTTTGTTACGGCCCAGGCCATAACCAGCTTTAAGGCTCATTAAATTAAACAATTAAATAAAGAAAACAGACCGAACATATAAAAAACCACAACACCTGATTAATTTAAAAACGCCTCCATTTTAATTTGAATCAACGAAATTCAATTCCTCAACAAAAAAACAAAAACAAATTCACATCAATTCTTATAATCGAAGTCAAACGAATCAATAACAAGAAGAAAGAAAACCAAATGTTGCAGTCAACGGATAGGGAAACTAAGAAAACAGAAACCCTAACTACACCTGTGCTCGGAGTAAGGTTCTTACCTGGCTTCCGAAAAAAGAATATCAACCCGGTGAGTCTTCCGGGCAACTGCTTCCCTTGCTCAGCTCTAACTAAATAAACAAAACGTGACCTAAAAATAAATACTTTACCCGCTGCTGCTAAGTTAAAAAGAAAGCGAAGTTATTACCGAAAATCCAAGCATAATAAAACAAAACAAAAATAATCCAAAGAGGCGCTGGGCGAGACCTCCGCGAGAACAACAGGAATGGAGAACCGAGAGCCGAGAGAGACGCCATTGCTGCGTCAAAGCCTTTTTATATCCTCCCCGATGACGTCACCTAATTATCGCGTAGTAGGACTTTCCACAGCTCCTCCTATGGACTCAAAAATACACACGTCACATTTTCGTAACAATGTTCATAAACATGTAATTTTACAGGGAAACCCGTTATTTTACAGTTTATTTCTGGTGTACCAGCTTTCTGGCGTCCCAGCGGATAATCCCGGCTATTTTATACCATGGTCATTTGCCAAGTTAAAACTGTTATTGATGTTTACAATGTAATTTTAGATCAAACAGGTGAAAATGACAGTAATTTTCATCAGATAATTTTAAATGTAATCAAATCACACATGTGCATTAAAGGAATTTAATGCACACCTTCCAGCCAATCAGAATCCAGTGTTCAAACAGACCATGGTATAAATATCCTTATATCCTGTAATGTTTCAGGGAAAAAACTATTATTTTACGGTATATTTCTGTCAATCCAGCTGACAGAAAATCTTTATTTTTTTCAGATTTTTTTTACAGTGTAAACTAAAGTAAGCTTTACATAAATTTGGGTCCACTTGACCTGCAAACGTTGGCTGAATACCGTGAACACCAAGAATTAAACATAAAATAGCATTGGCATTTTTATATCAGTCTGAGACAGAAGAAAGTATATAATACAATTCAGATGAGGAATAACAAATGCATGATGACATATTCACTAAATAAAGCAAAGGTTGTTGTCTTTAAACGCAGAGGAAGTCAATGTCCTAGAAACACAGAGAAAAGAAAAATGAATGCATTTTCAGGACATATGAAAAACTTTTTTGGACACAGCACTTACTGTAGTTGGGATCTCAACAGTTTTTTTCTGAAATATGTGTGTCTCATTTACATAGTTACTGGGAAAATATCCAATGACCCCCATCTGGTCAACATAATGATCACCATAAACCTACAAGAGAAACGTTGACATGATTTCTGTGTTTCTTATCGTTCAACTGAGAAACCAATCTTAACTTTCTGATTATTGGTTTAAAGAAAAATACTTTTTGCAGTCACTTACACTTCCAGACCAGAAGACTCCAGCTCCCTCTACAGGTTTGAGTTTAGAGTACACATAGATCAGATGGCCTCTTCTCAGGTTTATGTGTCTGCAGTCTGAAGCGATGTAGTCATCAAGAGCTTTGGCCATTGAAATCACATCTAAATGACACATACAGTATGACCATATTGTCATAAATAAGCATTTAGACAAAGTTATAAAAAAAAAACATTTGTTTAAAATAACCAAACAATCACAAATATGAAAAGCTTTTTGTCACGTTTTATTTAGATATAGGCCTATCTAATCTGAGAAATCTGATTTAAGAATTTAATTTTAAGGTGTTTAAAACCAGTGTGATAAAACTCACTAATTGAATTTAAAATCTTTGTCATGTTATCAACAACTATAGCCTCATTCATAATGTGACAGCTATCTCACAAATATTCTATTTACTATGACCACAATGCTGCCTCGTAGTTTAGTATTATGTATAAATTCATTCCTTTTGCATATTTAATATTATGCCTAAAAATAAATACAGAAACATCAATCATAGAGTAAACTCACATGAACAATCCTTGTCTGCACAAATCTTTTTGTTTGCCAGTTTCTCCATGAAAACAGCATTTGCCGTTTGACATAAACATACAAAACAGATCAAAAAGAAAAACAAGCCACTTGATTTGTCCATTTTTGACTGATAGTGAAGGAGAAATCACTTCTTACTTCTACATTCCCCAGTGTGCTCTTCTACTGAGAGGAATCAGTCCAGCTGCACATTCCAACCTCAGGGAAAATCTAGTTCTTTTTGGCTTTTTGACTCGGTTTCCTGGATAACACTTGCCAGTGAAATACTCTCTCTATATGACTGATTAAAGTCAAAGTCTAGTTTTGTTTGGTTTGTCATAAATGTTAAAACCTCTTGGTAAAACATCGATTATGATTTAATTATTTATGACTATTTACAATTTAACAAACAAGCAGTTATTATTAATTATTAACCATGATATCATGTAATAATAATTGTTAATGTCCTAGAGTTAACATCTTACAATTATTTCCGCTCATAGTTTGTATCAAACAGATGCATTTCATGCGTTTTTTACAAGTAAAGCAGATAAATATATCCAGACATTTTTTATTATAAAAAAATTATTGTTATATTTTATTTATTTTCTTATTTATTTTATATTGCAATGCTTTGTACATGTCAATGATGTAAATATAATCTGTTACAATACAGTTGAAATGCTTCAAAAGCTTCCGACGCACACACACACACACGCACAGCACACGCACACGCACACACACACACGCACACGCACACACACACACACACGCACACACACACACACGCACACACACACACACACACACACACACACACACACACACACACACACACACACACAGGCTTTGGTTGACTATCCAGTCCATAGGCGTAATGTTTTTATACTGTACAAACTGTATATTCTATCCCCTATCCCTAACCCTATCCCTAAACCTAAAGATCATAGAACACTTTTTGCATTTTTAGATTTGTAAAAAATATTGTTCTGTACAATTTATTAGCTTTTGTGCCCATGAGGACCTCAATTTTGGTCCCCACGGTGACACGAGTCCCCATGTGTTGGTGTGTATTCAGGTTTAGGTCCCCACCGGGATATACAAACATGAACACACACACACACACACACACAGGCTTTGGTTGACTATCCCCGTGGGGACAGTCCATAGGCGTAATGTTTTTATACTGTACAAACTGTATATTCTATCCCCTATCCCTAACCCTATCCCTAAACCTAAAGATCATAGAACACTTTTTGCATTTTTAGATTTGTAAAAAATATTGTTCTGTACAATTTATTAGCTTTTGTGCCCATGAGGACCTCAATTTTGGTCCCCACGGTGACACGAGTCCCCATGTGTTGGTGTGTATTCAGGTTTAGGTCCCCACCGGGATATACAAACATGAACACACACACACACACACGCACAGGCACACACGCACGCACACACACACACACACACACACGCACACACGCACACACACACGCACGCACGCACGCACGCACGCACACACGCACGCACGCACGCACACACACACACATTCAGATATCAAACTATAAAAGAAAGAAGCAACAACAATTCAAATAAAAAAGTAACCTAAAATATTTACCAGTATTTTATAAAGTATTTGTATGGTATTTCATAAATAAAATATTATAGAAAAGTTATTGTTGATAATTGTGACATAACAAAGCTGACGCAAAACAAGTGCAATGGTTTGCTTCAGTCATGTAGTCATGTAACATTACACAGCGATTGCAACACGCTGAAATGATGAATATTCATTAGTGACAATAACTTCCGTTTTCCATTGACATGTACTGTAGTAGTCGGATTCTTTTCCAAGTGGACACAAACAGTGATGTTTTTGCACAAATGTTTGACTAATGATCATATTATATTGTAGTCTCTATAATATGCAACACACATTTGTTTGTTTATTTATTTATTTATTTTCCCACTTGGCATGACGTTCTGAACGGAACAAGTTTGCGTGACGCACTTCCGGAATAAGAGAATATATGTATATATATATATATATATATATATATATATATGTGTGTGTGTGTGTGTGTGTGTGTGTGTTTAAATATTTGATTAATATTTAAAAAGGGGATTAGTTCTGGTCCACACTCCAACACAGTAGGTGGCGATAATGCACATTTAAAGTAAGTGCTACTGCTACCCACCATACAACTAAAAAGAAGAACAAGAAGAAGAAGTCGCATTTCTGCAAACTTAAACCGGACGTTGAGTTGTTCTCGTTTTGAGCGGGTTGGGGGGGTTGAGCCCTGCCGGCTCGAGCTTATATATAATGTTTCTCTTCGCTCTATTTTTATATGACCTCATCATGAATGCAATGGAGTGAATGGCGTAGGATATGTACGGTAGTTTATCAAGTCAGTCTTTTATTATTTCAGAGTTTGAAGCGGAATGGATACGCGGGTATCGGATCTATTCGGGAGCCTTTCCACACAAAGGTCCAGCTCTCAGGGAGCTAATAATGGGGCTGTTGGGCTTGCCAGCAGAAAATTCACGAAAAATGGTAAAAAGTGTAAAAACCGCTCAGCCCGGTATCCCAAAGCAAGTAACATTAATAACCACCCGCCTTATCTACCGCCAGAGGTGAGTCGAAGTAACTTAAATACAACCCTTCCTTATCTAACGTAGACAATACATCGACTTCTATTTTATTTAAAAAAAATTAATTGGTGTATCATTTGTTTTTATACATAAAGCAGATGTATTCATTTATATAGGTACTTTCATCTAATACGGTTCTTGGGATATATTTTTTAATATATTTGTAATGTTTGTTTTTAGCCCTGTGATGTGACAGATGTTTTATAAAATGCACACGTGTAATTTACTTCGTCACAGCGCTGACGCTGTTTGAAATGTCATTAACATTGTTTTTTGGTTGGTAGGTCGTTGTTATGTGTGTTTGTTTATGTCACAATTTGACGCAAGACAACAGTTGTGTTTGTAAATATGTGAAATGAAGGCGGGCAGAGATGACTGAATGCCTGATTCATTTATTTCCTTATAGTCATTCAGTGTTGGGTGTAACTAGTTACTAAGTAATTAGTTACTGTAATTTAATTACTTGTCACTTGAAAAAGTAAAGTAAGGGATTACTCTTATTTTTCTGTAATTTAATTAGTTACTTCTGATGTAATTAAACTAAATACTTTGTGTAATATATGTGTGTGCAATAGTGGAATTAACATCAAAATTCAAAGTCTAACTTTAAAATGAATGCTTTAATGTATAATTCTCACATTTGTAATACTTTGGTCAGTAAATAAGAGTACTTTATGTAGTTTATATTATTTATTTGAATGAATTAAAAGAGCCGTTTCATGTCTATCCTTGAATCACTTAACTAATCAAGGTTGATGTAGGATATAGAAAGTAATTAGTAATAAGTAACTAAATACTTTTTGGAGAGAGTAATTTGTACAGTAATCTAATTACACTATTGAATATGTAATTAGTAACTAGTAATTAATTACTTTTTCAGAGTAACTTACCCAACACTGTAGTCATTTAACTGGTTATGTGATTTGTCATTTTCCTGTCCTGTCGAACTAGAGTAAAACTCCCTTTACTTAATCTGACTTTGTTTCGTTTAAAACAATGAAATGTGGAAAATGCTCCATTAAGTGTGTGGTGATGTCAAGTGACTCAGACAAGATGGTTTTGAATGACCCATCAGATTCACTGACTGTGTTTTTCTGCTATTCTGATGGAAGCAAAAGTCTTTGTGCCTGTGAATAATACTGAGCTGTGTGGCTTTTGAGCTCTATTCACGAACAACTCTGTTCTGTCTTTTGTTTCAGGTTGAAGAGGGAAACATTGAATACAAGGTGAAGTTAACATCTTTATAAATGTTCAGTATGTCATTGGGGCTATATGCATGAGTTACTTCCCTCTGCAGTTTCCGGTTGGGGAGACATAAAGCAGAGAGAAATGGGAAACTGAGAAAAATAGTTAAGTTTAGCAGATGCAGTGCTGTTCTACCGTATTTGAAATGATACTTTCATAAGTTTACATGTCGTTATAACATTCAAATACAGTAGAACGCCACTTCTATATACCACTGCAGTGTGCCGCAATGTAAAGCATCTGCTTAATTTAACTATTTTCTCAGTTTCCCATTTCTCTCTGCTTTAAGTCTCCCCAAACGGAAACTGCCGATGGTTCTTGCGTTAAACGCGGAAGTCACGCATGCATAGAGCCCTTTCTCGTTTTGTTATAAATAATCCTTAAAGTTCCAGTGAAATTAAAAATGACAATTCTTATTTTTTCATGAAATATTTCAGCGTTTATTGAAAATAGCTTATCAATGTGGGTTATTTTCTTTTTAAAATTCATGTACCCTCATAATCTTCAGTTAAAATCTGAAAATGGCCAGAGCATCCGTTAACTCCTCCCCTTCAACTGTCAGTCTGCTGCCAGTTTCATTTCAAAATCAATGCAACAGCTGTTTTTACACATCCAATCCATTCGCAGTGAAAAACGCAAGCCACGCCCACTAATTTTATCCTTTGAAATTCCTTTTCACTCGGAAATGTGTCGCAAAGTAAAAACGATCGCAACTTCCTGTTCAAGGGGACTTTAAATGATAAATCTGGACACATCTTTTTCATGTTTGTAAATCATCTTAAATACTAAAAACGGTGGAAAGAAACCCTAACTGAAACAAATGTAAGGTAATAAATGTCAACATAACTCATTTTAAGCATTTAAGACTTAGATTCAAGAGTTTTGAACTGTTTATGTTTTTAACCTTATTTATAAGAATTCGGACATCAAAACTTTTATAGAGTAAATATAAATCATACATTTTTAAATAAAATATTCGGCAAGAATCATTTATATACTGGTTATTACTGTGTAAGAGCTTGGCCCCAGTGCAGTCACTTCTGTAAATGTACACACCATTAGATGAACAGAACTATTTATATCCCGCAGCTGTTGTCCTTTTACATGAATTCATTTAGCCAACACTTGAGCAGCATAGAAACGCAAGCATCATAAGCATTTTGGCATATTTGGCATGCAAACACAACAAGAGTGGATTTAGTGGACATAGGCTAAGCACATCACAGGCACGCCCGTCATTATTAAAACCTTACATTTGTACTACTCATGCTCAGATTTCTACTGATCACTCTGTGTTCTAAAGCTCCTTGTTTTATTTTTTGTGACCTAGCTAAAGCTGATAAACCCCACAGAGTACCGCTTTGAGCATCTGGCCACACAGATGAAATGGAGGTTACAGGAGGGCAGAGGAGAGGCTGTGTATCAGATTGGTGTGGAGGACAATGGGCTGCTGGTGGGCCTGTCAGACCAGGACATGAAAGCCTCTCTCCGAACACTCCGCAGGATGGCTGAGAAGTATGAGCATTAACACAGTGCACATACATTATAACATACATCGTTTTATTTTAGTGTAAACATAATTGTCTATAGAATTGTGATATTCATTTATTACTGGACCGTTATATTATACCAGCTTTATTATAAAATGAGGCCTACTAATATAAGGGATGGGCCTATTCAAAGAGAATAATGAGAAGAGACAGATGCTGAACTCTAATGGGCAGTTTAGATGATTGTATATATTGCTACCTCTTGAATTGATATAATTTGTCATTTTTGATTGGTTTGTGTTCAGGGTGGGTGCTGACATCACAGTTCTCAGAGAGAGGGAGGTGGATTACGACTCTGATGATCAACACAAAATAGCTGAGGTCCTCATTAGGAAAGTACCAGATGATCAACAGGTGAATAATTCAGATGCTCAGATAACACGTTCAACATGTTACGTGTGTCATTATGCGTCTTATGTATTACATTATCTAAGTGTATGGTAGTCAAGGCTAGAAAATATCTTATTTCAGCGTATACTGGCCCAGAACCACCCACAGGAAGATCAGAGTTCGTTTAATCACAGTTTTCACTTTACATGTTGCTAAGAGGCAAGAGGATCAGATTATTAAACCATCATAATAGACCAACATTAAAAAGGAATTGATGATGCGGTTACAAAACCTTTGTGCAATTACATTTGAACGCTTCATAATGTTTTTTGTCCAGTGTGCATTAGATGGTTGAGCCTGAGACTAAGCATATGTTGACTCAATCCTTTCTTCCATTCATTAACAGTTTTTGGATCTGCGGGTAGCTGTGCTGGGTAATGTGGACTCAGGAAAGTCAACTCTACTTGGTGTACTTACACAAGGAGAGCTGGACAATGGCCGAGGCCGAGCGAGACTGAACCTGTTCAGACACCTTCATGAAATCCAGACGGGAAGAACGTCTAGTATCAGCTTTGAGCTTTTGGGCTTTGACAGCAAAGGAGAGGTCAGTAATCCAAGCCTGCAGGGTAGCTTTTGTTACACTTTGATGAAATACTTCCTTTTACCCACTTTGTCTAGTAGTAGTTCTTAAGAATGTTCACAACCGATTGTCATACAATATGAAGATGTCTGGTATTTGGAGGCCCTCAGCATGCGATGACCTTTAACCTTCAATGTCTGATCTGACCACAGATAGTGAACTACAGCGATTCCCGAACAGCAGAGGAGATCTGTGAGAATGCCTCCAAAATGATCACCTTCATTGATCTGGCAGGCCACCACAAATACCTGAAGACCACCATCTTCGGCTTAACCAGCTACTGTCCAGACTTTGCCATGCTTGTTGTCAGTGCAAACATCGGCATTGGTGAGTGTTTATGGGAGGCTTGAGATTGCATTTATGCCGTTCCCTTCAGAATAACGAGAGACAATGAAAGTGCTACAAATCAACCTGGGGATGTTTGGTTTGATTTGATCAGTTCATGTTTGGTATGGTGCAGTAAATAAGCTGTTTTCTTGGCCTTTTTGCCCTCATCTCTCATGTCTCCCATACCCTAAAATACCCGAGGACCGCACTTGTTGAGTGTTAGTGATCGGGTCAGGGACAGAGATGGTCCTGAATGAAAGGATAGGGCTTAGAAACCTGAGACATGTCAGTCTAGTGCCGAATGTTCATTACATGATCGGACAGTTAACTCTCCTGTTATGATTTCTCCCATATAAGCGTAACATGCATAAAGCTACAGATAAACTGTTCAGAGATTATAATATTGTGTTTTGATGGCTACGTGGCGTTGTGTAGCAGTTATCAGACAGTTATCATTTAACAGACGTCATGTCTGGTATTTTGCATACTCCTAGTAAACCATATAAAATGTATAACCAGCTCAATGTATTTCAGTTTAAGAGATTTTGCTGAATTTGATCTCAACTTTGATTCTTTGATGTCTTCCTGTAGCATATGTCACTGTGTTGTGTTTTGGTGAGGGAAAATAGTGCCAGAAATAGAAGATATTTAGGCGAGTGGGTCACACGCGTCTTTAAAGGGAAACGTGAAACACCAAACTCTACACCGCTCTATATTATGCAACAGTAAGGACGTTAAGGGGGAACACCGTGTCTGCTGCACTTTACCAGAGACATAGAATCAGTGTTTTGGTTTTTCCATGCACAAATCCATGCAAACACAGACCCAGGCTGTCCACCAATCATTAACCTCAAATGATGGGTGGACTTTGGACGGACTGCACTGCCACACAGGCACATCTCCGCTGGATGTGACCTGCAGTTTATTTTCATGCTCTGAATGTGTGAATCAGCTGATGTGGGAGGGGTGTGTGCCTTTTAATAACACTTGTGTACACGGTGAAGCTCAGCACATTTGGCTGTCAAATGACCTGTCAAAGCTCATCACACACTTACATAAGTAACCATGGGCACATTGTGATCAGGTCTGGGCCTGGGCAAAGGAACACCATGCTTTACCTTTAACCCAATACCTTTTTTGTTAAAGCACACCCGTCTGCACTTTTTCAGGTAGTCTATACTGTAGTTGGCTTTCTTACATTTGTCTGAACAGAAACTAGGTGAAAGTTTTTACATTGAACAACACTTCAACATAAAGTAATGAAATGAAGTGGATTCACAAAGATCAAATGATGTGTCTTATTCAGGAACATCTATTCACGTACTGTATTGATCTGTTTACATGTTCAGATTTTGCTTGCTCATCATGTTTTGCTGGTATAGCGTTATTACATCTAGACTCCTGCATCCACACTGTCTTATGGGAGGCAGGTACGAGGCAGTCGCGATTGTCTAGTTTTCAAGGGGAAACATGCGGAAATCGGCAATACGCGGACGGTTTCGTTAGCGGAGCGGTGGCGGCGCGCAAGCCATGCTCGTGCACCCAAAATCCTGCCACTTCCACGGGCACGGTCCTTTACGGCAGGCGCAGTTAAAGATAAAATTATTTTATCTTTTTGAGAGCGCCAGCACGGCAATACCACCGCTCCTGCGTACCGTGTGAATGGCCCATTGTACAGCTCACAGACAAGAGCCATGTTAGGCACCTCAGCACCTGTCACTAACAAACTGTCACTGTTTTGGTGCTTGTTGTTTTGTTAGAATAGATTAAAGGGATAGTTCATCTAAAAATGAACATTTTGTCATGAATTACTCACTCTCTAGTTGTTCCTCCAAACCTATATAAATGTATGTGTTTGGTTGAACACAGAGAAAGATATTTGGACGAATGCTTGTTACCAAACAGATTTTGGACCCCATTGACTACCATAGTAGAAAAAATGACAATGGTAGTCAAAAGTGCCCCAGAACTGTTTGCTGTCCTACATTCTTCAAAACTGTCTTTAACAGAGAGTTGGTCTTTGTAACCGCCTGGCACCTTCTAAACTACGTTTTCTTACCTGAATGGTAAAAAGCTGCACGCACTTACCCCCAGATGTATAGCACCAGGTTTTCACCAGCTCTTGACATTATTGTGTGCATTGTGCATCAGATGGTCCGTACACAGCGGTAGGGTCATCCATTGATGTTCTTTCTGAATCAGAGGTTGACGTAGGTGACCTTTCAATCCTGATGACTGAAAATATGCCACATGAATCGGGTTATCAGATGGGGTTTTTAGAAGTTTGCTCCCTCCATTTCTCCTCTTACAAAGCTGATCTTGCGCTCTTTTCTCAGCGGGTACAACACGGGAGCACTTGGGTCTGGCTATGGCATTGAAGGTGCCCATCTTTATCGTGGTGAGTAAAGTGGACCTGTGCACCAAGAGCACAGTGGAGCGCACGGTCCGACAACTCGAGCGCATTCTCAAACAGCCCGGCTGCAACAAGGTGCCCATGCTGGTAGCTACTACAGATGATGCTGTCACTGCCGCCCAGAAGTTTGCCCAGTCTCCCAGGTACCACTTTTAAACAGTCCATCGACAACAAACCAATATTAACTTGGCCATCACGAAGGAAAGATTGCTGTAATGCTCCATTGATGGCATGTTTCGTTGTGATTTTGCAGCATCACACCGATCTTTACCCTGTCTAGTGTATCAGGCGAGAGCCTGGATTTGCTGAAGGTGTTTTTTAACATCCTACCTCCACTCAGCAACTGCAAGGAACAAGAAGAGCTCATGCAACAGTTCACCGAGTTTCAGGTACAGTTTTCCATTTTCATGGACTCCACGTCTTTTGTGTTCGGCAAAAGAAAGTCATAGAGTTTTGGATTTTCATTTCAGCCGAACTGGTCCTGTATCTGTGTGTTTTGTGATCCTGTAGATTGATGAGATTTATACAGTTCCAGATGTTGGGATAGTAGTTGGTGGAACTCTTTCCAGGTACATCTTTCCCTTCATTTGCTCCATATGAACCGTAGTAAAAGCTGACATTGGTGTGTAATCACAATGGGTTATGTGCAGCGGGATCTGCCGTGAAGGGGAGCAGTTGGTGGTTGGACCCACAGATGATGGAAAGTTTCAGGAGCTGACAGTGTGCAGTATCCAGAGGAACCGCTCTGGCTGTAGGGTGCTCCGAGCCGGCCAGGCAGCTACGCTGGCATTGGGCGATTTTGACCGCTCTCTGTTACGAAAGGTTCATCCACACTGTGACGTAGCAATGATATTTATGGATGATTTAGGTGAACTATAAGATTCTGAAATCTGAGTTTTCATTCTACTACATTGCAGGGTATGGTGATGGTGAGTCCAGAGATGAACCCCACTATCTGCTGGAGGTTTGAGGCAGAGATCATTTTACTCTTCCATGCTAAAACCTTCCATAAGGGCTTCCAGGTGACTGTCCACGTGGGCAATGTTAGGCAGACGGCAAGAGTTGAGGCTCTGTACGGAAAGGTGAGTTTTAATTAGGGCTGTCAACGTTAGCGCATGTGATACATTTTTTTTTTTCAGATTAACAGGTTCAAATATTTAACGCAATTAACGCAGCATCCGTTTATTTTGTCATCCTTTGTCTAGCGTTACATTATATAATCACGCTCTTATTCATGTAAAGGCCTTTAAACCATTTAAACAGTTGCTTTGACGCTTCAGTGTAGATCAGTCATCAGTTGCAGTACTAATATCAGAATGTTGGCATTCATTCATAAAATGATGTTGTTAAAGAAATCTGTTGTTTCTACATCAATTTGGAGATTAAATGTGAAATCATGAGAATGTAAAAGTATATTTAAAAACATTAATGTTATGTGCCATTAATCGTGATTAAAAAATTGTGATAATCAGATACATTTTTTTTATCGATTGACAGCACTAGTTTTAATCTAGTTTTCCTTTGATGGTCAGCTAACATCTATCTGTCTGCCTTTGTTCTGTTTCCCATAAATCTTCCGTCAGGATGAGCTCCGCACAGGTGAGAAGGCCGTGGTACGATTCAGGTTCCTCAAACACCCAGAGTACTTGAAGGTGGGTGCCAAGCTGCTCTTCAGAGAGGGAGCTACCAAAGGCATCGGTCAGGTCACCAAACTCCAGCCTGCGTCGCAGTACCAGCACAGCTCTTGATCCAACTTCACAGACTGGAAAACCCCTGCTGGTTTCTCCTCACCTCATCTTCACTCTTCACACGTTCTTGTTTTCCCTCTTCTATTTGTTCACGCTTTAGCTCACCTCTCTCAAGTCTCGAGATGGTCTCATGGATCCAATTTCTGTCAAGCTATAAAAGGGCTTCAACACAGTTTTAATTCATTGCCTTACACAGACAGTGTCTTTTTAATGTTGTTTCTTGTTAACTCACAGTTTGTCATTCAGACATTGCTAGCATACCGTAGCAAAAACACAAGATGTCAACGGAACATCTTTCTTTTCACATTCAAACAGCACTGATGAACATTCACACACTGTCAGATCAAGTTTGTTTGTGGGCAGATTTTCAATGTAGTTCTAAATAAAAAAAATTTTAGTAACCCTATGACAGAGATTGTGAAACACAGCTGCCAAAGAGACAGAATTTTGTGGTAGTTTGTTTTAAACGTTGAGTTTTATAGCTGATGCCAATGAAGAATAGTGTTTTCTTAAGGCAGCTAGTCACAGAGTTTCATATGGTCACCTGACTTGTAAACTCTGCTCCACCAAATGCTAAAAACAATCTCCACATCACTGATATCTTTTATTTTTTTAATGTTTTATAAAGAGGCCTTTTATTGATGTGGCATTGTCAAGCTCTAACAGTGTTGCTATCAATCTCTGATATACACCAGTAACGTTCTGTTCTTTCAGTGTTGTTGCTTTAGAAGATATTAGAAGTATAATGTGTGGTTTTTTTCAAGTGCTTTAATAGCTCAGGAAACATGTAGCTCTTGTAGAATGCATTCCATGTTAACCAATACACTCGGAATGAGACTTCTCACCTGCACAACTCTTCGGGGTGAAGAGACTCTTTCATTCAGGGGTGTATCACTATTGCCTTTTGACAAATTATGCAAAGGACTCTTATTTCTGCTCTGTTGTCTTTGTTTTGAGCTTTAAGCAGTTGCTGCTTTGTTACTGATTTTATATACTTCTGATGTCTGTTGCAGAGACTGTGTATTGGACTTTGTTTTTCAAACTCACCGAAGTTGGTGCTAACACCTTTTGATTTAAACATTTTAAAACCTTTATATTAAAAGGGGTTGATAGATTTGTTAGCTAGGACCCCCAAAATGTAATTACCTAGTGCCGTCTTATAACCATTGCATGCATTTTTGTCACATTGCACATGCTGTGTCTTTGTGAGTAATATTCAAGTTTCTATCGTCACTGCTCCTGTGAAATTATAGAAAAAGCAATTTGAACCAAAAAGAATGTGTATTTAAATAGAAAAGTCAAGTGGAGACTGTTTTAACTTAAATTTGGAATAATTTTTGATTGGCATATTTAATATTGTGTCACTCTTCTGGCTTCAGATGCAAGATGTTTTTTCAATCATATTTTTGCCTTACTTTTTGGTGCATTAGAGTATTTATGTACAAGTTTGTTTGTATATTATGATGTACATAAATTTAAATATATATATTATAAAAAAGTTTATCATAGTTTACATTTGATGATTTAATGTTGTGTTGTTTCATTACCTTGACAAACCAGGCGTCTTTAACTCATTTGAATCATAATGGTGTCAGCTGTGAGATGATGCAACCACACAGCAATCATGCAAATGTTTTTTGCTCCCATACTGTACTAAAGAAGCAATGTTTTGTTGGAATCATTTTAGATAAGCTACTGATAAATACACAACTCAAAAAGGCCATTTGTGTTTGACAAAATATCTATTTAGGTCATTTAAAGTACATTATTTCCTTTTTTTGTGTGTCAACACTAGATAGAGTTGCATGAAAAATGACACTACAAAGCTACAGGAAGTGAAACTTACAGCAGGGTAAAGTGTCCTTTACCCATGAATGAGAGCTGCCATAACATGTCAAACTGCATAAACTGCTTTGCTCTACATTTTCACTTTCTCTCTCAACCGTTCAATAAAGGTTACTAATGAGTTAATATGTTGTATTCTGCCCTCTAGTGAAATGAAGTGAACAATACAATCAAGGAAGTCATATTTTGTTTGTTGAACTTCTGTGAGAAACATTTTTGTGACATGCAAAAATAAAAAAGTAAAGCTTTTAATATACCAGAGTAAAAGTTAACCAAGTTATAAAATACTCATTAATGGACTATAATTAATATACTTATAGACAGTTTTAGAGGCAACAACAGACCTGCAAAATGAACATGTTATAATCAAACCCTGATCATATTAAAAACATCTTAACAGGCACACAGTTTGAATACACTACATCTTTCTGAAGAAGGAATCCAGCGTAGCAGTGCCTCCTTGAGCTCTGGCTCTTTTAGCAACCGGTCCACCCTGAATCTTCATTCTGCTCTTCCCACGGGATGTCTGAGGTGTTCTGGCTCCAACGTGGCTGTCGCCAGAGGTCGAGGAAGAGAGTGATTTCTGCAAATCCAGAGCAAAATGGTAGTCTGTGTGTTCAGGTACATCCCAGACCAACACCTTCTGTCCACAACGCTCGCACGTGTGAAAATCCTCACTGGATACAGCGGCGTCTGCAGTGCATGATGGGTAATCGGATGGGCCAGAGTCACTAGTACCACTGCGGGAGCTCTGTTCAGGTGTCTCAACCTGACCCGAGTTTGTCTCATCTCGAGTCGGGATTGAAGTGCTGGCATCAGAGAGCTGGCTCTTTTTTTGGAAGAAGGATGAGATACCAGCACTCGAACCGCCTGTGTTTGTTCGAGGAGTAGCTGTGGGTATGTTTTCCACAGGGGTGGGGGACAAAAATGTAGGTTCATCTTTACAAGCTTCCTCCACTTGGCTTTTTTTCTTTTTAGCCGCTTTGTGGAACAGAGATTCGATGACCCCGGGAGCGGGCTGTGTTTTGTGTACGGTGGGGGTCTGTGTAGAGGCCCGAAGGGATTGTGTTGAAGGTGCATCACTGGAGAGGAAGTTTGTTATTGCTCCTGATGAGGATGATGGTGCATCACTGAACTTACTGGCTGACAGATGAAGACAAGTCAATGCAGGTGACCTGTGTGATTGGCAAAATCAAATAACTTTGATTTTATAAATAAATGACAGAGCCAAGGCAAAGGTGTAAATTTTAGGCTTACAATGTCTTATTCTTACAGCAGGAACATCAACGTTTGGTTTCAATCATGAATTTCACTATGATTTAGTCAAATAAAGTTAGGATAGGGTAGAAAGTTCAAACAGCCGATTCCAATACATTGACCCTTAAATTATGCCATATATAAATTATGACAACCTCAGTCAGGATTTTTTCTTCTGTGGTTTTTTTGTCCTTGGGATGTGAAAAACAAGACTCTGAATTTTTTTCGCACAGTGAATTTCATTTTTCCTTTAAGTAGTGATGGCCTTCACTTAAAGTCTCCGGAAATTGCGATCTTTTTTACTTCCGTATTTTTACGAGTGATATTGAATTTCTAATGATAAAAGTAGGCTTTCGTCTTTCTCTGCGATTTGATTAGATGTGTAAAAACAGCCGTTGCATTTTGAAATGCAACTGGCAGCAGACTGACAGTTGAAGGGGAGGAGTTAACGGATGCTCCACCTAAGCCGTCTAACATCATTTAAGATGGATAGTCATTACAGGAAGGAACTGCATTTTCAGATTTTAACAAAAAAAATGAGGGCACACGAATTTTAAAAAGAGAATGACCCACATTGATAAACTATTTACAATAAACGCCGCAATATTTCACGAAAAAAATAGGCAGTCATTTTTAATTTCACTGGGACTTTAAGGCCATCAAAACCCATGCTACAAAAAAGAAATGCTGTCCACTGTAATGACCTCTGTGCATGAAAGGGTTAATGATTTTCTGTGCCATCATTTACATGTTGAAAGATTTTCCAGTCTGTCATTTGTAATAAATATAGATACAGTGAGGGAAATAATTATTTGATAATTTTGTAAGTTTGCCTGCTTACAAAGAAATGAAGGGTCTATAATTTTTATGGTAGGTTTATTTTAACTGATAGAGACAAAATATCAACAAAAAACAATCAGGGGAAAAAATGTTATATAAAGGTTATAAATTGATTTGCATTTCAGTCAGTGAAATAAGTATTTGATCCCCTACCATCTAGCAAGAATTCTGGCTCCACATATTGGTTATGTGCCTATATGGACCACAGATTAGTCCTGTCACTTTAAGAAAGTACTCCTAAATCAGCTTGTTATGTATATAAAAGATGCCTGCCAACAGAATCTGTATCTTTCATTTCAACCTCTCCAACACCATGGTCCAGACCAAATAGGTTTTAAAGGATGTCAGGGACAAGATTGTAGACCTGCACAAACCTTGAATAGGCTACAGACAGAAGCTTGGTGAGAAGGAGACAACTGTTGGTGCGATTATTTGGAAATAGAAGAAATACTAAATAACTATCAAATGCCCTTGGTCTGGAGCTCCCTGCAAGATTTCCCCAATGGGGTAAAGATGATCATGAGAAAGGATAAAGATCAGCCCAGAACTACACGGAAGAAGCTTGTTAATGATTTCAAGACAGTTGGGACCACAGTTAGCAAGCAAACCATTGGTAACACGCTATGCCACAATAGATTGAAATCCTCAAGAACCCGCAAGGTCCTCCTGCCCAAGAAGGCCCACCTGGCTCATCTGAAGTTTGACAATGAACACCAAAATGATTCAGAAAAGGTTTGGAGAAAGTGATGCGAGACCAAAATTGATTCCTGTTTTTGGAGGGAGAGAAATGCTGACTATGACCCCAAGAACACCATCCCTACAGAGAAGCACAGTGTTGGACACATTCTGCTTTAGGGCTTTATCTCTGCTACGGGTACAGGATGACTTCACCGCATTGAGGGGCTGAGGGACGGGCCCATGTACCGTAAAATCTTGGACGAGAACCTCCTCCCCTTAACTAGATCACTGAAGATGGGTCGTGGATGTGCCTTTAACATGACAAAGACGCAAAACATATGGCCAAGACAACCAAAGAGTGGCTTAAGGAGAAGCACATTAAATGTCCTAGCCAGTCTCTAGACCCTAGTCCTATAGAAAATCTGTGAAGGAGGCGAAAACTACAATTTTCTGAGCGACAGCCAAGAACCCTTAAAGATTGACAGAGGAGTGGACTAAAATGTATCCTGACACATGTACAAACCTGGTGACTAACTATCAGAAATGTCTGACCTCTGTGCTTGCCAACAAGGGTTTCTCCACTAAGTACAAAGTTATGTTTTTCCCCTGATTGTTTTTTTGATATTTTGTCTCTATCAGTTAAAATAAACCTGCCATAAAAATTATAGACCCTTCATTTCTTTGTAAGCAGGCAAACTTATAAAATCAGCAGGGGATCAAATCAATATTTTCCTCACTGTATAAAGTGATATTGGCCAGCGGGACTCACCACGCTTCCTGGTGATTTCCTGCAGCATTAAGACTCTTGATGATAGCAAAGCTGTCCACAGTGATTTTCGCTGCATCGTATCTTGCAAGAGCACAGCAGCGAGAAAAACTGTAGGGTCTTTTATCTCCGGCCTGCCGGACCCCCACAGTCAGCTGTTTGGCCACTCTTCCGTTCTACAGAGAAAACACATAACAAGAATGCATCTCAGTGCAGAGTATGCAATACCATTCAACAGTTTAGGGTATAATATTTTTCTTCACATTCAAATAAATGTAACCTTATCAAAACTATGGAATAGCACAAACACTTTGCAAAGTTATTGCCAATCCTTAATCTTAATGTAGGTATAATAGAAGCTACACTATAACCACTAACTGGAAGAAATTCTGCAGAAAGCGGCCAAGCTGCAGCGTGTCACGTAAAAAAAAAAAAAGAGAGCTTTGGCGATTAATTGTCTGTTTTAGAGCTTCGACATTTAATTACATTACATACATTTTTGATTCAGCTTTGAAACGACCATATTGTTCTGAATATAAAAAAATATGTTTTTTTTTCTTGGAAATACATCGGAAAATATTGGTTTATCATATATTTAAGGTTTAGGCTTTTACCTGTCAATAATACAACCGCCAAATACTTGTAAATAAGTAAATTGATCAGCCACCATTAAAATGCTATCGGTCATAGAAAAGCTTCTAGTCTGTTTTTTTCTCACTTACAAGACTACAATAAAAGTTTACTTCTATGTTAATGAAATTTTGGTAGACTGGTTTTCACACTGAGATTAGCTTAAATAACATTAAATTGTACTGCAGGTTATTTTTATGGTATATGCTTTAGTTATTATTGTGTTGTGGTGGTACATTTTACAAGTATTACAATGCTTTAGTTACAATAAATACACTAAAATATGTAATATGCAGGCACTACAGTTCCCCCTTGTGTCTTCTTTAGAGATGTGCAATAATTGCGATGAGATCAGACGATTATTTAATAATAATCGTGACAGCCCTATCAGACACAAATGTATAGTATAATGCAATGTAAGTCGCTTTGGATAAAAGTGTCTGCCAAATGCGTAAATGTAAATTTAAAACTAACCATTTTTTTTAAAGCATTAGAAAGCTCACCATTTCTCTGTCTTTGTTCAGTCTTTCCTCTAATTCAAGAGCCAACTGATGAAGCCAATACTGCACCTAAACAAGAAGTGAAATAGATCAACTTAACAAGAGTGCAAAATGAAAGACGTTACTGATATCGATCCCAGATTCACCATGTACCTTTTCTTTTGTAGCCAAACATGTTATTCCTGCAAAGTTCTTACTGCAGCCAATGGATTTTGGGAGCTGTCGAGGTTTTACAGCCTCAAACTCTATTCCTCTGCACAAGTCATACAGCCACGGCCTGATGAACAGATAAACATTTAGTAAAACAAGAAAAATACATTGTTGTGATCGCAAAATCAGCAAGAATTCCAAGCTTTACCAGTGCATTATAAACTGCATTCAAAAAGACCCCTACTTCGATCCATACCATTTCTTGCCCCTTTAAGATTTTATTTCATGAGTTTTAAAAATGTCCATGTATGCATTTCCTTTTAAAATCCACCCATTTTATAGTGAACAAACTCTAATGTTGACGTTCACCCCGTCTTCTCTCCAAAGTGCAGTTCCAGTTGGGCTTTGGCGAACTGAGTGAGCTCTCCCATGTTTTCCACCCCCAGAGTTTCAGCAACAGACGTTCCCAGTTTTCCTCCAAGATTACGACTGAGGAACACATATCACGCGGTCGTGTTACTTTGAGAAGCAGGTCGAATTATGTCACAGTTTAGAAAAGCTACTTACATTTTACAGATGGGAAGTGAGCTGAACAGTTGGGGTACAGATCCGAGTGGCAGAACTGTTTGGCGGTTGGGTTTATTCAAACCACATGCGAGTTTGGCCAACACCTATAAAAATGAATAGAAAACCACTTTCACATTTAAATTAATAAGACATGGGACTTGAAGTCAAGAAGTCAGAAAATAACTTGAACTCCTGGGGGCGTATTACAGAACGATCTTAACTTGAAAATCTTATCCTATCTGTTTGGTAACCATGGTAATTTCAGATAGGACAAAAGCTATTACAGAACAGCACTTCCTAAGTGCATAATCTTATCTTAACTACATATAGGAAAATGGTATTACAGAAGCGTCTTAACTTGACAAATAAACTGTCTTAACTTTAGGACGACCCCACAGCTGTCCTAACTTCAAAATGATTTCAAAACAGAAAAAACTCTCACAATTGTGCTGTCCACCAATGGCATTACATTGAATAATAATTGAAAATGAAGAACAGAGATGTTTAATGAAAGAAAGTCTCTTGGAGGACCCTGAAGATGTGTAACAATTGACACAACACTTTTAAGTAATTACAGAATGCCGCGCAACATGATATTAAACTTAGCACAGGAACACAGCAAGGGTGGTAAACTTTTTCTTCACAGCCTCAGCTGTTTTTGTTTTGTTTTTCCATTTTGTTTACCTCATCAGTAGCTTGCACAGTGTTGGTTGCTTGGTAACAGACCTGAAAGTGGATTGCCGAGCTTGATGGTGCAATTTAAGATTTCCTAACTAGAGATAAGATACGATTTTGTAAGATAGGATAGGAATCCCAAATCAAGCGAAGATTTGCTTCTGTAATACAGATTTGTGAAAAATCCTAATTTAACGTATCATAACTTCAGTTAAGACCTAAGATAAGAAACCTTCTGTAATACGCCCCCAGCACCACCGCAAAAGAAACTGTATTAGCTGTATTATGAACATCATTGCCTATTCACACCTTATTGTGGGAGATTCCAGCAGAGCAGCGAAATCCAGTGTGTTTCTCCACAGCGGCCCTCATCTCCCCCACTAAAAGAGCACCCACGGCCAAATGCAGCTCCGCACCGTTCACCTGAGACAGAGAGTCCAGCCACTGCTTCAGTCCTCTGGCACGCTGTTCTTCTGTTCAAACACACACATTATCAAAGAGATACATCATCACTTCACACTTGTATACTGCAGCAGTAATCAAATAAAATTTGGATAAAAGCGTCCGCTAAATTACTAAATGTAAATGTAATACTACTCATGACATCACAGCAGTATTGTTTTCTGAGGGATTTGCTGTTTCAACACACCTTTATCTAACACTGCATTCTCGCTGTGTGACTCCTGGTCGGTGTTTTGTGGAAAGCCCTGTATGTAGGTGCTCTTCAGATGATCAGGTTTAATGTCCTGGGCGGTCATATCTTTAAGCCTCTGCTGTACGCTTGCAGTGAGGTCCATGTACGCCTCGTCAATACTCGCTCTCTCAATGACAGCAAAGCGTGACATCACCTCGATCACCTCCACGCTGGCCTCCCTATAACTGATACAAACCGAAAACCCTCTTACATAACCTAGAACTATTCATTTTAGTGAAAATACATCTGAAGCCAACCTGAAGGCCTCGTTTAAAAATATGGTGATCACAGTCAGAAAGAAGCCCTGTAAACAATTTTCCCTAAAGCTAGAGAGTCTGTATTAAAGAACTTCACACAGGAATGTTTTATGGCCCCAGTGTGTGGCAGGAAAAACACGTTAAGCACTGAATATAAAACAATTAAAAATGCAGAAATAAAACGATCATTTATTATTTACAATACGTTAAAGGCTAAACGTTTTTTAAACACATTCATTATATAGTAGGCCTGCATGACTGAATTACTTAAATAGACTGCAGAAGTTAATAACATTAAGTATGTGAACTCGAAGTCGACGAGAGAAAAAAGGGGCACGTACTGGGTAAGATCCGCCTTCCCATGTGACTCTCTGACCCGTGCCACCTGCAGATCAGGGCACAGCTTCTTGGCATCATCTGCCCACATGTTCCTGGTGACCCCATGAGCCCTGGCTTCATAACTCACTGCAATAATACTGAAAACACAACACTTTTTATTCTTTTTTTCTAGATCTAGGATTCAGTGTAAACATGCCATTTCTCACCCTCCTCCTTTCCACGTCTTGTATTGAGCTACAACGCAGGGTTTGTTCTTCAGCTCGGGATTGATCCTCTGCTCCACTTGTACATAAAAGCAATCCATGTCCACCAGTGCGACCACCCTCTCCTTACCGAAGTCCATCACCAAAAAACCTCACCGATCATTAAACAACAAAAGTGTGTGTCCCTTCCGCGCGCTGGGAGTCGTGTGCTCTTCTTCTTTCTCCCCGTGCAGTGTTACTTAGACATCTAACTGCGCATACCGACATCTAGTGGACGTTTAAACAATTGCTCTATATTTGATGTGTTAGACACGTGCAAAACTGCGCATACAGAGTGGTTTATGACATTATCTACCGCGAGAGTGATAAAGAAGTGAAGCGAGCAATCTTCTCTCGCGATGCTTTGATGTCATTTACCAATCGAACCCAAATTAGTAGTAAAGGGTCTAAAATTCTCGCACAGCTAAATTTAGCACAGTTAAAATAGCAACTGATTGTGATTGAATAAAAGATGACACAAATAAGAAGGACTTTTACCCAGGATTACTTTGTAAATAAAAATAAGCCAATGCTGCCCTCTCTTTGTGAAGGAACTGTTTCATTAACTACATTAACTATTAATTATGTTTATGTGCTTCATACTGTTATAAAACTTTACAATTTTAATTATGATCTTTTGTAATGTTTTAAAACATTAGTTAAAATGCATTCAAATATGTACAAAGTTCGAATAATACTGTTTCATAACCTACTGATCTGTTCGATTTTATTGTTGTTGTTAATCACTAATAAGACATAACCATAGACAGTATCAGTATCAGGCTATCGTCGTTTATAATGTGAAAATGCTGTTTAACGCTGACTGAAATCAACCGAGGAACTAAGTTAATAATATTGTTTTTGACAAGTTTTAGTTTAGCTTTAGCCTAATGAAATGAAAAAATAATAAATAAATAATAATAAATAAATACGCCGAAAGGCATAACTATACACAATGTATTTCAAAAGAAAGGCAGACTGCCACGTGCAGCGCCTCACTTGGATGTGTCTGAAGTCTTGGAGCTCGACTTCCCTACGTTTCTCCTACAAATGGGCCTTGAGCTTGTTTGGAGGTTCTAGCAGGGGAGAGCAGCTACTTCTATACCAACGATGCTCGTCCGCCGGGGGCACTCGTCCTCTTCCACCGAGCGCAGAGCTTCGGGAGGGACACACATGGAGCGGTGAGGGAGGAAGGGGACACCCGCCTAGCCAGCCAGATCAGCCGAATCAACACTAGCGATCAATGGGGTGACAGATGTCGCAGCCAGATCGCCCTCACATCCGGGAGAAGAGGTTGGGTCACAGAGAATATATAGGGCTGTGAGGACCATGCTTTCGCTTCGACGGTAATGTGACTTTACTGCCAAAGACGCGTTGATTGTTTCGTGCATTTATCCGAATGCATATAAATCTATAACGTAATCTAAACCTAGATTGCATGATTTTTTTATATATATTCGTTAAATATAGCCTTTTAAAACAGAACACACTGGCTATTTCCCAGAATGCTTTGCCACCATGCAAATGCACAGTGCTACTATTGGTTTTGACGGCGAACTGAAACGCCCCTCAACACCCACGCTGGGCTTACGCAGCATTGCGTCAATGCATTGAGGTGGTCAGTGTGATGGATACGCTTTACGTTTGCTCTACTGTTTGTACTTAAGCTTAGATAAACAGTTGAAATGCAGCTATTGCTTTTGTCATGTAACTTGTTTTTCCTGTTATAATAACAGTGTGTCATCGTGAATTGGGATGAATTCAATATACAGTGTGTTTAGAGTTCAATATATCGTGGTAGGGGAAAAAACGCCCACTGAACTAAGCCATGTTTACATCGCTTCGACGGAGCGAAAGGTCGAGCAGTTTGAACGCGAAATTAACTTAAATATCTCGTAAAAGGTTGTTAGGCAATACTATTTGACGAATAGTGAAACTGGTGCATTTTTAGAAGTGTGAATGGGCTGTGCGAGTTCTCTTGTTAGGAAGGAAAAGGAAGATTTGGATGACGGGTCAATACGCAGCAGCAATATTAGCGTCTAAACAAAAGTGCTAACGTCATTAGGAACAGAGTGAATGAATGCAATTCTGTGGCTGGCTATATAACTAAGTTTACTGATAGTTGTTATACAGTGGTGGTAAAAACAAGCAATTGTTATAATTCGTTCAGTACACATTTGTTCATAAATCAGCATGTATAAAATATATGTCAGGTACATTTATTATACATGCCTTTACTTCATGGCGTGGCAAAATATCTCCATTAGTCATTCTGGATGTGCACTCAAGATGAGCTTTCATCATCGTGACTTTTGTTTGCATTCTTTGATTTATTCGCTTTGAAAACGCTCAAAGTAACCCGCTTAAAACGGGAAGTGCCACAGACTTAATTTATTATTGTTTTGTGGTGAAGTTAGTGTGGGTATTATGAATTGTTATACAGGTACATCTCAAAAAATTTGAATATAGTGAAAAAGGTCAATTTTTTGTCACTCATTTCAGAAAGTGAAACCCATTTATTATATAGATTAATTACACAGAGTGAAATATTTCAACTTTATATAGACCGGAAGAAATCCAGTCGTTTTGTTAGAAGAGGGACAGCGTTGAACAATAGACTTGAAATATGTGAAATATAAAGCGTTTTTTTTTTAAATTAGAAACATGAACATCCATTGTTAAACACCCAAAAAACATAACCAAAGCCTCAAAAACAGCAAAAGACTGGCTCCTTTAATAAGTGAAGCTTCAAGAATGTATTTTATTTGTTGGTGTATTCCCAGCTAAGACAGTACGTTGTGACAACGTCGCCAGTTCGTCTTCATTTGGTCACGGTGACATTACTTTGTGACCACGTTCTGAGGACGTCTTGGCAACGTTCCATTTCTTAGAATTTTTGCTTACGTTCCAGAAACGTCCTAGCCATGTCCTCTAATAACATCGTGAATTAATCCCATGGAGAACGTTGTAGCTACGTGATGTACTGGTCTTCAGATAACCTGGGGCCTCATTTATAAAACTGCGTAGAAACCTTCCTACTAGTGAACTTACGCCAGAATGCTGAAAAGGGCGTACGCAAACAAAAATTGAGATTTATAAAACCTTGCACCTGCATGCAATTTTCCCTTTATAAATCACAGATTACCCGCAATTGTGCATACGTGAATCACCCTCATATCATATATTAATAAGATTGATATCCAAGCCTGACGTCACGCACCATTATGGGCGTGTACCGTTTCCGGGTTCAACCGCTATCAAATGCCATAGAAAAATAACAAAAACTTATGTAAAACCCACGATCCTTTATCTCCGTAACAAAATGAACAAATGGCCACACATGAGATTCACTGAGATTTCCATATTAATAATTAATTATAATAATAATTATAACATATTAAAGCCAAAGAAGGTCTCTGCAGCATTTATATGTTTACAGCATTTAGACTGATCATTAACACCTCGTTAAAATCACATCATTAATTTCATTCATTCAAATTCATCATTAATCATTAACATCAAATTTGAAGACATAATTGTTAAAGACGAATGTTTCTTCATTCCGGTTTTGTTATGAACTTAGTTAGAAACGATAAGGAGGACATTTAGAGAAACGATTGTGCGAGAGTTTAATGGCTGTATTTCCAGACTTTGACATTTGATGATTATGCACAGTAATTAAAATATAGCCTATTTAGCTATTTATTTACACTGTGTTCTGCAGTTATCGTATTTGATGCTGTCCTTGTCATGATTCTCAATGAGGATCGAGATGCAGACAGCGTAGAAGGGGTTAACAGAATTTATTACAAAAAAAAACACAAATCAAACACCCACGATGGGGGAAGACAAAAAGAGAACAGTACTATAACCACATATAAAACATAAACCAAAACTTCCCACATGGGGGACAAAACCGGCGGACGAGGTAACCAAAAGAACCATATAAAACTGAGACAGGACTAACACTAGATAAACGCAAGACAGAGCAAAATCAATATATACGAGACAACTTACTAGCGCTTGAGACAAGGAACAATACAAGGTAATACAAAACGAATCAGCACAAGACAAGAGACACAAGGTTAATATATAGGCCGGGGAATACAAACGAGGGATGATAACACAGGGAGGGTGACGGGCAGGTGACAGGGATCAAACACTAAGGAGAAGCTAACGAGGTAACGAGAGGGCGGGGCTAGAAGACGCGACACCGGAGAGAACGCATATTATTGTCAAGAGGACAATAATACGTTTCTCTCCACACATAACAAGGGATCCTGCAGTGAATCACGACAGTCCTATATT
Organism: Triplophysa rosa; assembly: GCF_024868665.1. Taxonomy (NCBI): domain Eukaryota; kingdom Metazoa; phylum Chordata; class Actinopteri; order Cypriniformes; family Nemacheilidae; genus Triplophysa; species Triplophysa rosa. The sequence goes on from NC_079898.1 coordinate 5,016,653, forward strand.
CTATGCAGTCGGATCATCTCTACCTCATGCGCTCATAGTGTGATGGTGAGACAGTGCTGATTCAATATATAGATTGAATTTTTATTTAAGATTTGAGTTTGATTTTACAAGAGCTGCATGAAACAAGTATCGCTCAATACAAGCGCAAATAACTCTGCAGATTTAATCTTCGCGATAATGAGGATATTTAGGCCTAAGGTAAAATTAAATGTGTGTGAGAGATTGATGCTTGTAATCGTTTTTGTCACACTTAGCCTACCTTTTGCAATCTAACTTGAGTTCACTAACTCACCACCGGTGTCGCCAAACTGCTCCGTCTCCAAAATGTCCGTACGCATGGGTCAGAGTTTGCGTGCAGGTGCGCACATTTTTCCGTTTGTTTTTATAAATCCCATCTTTTGCGTGGGAAGTGGCGTACGCCTCTTTCAGGGCATGTTTTGTGCGTACGCAACGGTTATAAATGAGGCCCCTGGACACTGGTCATTTTTGCTTACGTTCCAGAAACGTCTGAGCCACGTCCTCAAATAACGTCATGAATTGATCCCGTTGAGAACTTTGTAGCGACGTGACTCGTCTTCAGATGACCTGAACACTGGTCATTTGATTAATGAATCTGGTCATTTCTATTTATTATGTTATTGTATGGAATATGTATGATCAGAGTAAAATCTGTTATAATGTCAAGACGAATGCTATTATTCTGACTTCAGACCGCTATTAAACTGGAGTATAATTCGATATTACAACTATTTATTTTGTGCGCGCGCGTCTGATATGCGCCTTTGTTCTGCAAAGATCCGCGCGCTCTCGTCATTTAAACGTTAACGGTCATTTCTTTTTACCTCACTGCCTGATTTGACTTGCCTGGTTTATTAATATTCTTTCTTTACTTTATACCTTACAAGTGTGAGAGTAAACACATATTTTAGTGATTTTCGATCGATTTAGCGAGTTTAAATGAACGGCCCTGATGTGAGTGTTATTAAAGAAGCTTTTGATTGTTGTTTCTAAAAACGGACAACCTGCTAAACGTATGTGGTAAAACAACAATATAATGTTAAGCCTAAACATAATGTTTATTCATCTCTGTCAATAAATATCTGCTTTAAATCCGCTATATTGTGTTGAAGTCTTTGATTTTTTTGTCATGTACAGTATAAATAAAATATCTGATTGTGATGTACAGTGCTGTGTTGAGTTTTATAATCGTTATACTGTGCTTTATACATATTTGAATAGAGAATTACTCCAATTATGCATAAAATGTAATCTTTAACGCACAGATTAAATCACAAAATAATTTAATCTTCCATGTGAGGGATGATAATTGTTTAAATAAAATAAAATAAAATAAAAATATTTTAACAACGTGACTGTTTGGTCGTTAGGACGTGCTCATCACGTCTCAGAAACGTTATTTGGTACGTCGCTGTGACCAATATGGTACGTTCAGGTATGTCTTCAGCAGGTAATCACCATGTCCCAGTAACGTTATTATGGTACGTCGTGGCAACGAATATGGTCCGGTCCAGGTACGTCGTCGCAACGTAACTGTGTTAGCTGGGTTATTAGTTTGTCGTCTCTCAAAAACTGTCCTTTTTGGACGTTGGAATTGCACATACAATGAAATCTGACTGTCATGAAGTGGCTTTTACTTTTGTGTTTTGTTTCATTAATACGCTTTTTTCACCCAACTGCTTCATTATAACAGATACGTGTTTTTATGCAATAGGCTAAGAAAATAAAGTTAAACGAGAAATGTTTAACTATTTTGTCATGCATTTTCTCTATATTTTCAAATATATATTAAATATATAATTTAATATATATTAAATGAAATTTATATTAAATTATTTATGTCCGTTAATAAATGTGGAAATGTTCTGTGTAAGAAAAATGAAAGCACATCATTTATTTATAAATTGTATGTAGGTCTATAGGCTGTTAGGTATGCCGACATAATGCCTTTTCATAACGAATTGACAAACCAGTACCTTAAATTTATTAGAAATGTGCATGTCATGTGCACTCATTATCCCTTTATCATCATGACTTGGCATTTCTCATGCTATTATTACCCTTACACGTTTATATTCACCATAGACGCTTTACATGCCTAAAATTGCTTAAAAAATAGCTTGCTAACAATGACACATAATTGTTGTTTTCTTTCAGTGAGTGCAAGGGAAGGTTTTTTATATGGCTCAGTGGCTGCATGTATCGGATTAACGCAGAAACGTGATTTTTGCTGGGGGCGCGTGCCCTTTCTCCCAGTAGGCCCCACCTTCTGCTGAAATATAAAGACAGACTCGAGCGAGCGATCCTGTGGCACACACTTACATGATATCTGTTTAGTCACTCAAAGTTGAGAAGTGGCGGTTTCTTTTCTCTGTGAAAATGTCTGGAAAGATCGTGTTGCATTACTTCGATGGAAGAGGGAAAATGGAGTCAGTCCGGTGGCTTTTGGCTGCAGCTGGAGTTGAGGTTTGTTGCGTGAACGTCTAGAAAAGTTATGCACGTGTGTGCGATTATATTACACGCCACAGACGTGCGTGTATGTAAGCTAATGTTTCTGGATATTCTTACCTCTTGACTTATTGAACATGAAAAGATTTGTGTTTTGTTTACAGTTTGAGGAAGTGTTTTTAACCAAAAGGGAGCAGTTTGAAAAGTTGATCAATGGTACGTCTGGGTTACTTGCATGCTCATTAGAGAACACAAAATTGAGCCATTCACCGTGGGTTGTCAAATGAAATGTTGTGGACAACTCTTAGGTCTAGAACAGCACTTACACATATATGTTGCAATCACACTTATACAATATACATTTGAGCCATTGGGTGCCAAGAGTATCATGCATGAATTTCTTGGTTTCTTTTATCTAGATGGAGCCCTGATGTTTAACCAGGTGCCTTTGGTTGAGATCGATGGAATGCAGCTTGTGCAGACAAAGGCTATCTTGAACTACATTGCTGGAAAATACAACCTCTACGGAAAGGACCTTAAAGAGCGGGCTATGTAAATATCAATGATTCATGAGACACTTGTTCAACAGATTCTAGTGTTTCCAGTAAGCTTCTTTGCTTTTAGCCCCACCTGAGCATATAGTATATCATTGAACACATGTGGGTTGTCTTGCAGGATTGACATGTATGTTGAAGGAATCGGTGACTTAATGGATTTGTTTGCAGTTTTGCCATTCTTACCACCTGACAACAAGCAGAAACAGCTTGCAAACATAGAGAGCAAGGCGAAAGACCGCTTGCTTCAGTTGTTTGAAAAGGTACTGGTAGCGCTATTTTACACTTGGTTTAATATTTTCGCAATAATGCAATTATGTTCACAATGTCACTTTTTTTGGTAGGCTCTTGCACACGGTGAGTTCCTTGTGGGAAACCAGTTAAGCCGTGCTGATGTTCTTCTCCTTGAGATCACACTGATGTTGCAAGAACTATTCCCTGAAATACTTTCAACATTTCCCAAACTCCAGGTGCTGAGAAAATTCACACCAGTGAAACGCATTACACCAGATTTATTTTCCATGCTCCAAAATAATATAAAATCATGCATCTTTTGGTAAAATTTAAATAACAAATCTTTCATTTCAGGAATTCCAGGGCAGAATAAAGGCTATACCAACAATCAGAAAGTTCCTCCAGCCTGGCAGTGCAAGAAAACCCCCATCTGATGAGGCTTATGTGAAAACTGTAAAGGAAGTGTTGAGCCATTTATTTAAATAGGAGGCCCATTAAAAAATAACGAATTATGGACCAAACTGAAATTTAAACATGGATTCTGTCAATCATAAATACATTTTTTAAATAAGTCTTGTTCATTCTCCAATTAAAATAAATATGTACAATAACTCTTATAGTGGTTGTCTTTTGGGGTTTTTATTTGATAACATGACATTGAGTTACTTAAACATTTATAAGCTTTTGGTCAAATGTTAACACGTTAATGTTAACTAAAGCACTAACAATGACATGCATTTGGAATGAACAAGTTACAAGATTATGTACACGGAGAAATTAATGTGAAATGCAAACACTCTGTAAACATGGCAAACTGTGTAGTTGGTTCATATTGTCAAAATAGTCCCAATGTGGTCTGTCGATGTAACTCCTAGAAGATCAGAAGTCGCAAAACCATCAGGAGGCTGAAATAAGAACACAATCACAGATTGACTTTATATACTAGTATATAAAGGCATCAGCATAAGACGGCTATATGCAACTCATGACAGTGATAAAAGCAGCTCAGCATCTGTACTAGATAACTACCTACAAATTAATTTAGTTTGAATATCTGCTTAATTTGTTCCAATAAATCTGAACGACTTGTGTTCATAGTGTTCTTTTTCCTAATCAAAATTGCCCTGTAATGCCTTCTCTTCTTCCGACGGCTGCTTTAATCTTTGAATATTTTGTGTCATGCTTCAGCAACATCTGATATTACCATGACGGAGCCTTAAAAACTTACAGACATAAACAGATTTACCTTAACCCTGCCATAATGCCCGCAGGCATCAATTTTCCAGACTTCCTGAATCTCATTCCCATCACAACAGCCAGTGCACCAGAAGCAACTACAGTTAAAAAGTATACAGTAGTTAAAGCAAGTTCAAAACGAACGAGAAAATAAAAAGTAAATCATTTTGGAGATAATTTCTCATTGTGTACTCACTTAAAGAAGGCCAGTAATCATGGGGGTCAAAAGATATTCTATATGCGCCATATGCAGACACACTTCCAAAGAACAGTCCAGCAATTAATGACATCACACTTCCTGTAAAAATTTGAATGGAAAACAGAAGAAATATGAAACAGCTCCTCCAGTTCCTCACAAGACAGTACTGTGTTATTGGTACTGTGTCACACTGGCGCCATCTAACGTCTAAAACACGGTAGTTCTGTTTAATACTATTTACAAATGCACTTCTACGTGCTATTACATGACATTCAAGAATCTCAAAGAAAATCTAAGTTTTACTATACATGTCTACCACTCTTATGAAAATAAAGCATGCTTTTGCATCTTCCAAAACTACACTTTTACTATAATCATGTTTAACGTTAAGGGAAAACTATAATAAGGTGCATAAATGTAGATAGTCGATTATGGGCCCATATTAAACATTATCTCCAAACGTGCATATAAAACAACAACAACGTGTATACCTTTTCTTTTATATCCCATAAATCCTCCCAGCGCAATGGCTGCAGCATAAGCAAAACCCAGCCAATCTACTGCCATTGTGAACTAGAAAACTGAACATTGACATGCGCAGTGTTAACGTTATATTTGACAGAATAAGACAAAAATACATTTACATTCAACATAAACAACAACCGGTAACACACAGTCAATAACAGCATTACCACAAGCGCGTGTGAACTGAGGGTATGTCAACAAACGCTGGAATTTAGCGAGCACAACTTGAATATGAAATGTCGGATACCTGTACTGACAAGCAAAAATCTAACTAACAGGGTGAAGTTCATATCTAGGAACTTACATCACGATGACGACAAAACCGGAAGTGAATGGGTTGATTAATATGGCGCCAAGTTTTTGAGCACATTTGCAGAATAAAAGTCATGGATAAAATAAAATGTTTTAATGGAGTTCAGTCTAGTGTATTTCGCCTTATTGTTTGTTGTATGTATTACGTTAATGATATAAAAAAATAACTAGCATATTTTAAGACTTCTTTAAGCTAACAGCACACATGGAGTACATTGCAAATCATTGCCAGTATTTTGTTTGTACAGCTCAATTGGGTTAATAATAAAAACATAATACAAACAAACAAAATAAAATACATGAATTAAATAAAGAATATATATTTAAGGATCAAATTGCATTTGGGGTTAATCCATAGGGCCTATTAGCATAGCGAGTTTTATCTCTTTAACTGTCACCGTTCCACTATTAGGGGTGTCCAATGTCGGTCCTGGAGGGCCACTGTCCTGCAGAGTTTAGCTCCAACTTGGCTCAACACACCTGTTTGGAAGTTTCTAGTCTGCTTTGTGAGACCTTGATTAGCTGTTCAGGTGTGTTTGATTAGGGTTGAAGCTAAACTTTGCAGGACACCAGCCCTCCAGGACTGACTTTGGACAATTGGAACACCTAGGTTTACTTCAATACTAAAATCTTATCTAATCATGACAAACTATATATCATTGGAAAGGTCTAAGACTCTAGAATACATATTTGAGCAGTGTTTTACAAAAATAAATTAGTAGGAGTAGTCATTTATTCATTTATGACAAGAGTGAGCATAAAAACTATTAAATGCTGCTAAATGTCACCGTTTCAGTGGAACACTGACGTTATGCAATATAATTCCATTTTAATCCTGACAAACTATATATCATTGGAAAGCTCTAAGCATGTAGATTTTATCTTTCAGAACTGTTTTGCAATAGAAATCACTTAGTAAAAGCAATTTTCTCAAATGTCACTGGGCCCATTTGGTACCATTAATATTACAAATTCATAATCATATTTTATTGTAAATTTAAAAACAAATCTAAAAAACTTCTATTTCATTGGAAAGCTCCAAGATTGTCCTTTTTATATACAGTATAATGATGAAATTTATTAATTTGTAATTTGTATGCAGTAAACCATTGGAGCCTATGACACCTAGTGGCAGTTGTTGGTGTAACGATTCAAATTATCCCAGGAACCACATTTTTTGTCAGCTTGAAATTTGACACAAATCTTGTTTAGAAGTATGTCTTTAATTTTCTGGTGTTTTTTTGGGGGGGGGGTTTAGTAAAATAAAACAATGTTTATTTATTATTTTATTATTATTAATGTACAATTAAACTGCTATAACTATTTTTTAGTTTAGTTTAACCATTTTTCAACTCCAGACACTTTTACAATAAAGGATAGAATCTCTTCTTTAAAACAAGACCAAGATTAGAGTTACACTGATTTAAAAGTTGAAATCACTTTTTAGCCCCACCCTCAAAAAAGGGGACCGACAGCTACGGGTTTAAAGCACTCCTGTTCATTAAATGCTTATAGAATCAAATATACATTTTAAATGCCACAAAATAGTGAGAAACCTTAATAAATCTACATCCGAGTAAACTTGTCTACAATTAACATATCATTGCACAAACTGAACCTCATTTTCATTAAGACACCAAAAGGCAAACATTACATTTTCTGTCATCTTTCATAAAATCTTCATTTACAAACGTTTGTAAACAAACTTGACCTGTTAAATGCATTCATTAACCCAAAATCCACTTTCAAATCAAATGTTGCTTCTTATTCCGCAAAAGGATATTGAATTGAATGTCACTTGAGAAAGACATCGAATAAGTAAAATGACAAGTCAGAATTTTTAAAAACCAACTTTATTGTGAACGTCACCAAGTACAGACAATGGGATGAAGTGTTTCTAGATAAATCTGTGTACTGCTGGGCTGACATTAATATGGCTATTTAAACAATACTGCATTACAAGTCTTTAAAGGATAGGCATCAATGCAGCACCAGTTGGGCTGTTGCAGTATCATGAGGATTGTGTTTGAATAACAAAGTAAAAAAATACACAAGATCAAAGCCTACAAGGAAGAGTTGAGCCTCATTGATCAGGAAACACCGAGGCGTAGATTTGAGGATTGTGCCAGTCATATTACAAAATATCAAAAGTCTTTGTTTCAAACACTAGTCTGGTACAGTAGATAACTGGCAACAATAATTACATTCTTTGAATATTAACATCACATCGGTCCACACTGGGGTACAAGACCGTCTCCATTTCTGCCCAAAAGATGCTCTCGTGAGAAATTAATGAGCTGCAGCAATTTTATCAGTCATACATGAATGATGTGAAACAAAAGCGATATTGTCATTCTTAAATGAAGGATAAACAACAATTAGAACTGAAAATGAAGATTTGTTTTAATTGTGTGAACTGCTGAAACACTTAAACAGAGAAATTAGGAAACACTGCCATCATTGCCCAGACATGACCTTTGAAAAGAAGTCAAAATTTCTCAGACGTTCCTTAGCTGTCTGAAACACAATACACACGACAATACAAATAAAATCAGAGCAGATATCAACCCACAAGAGAAAAAAAAAACATTCACAACAGGACACACTGCTTATGGTAAATGTAGATTAAGTTTAGGAGGTAGAATTTATTATGTAAAAACACCATATTGGTTACATTTAGATTATGGAAAGAGCGTAAAACACACAGTTATTATGAATGCAAATAGCCCTCATCTGAAAGCACAAATGAATCATTAGAATCTAAACTAACAGCCTATCGGCATGCAGGCAGGTGTAATCTATATTGTGCAATCTGTGTTTAAACTCGATGAAAGAATAAAAAGTGCCTTCTAGGTAAATCGACATTTTGGCAAATGCTTAAATTTGGCGCTGTGGGTAAAATGTGTGTTAAGTTTCCTACATCCCCAAAATTGTATTGTTAGATAAAGAAGGGCTTGATTCCATTTAAGGTTTTAAATTTGAATGACTTTGGGGTTAAAAACTCAGACATTATCTCATCTCAATCCCATTAACTCATTTTAATTTTCAAGTGTTCCATACTTGTTCAAATACTTTCCCCATCAGAATATATTTCAGATGACACAACCACACAGTATAAACCATGGGCAAGCATAATCTTCTGTAAGCCTACAAATCTTTTAAATGTGGGAACTCGTATTTTTAGAAGAGTTACCCACAGATGCAGTTAGATAGATGGAGTGAAGCTCCAAGTGCCAAAACGCTTCAGCAGCACTTTATGATATTTACTTGTCTATTATCATCAAAGCGCAAGATTTCATTCATTTGTACATCATGAAAGGCATAAACAAGGTGGTGTCCATACTTCTGGGATTTGTTTTTGGATATTAAAGTCTACACCAAATGCACGACATGACAGATTTTCCAGACTTTTCTTCCTGTTATTACGCAGGCTTTTAATAAAGATATTCCAATAGAATTCAAATATTCAAAATTTATTTATTGTATTTAAATTAGAACATTTTTAATATTAAAATGAATTTAACTGATTCATTCTAAAGTAGGTATTGCAATTTTGGGGGGGAACCCAAAATAAAAAAATGAACCCTACTTTTCTCCATAAAACAAAAATATATAATGACCATGAGATTTCAAGCTCGATAAAAAGACTACATTTCATTATAGTAATTCTATTCTATCCGAGTCATTTTTCATTAATTTATTGCAGCTCCTAAATCTTATTGTCCTTCCAATTAGAGCAGTGGTCAAGAACACCAAACCATTTCAGAATTTGAATGCAAGTACGAGTAACATGTGACGGAGAGAAAGATTATCCGTAAACAACCTTTGGCCTGTTTCTTATATCATAATACTTTAGAAAAAGGTCCATTTTGGAGCTTGACTGTCATGGACACTATAGACCTTAGTTATATGAAAAGATTCTTCACAATCTCTCTTTTGGTGTTCTACGAACGAAAATAAAAAAAGAATACAGATTAATAGCAACAGGAGGCAGAGTAATTTGTGAAAGATTTTTTGTCCTACTGCTTTTCGTTCGCAGGTTTGGCAACAATCTGAAATATTTAGCAATAGTGCAAACACTGACAATATAAAGCCCATATCTGATGGCCCTTTCAGGTCTTGTCATCAAATCAAATAAAAATGATAATCAACGTGAAATAACTCCATTCGTAATATAAAAATAAAACATTCCACAGACACTCAAGAACATGAACTAACAGAACTCCGAGCCTGTAAACACATTGATAAAAAAATACTAATTTTCAGAACTCCACCAGTCATCAAAAACTTAAAGGAAAGTTGAACATTTAAAATATTTACTTTTCAAACAGAAAATGACAAAAAAAGTTTGAAATCAAAAGCTAAATCTTCACGTAATGATCTCTCTGCGTTGTGTTTTTGTAACCGGCGCATTCCTGATAGACAAACATCACGCAGTGTTTACGCCACAAACAAGCCACTGCAATGCTCAGCCTATGACCAACAAATCTGTCTTCCCTGCGAGCAAATGAGGTCACTGATAAAAACATTCTTTTGTTGCAGCTTATTCTTTGCTTGCAGCATAGACACGGTGTTAAAGTTTACCATCAGTCAACTGGGAGAGTATTACAAGACGGACAGTAAATGAGCCTCTTGATACGCTATAAGCCAAAAGTTCAAAACTATGAATCCGAAATCTTATCCAGAGAAGCAACCTCACATCTCTGAGTGCTGGTATAGCCGTGAGGATGTTTTTTTCTTATGGCTTGCTGCTTATGGACTGACGCTGACCCACGCCCATCCCAGCAGAGTCCCATAGATCCAGGTGTTGAGATAGAGTTTTCTACCTGACTCGGTTAAAAGCATGGGTAAAGTCAGACCACCGAAAATCAGGAGTGAAGGCAACGTCTTACAGAGACCGAGTGGTGACCTCTGACCTTCTCCAGGGAACCTGGACCTTTTTTCTGGGTCTTCGGAATCGTAGAAAGTGGTCAGAAGCCTAAAGAGGAAATTACATTAATTTGTATATTTTTGGGCTTTTTATACCTTTCTTTCATAGGACAATAACATATGGATGGGTGAGGAAAGTGCAGGACAAAGAGAGGCTATCAGCTGCACTTTTCAACAAATGAAACAAAGTAACGTTGAGTTGTGTAGCAGGTGATGGATACTCACTGATCCTTGATTTCAAATCTTTCGTGCAGCCACCTGCGGAAGAACACGGGTTCAGGAGGAATTTCCCTCATGTCCAAACGCTTGAAGTAGATGTGCACCCTGCGGCATTCCTTACACAGGAACTCTACCAAAACACACACAACTTCAGTTAGATTGAGAAGAGGAGGCGCACACAATCAACACAGACAAAAACAAACAAACACGACACGACAAACAAACAGCACAATAAATAATGACTAACATACATCATCATGCGATCCTGCACGATTCCATTTGGTTGTTTTTCACCGTTTTAGTCTAGATGTTCTCGGTATGAAAATAATTGTCTGAACAAAGTATTGTTTCAAGCTATATTTATTGACGGAGTGTTTGTTTCCAAAATCAGTGGGATATAGCAGTAAAAATATCTGGGGAAAAAGGCAATGACTAACCCACGGGACATGCCATGGACAAGTTACATTTTTAAAGGGACAGTTCACCCAAAAATCATTTGCTCACCCTCATGTTATTTCATGCCTGTATAAATTATTTATAGTTCAAAAAAATTCTGATGAACACAGAGAAAGACATTTGTAAAAATGTTAGCAATTTTCACTTGTGACATCAGTGACTCCCATAGTAGGAAAAATGAAATGGTAGTCAAAGGTGCCCCAGAACTGCTTGTTTTCCTCTATTCTTCAAAATATCTCATTTTGTGGTACTACTATGGTAGTGGATGATGTTCCAGAACTGAAAATTGCTAACATTCTTCCAAATATCGTTCTTTGTGTTCAACAGAACAAAGTAATTTATACAGGTTTGAAACAACCTGAGGGTCAGTAAATAATGACAGAATTTTCATTTTTGGGTGAACTATCCCTTTAAGTGTTCATCTGCCATTAATGCAGATTACTGTAGATGATGACAGCCAAATAACTAAACTGTGACTGGCCTGTGTTTGGAGATATCTTGAGCATTTTGTACATTTGTAACAATACTTCAAGCCCAGTTATCGGTTTAACTACAGTGATTTTTTATTGCATGTCCTCTAGGGATAAAATGTTACAAGCTCTCTTATTTGTAAGTCGCTTTGGAGAAGAATCTGCTAAATAAATGTGAATGCAATTTTTCTTCTTACAATGCTGATTCCCCCGAATAAGTCTTTGAGAAATATTGAGAAAGCTATTCATTGTTTTCATGATAATATTTCAAGGGTTTTGCTAAAGAGCATATTCATTTTCACTGTGGCATTCAAACTGGAATCAAACGCTGGTGTTAACTGGTTAAATTTGCTGCTATTGTTATGGGTTACTGAAATACTGGTATCGTGACAAACCCACTGCTGTGCCGTCTCTGAAGACATGCAAGCTTTCTATTTTAAAGGATGTAGACATAATATCATAACAGTTACCTAAATGTCGCTACTGTTTATTCCTGTGAAAAACAGGATGTTTTCTGCATGACAACACTTGCAGATTTAGTGTTTTTGGGAACAGTAACCAATGGAAAATAGCGTGTCGCACGAGTGGCTTGTTTACAGGAAGTGTCAGGAAATTCACGTGTCTGTATTATAGCAGGCCTCAATCAGCGTGTGCCCGCATTCTTTCCTGTGCCATTTTCAGTTGACCACACAAAGATCTGCAGCTGCAAATCAAACGTGTGACAGAAACATCACGAGTGTACCTGGCATTGAAGGAGCTGGACGCCTCTGGCCGTCTGCTGTGAGGGTCCCCTCGTACGCAACAGTGATGTCATACACGGCATCCAGGTGACCCTTCATAGCATCTATGGCAACGTGTGATGCTTTCATTCTTGGAGTCAAAACGTGCTTTAGCACAGCCAGTCCTGTAGTACATAAGAAAATGACAAAACACCATAAATTACTCACTTCTAAACATAGTTCACACTTTCTACTCTCAATTATTGTTCTGTTTTGAAATGAATGTAATAAAAAATCCCTTTTTTTTTTAACAAGTATGCTCAATTTTGGACCCAATGACCTTTGGCAGCAAATTTGGCACAACGTCACAAGGCGCCATTTTTTCATCTGCACACTGACATGAATGAGATTTAAATGCCTTGCTTGGCTTTAAAAGACTTTGCATACAGTACACAATTTTACGATGTTCACTGGAGAGAAACTGAAATCTAAACATCAATAAATGTCAGCTTGTTAATAACTTCAAATATCATTGGTTCTCGTGTCTAAGGACTACTTGTCATATTATATTAATGCAATATCGCTCGAGTAGGAGTAAAACAGTAGGCGAGAAATACCCGGATGGTCTACTAATTCCGCCGAGATTGGTGAGTGTGGATCGGATGGACACTTTTCTATCCCATGAGGCCATGGGAGCTGAGCAACGGTCACATTTCAAAAGTAAATCAAATAAATATAGTGGAAAATAGGGCTGCACGATATATATCGAAAAATTATCGTTATCTCGATAATAGAATATGCGATATCCATATCGCAGAGAGTTCCGATAAATTACATTTGTTTCATGTGTCAATCATTTGTGTGTTGCGTGCTTAGATTGTCCAAATTGGACCAATCAGAAGGGGCATTACTATCTTCATACCCGCCAAGTAGGTGCTATTATACTATTGGCTAGATCGCGGGCCCAAAGGTGAAACTAGCGGCTCAAAGCAGAGAGCAGAAAATAAATATGGCAGGAATAGAGACGAGCGAGGAAAATGACAGCGACGAACTTGTGCCTAAAAAGAACGGTACGTTACGTCTGAAATATGGCAATAATTTGCAGGGCTCGACATTAAGGCTTGTCTGGGAGAAGTGAATGTTTTGTATTGGCAAGTGAGAGAGAATTTTACTTGCCCGACCGGACAAGTACCTTGAAAACAAATGAATAACAACAGTGCGACATATATGTACAGTAGAATAATACGAATATGTGCATTAGACAGAGCTGCGTGTATGTGTGAAGTGCGTTTGTCGTGGTTGTGCTTGTTTGTGTGTAACAATAATCAATAGTGCACTGCACTGAGTCCATGTAACGTACATTAACTAGATACGAACGCGGAATCCTGTTATTTAAATGTCATCTGGCTGTTCTGTGTGTCTGAGTGAATTATGTGCACAGTTTAACATACAACACGAGTGATGGTCGAGGATTTATCTGCGTCTGCACTGTATGAGGATATGAACACATGAACTTCATCTCCAGAGTTGTTCTGGGAGTTTATTTTACGAGCGCTTTACTGTTTGAGTGAAGCTATTGGCAAACACAAAAACTTGAGCCTTCCCAGAAAACCCGTCAAAATAAAAGTCCTGTTGAATTGAACACACACTGTAGTGTTAAGTCTAAATGTTTGCCTCTTCCTCGATAGTTTTTTTAGCCTGAATTAGATTTAATTACATCAGAAGAATATCTATTACCTGTTTATTTCAGTATGATAATTACATATATAAATAATAAAAAAATAGCTAATAAAAATAGCATTTCTCTAGGAAATGTTATATCGCAAGAAATATCGTTATTGCAACATTCAATAACAAAATCGCATATTTTCTCAATATCGTGCAGCCCTAGTGGAAAACTTTAAGGCGGTCGTCCGTTTTCAATGTAAGTGTCAATAAATGAATTTCTCGTGACTAAATTATGTTTTTATCAATGCTCACGTTTAGGTTGTTGTTAATACATCATAGGTCAAAGAGCATACGGGTCACATGACCATAAAACATGGTGGACGCAGTATGTCCGAAATGTATTCATACTACTCCCACTCATACTACAGTATATAGAACGTACTGTTTTAACGGCCGATAGGTAGGTACTTATTCAAACTTATTCAATTTCGGACGCAGCCTGCGTGTTTTACAAGTCCGACTTAGTTTAGTGGCGAAGCGGTTTCCGTGTTGATACTGGTGGAATATCGCATGACTCTCAGCCAATCGGATACGAGAACCAAAAAGAACTGTTGCATTATTGGTTTTTATTATTGTATTTTGATACAACACACAGGAAAACCAATAATTTTAAAGGAGTAGTTCACCTTAAAAATGAAAAGTCTGTCATCAATTCCTCATTCATAATTATCATTTCAAACATGTATGACTTTCTTTCTTCCGCAGAACACACAAGAAGATATTTTGAAGAATGTTGTTAACAGCCCCTCATTTACTTGCATTGGTTACAATAGAAGTGAATGGGGGGCTTTTCTGTTCTGTTACCAACATTTTTCAAAATATGTTCTTTTGTGTTCTGCAGAAGAAAGAAAGTCATACAGGTTTGAAATGACAAGATGGTGTGTAAATGATGACAGAATTTTCATTTTGAAGGTGAACTACACTTTAAGTTATTGCCATGCTGCCATATTTTAATTAAGTGCTCGGATCTGTGCATTTACATTTTAATTTCAGTTATTAAACTCAAAATATTAATCGTTTTTTTCTCACAAATGTTTCATTTTAACGCTTATTAACCCTCTGGAGTCATTTGGATTATTTTAATGACGGATGCATGTGCTGTTATATGCACCATTTTAAGCGGCATATAAGAAACATGACGGCATTTAATAAAAACATTTTTTTGTTTGTAATCAAATGAAGAAAGGAGATCGTTGATATATCTGGGATGGCATGAGGGTGAGTACATGATGTTTCATGTTTGGATGAACAATAGACGGTTTCAGCGGCAACAACATAAACAAACGTTATGTGGGCCAAACTTAACTTCGGGTAGACCTGCGCGAAGAATCAATAACTGTCAAGTAGTTTTAATTGAATACAATTTAGATACAATAAAATATGAATATTAATTAATACGGATATAAATTAAATATACAATTTTTTTATATTATAACCCAACGCAGGGCGGAAGTAACTTCGGGCCAGGCATGTGCGCCCGATGAAACCGTCTATAACAGCTGTTGTCACTGCAAATTGTCTTCACATTGAACATTCAAAAACTTTCCTTTGTTTCCAATAAAAATAATAAATGTAATAAAATAAATAAAAGCATATGATACGAGACTAACTAAAGACAGACAGACTGTTATTTTTAGTTGAACTATTCCTTTAATGTAACAGCAAAAAGACCAGAATTACCTTCTTTAGCTGCAAAAGTTTGACTGTCATCAACAACTTTCTTGAACTCGGGGTTGTAGCGGGTTCCCTCTGGGAAGATGACAAGATACATCTATGCACAAAACAAATAGGGTAATAGAGTCATAAAGTGAAGCACTTACTGATGTTAGTGAATTATTGGTGAATCACAGTCGTGGGACAGGGCAAATGTAGGTAGGCATTCTTCAGCTCTGTCAGTTTGTGAAAATACAAAACTTGGGAATATCAGATGGGGGGAGGGGCTGTTGCTTATGATGAAAGAGGAAGTGCTTGGCTCGAACCCACAGTATGACAGCAACATTGTATAAAACAGCTGCATGGCTCAACGAGTGTCATGGGAAAAAGTCTTTTAGTCTTAAAAAAAACATACAGACAGGAAGGATAAGCAGAGGAACTCACATACTTTATACAACTACATTTACAAAATATGAGACGAATAAACCAAAACGAAGGTCAACCGTCCTAAAATCAAAATGAATCCAGTTTACTTTCTTAATGCGTGCTACTGATTTTACTGTGCACAAGCCATTTCTGCATGCTATTCCAACAAAAAAAGTTTGTCTTTATAATCAAAATGTAATATTAGAATTAGAGTTTGACAGACATTTTAAAAGCATCACATCATGGTTCTTCTTCATTCTGACATGTAAATATGAAAAGCAACCCTGCAGCTTCTTATACAGGATAAAGTCATCACACAACCGGCACCAGAGGTCGTGTTAACCGAAAATTCTCCTTTCATGACCTAACAGCAGCTTAACACTATA
Organism: Triplophysa rosa; assembly: GCF_024868665.1. Classification (NCBI taxonomy): domain Eukaryota; kingdom Metazoa; phylum Chordata; class Actinopteri; order Cypriniformes; family Nemacheilidae; genus Triplophysa; species Triplophysa rosa. Next base: position 5,033,165 of record NC_079898.1, read on the forward strand.
ACTACCAAGGCAGTCATTTTGACCGTTTTTAAAATTTGCAATGCAACAACTTTGTTGAAATAAAACCCATATAACTACAGTACCCTGACTTTTCTTAAATATATGTATATTTTATTCTAACATTGTTGCTTTAATAAAATGACAAAACACAAAAGAGTTCTGAGTATTTCTACCGCGAACTGCCATGGCGGTCAAATTGACCGCATGCATTACAGAAACTGTATCATTTCAGCGCTCTTTCTTGCCATTGAAGATTTTCGCCACTGTTGCCTAGCAATTTATTATCTGGCGTTTTTTTTATGTTATTGCTAAACCAAAACGTAGCTTACCCTCAAAATGTCAGCAAAAAAATACAGCTTTTTAAATCAGTTTGTTTTCCCACAGGTTAGTGAATATTCTTTGTAACTGTTTTTGATCTTGCTAATTTTGTCATATGTCCATACATGTCTACGAAGGTATTTACTAATCAATTACATGCATATTGTTAATATTTATTACTTATTATATTCTAAAATTTGTTTTTATTTTACATCACTTCTAAAAAAATCTGTAATTAGCAGTCTACCCAATAAGTTTTGTGGTTGACTATGAAATAATACATTTTTTTATTCGTAAGAATTTCAATTTCGTGTCCTGATTTTTATTATTAACTATCCTAACAAAACACATTCATTTATTCATACATTTTGATTCCAGTGGTGTGTTCGATTCGTGTGATCCAATTATAGCTCCTGTGCATTGTAAAATCTAAAAGTCAAAATATATTGAAAAAGGATAGATGTTATCATTTCTAAAATTCACAACATGTTTTTATATAACAAAATATTCTGCATCAATCCATATTTGTTGCGGTTTAGACTTTCACCGCAGTGAAAATGTTGTTTTTGAAAGAACTTTGCTCTTCCGCCTGCCGGTGTCCTAAAACAGAACACCAGACACACAGCGAGGCACACACCTTCGGGTGCGGTCTCGTAGTTTTTGCAAAATTATAAACAAAAATGAAACGCATAAATTTATTATTTTATTTTAAACGATTGTATTATGTACGCCCATCGGAGTTTGCTTAGCACTTTGGGATGTGGTTGAGGATTTTGATGTTTTTTAGCAATCTTATTATAATACATATGACAACAGACATTCATTATAAAATCTCAATAGAAGCTTTGAATGTAAATATTGCATGGAAAAAATTACGTTCAGTACAGTCTATTATGAGCGGTCAAAGCACCTGTCATTGTTACTGACCGGACATATGAACATTTGTCTGTAATTAGTATTTTATGTCTCACAAGTTACAACAGAAACATTAAAGGGGTGATATGACACGGCTAAAACGAATATTATCGTTTGTTTTAGATGTAATGCAATGTGTATACACAATGTAAGGTTAAAAAACGCTGTATTTTCCACATACCGTGCATGTTTGTATCTCCTGTTTGCCCCGCCTCTCGATTTTTAACAAAGCTCATCGCTCTGAAAAGCGAGGTGTGCTATGATTGGCCAGTTAACCAGTGCGTAGTGATTGGTCGAATACTGCAAGTGTGTGATGGAAATGTAACGCCTCTTACCATATTTGGAACATCAGGTTCCTCTTCAATTGTACTGACAGGTACGCCCACCTTACTTGCGTATACATTTGGGCGGTCTTAGTCAAATCATACCACGAACTGACGTAGATTTGTGGGGGTGTGGTTACACGAGGCGTTTCAGGCAGGTCTGGGTGAGCAATCGCTTTTAGATGGAATGCATCTTTTGTTCCCACACTTTCATTTATGCAATTTTACTTGTCTAATACATGCATGGGCAACTTATAACACACCAAAGACACAGAAAAACACGTATTCGCGCCATATGACCCCTTTCAATATGTAAACGACGTCGGCTTTATTGGGCACGAAAATACAGTAAGTTCAAAGAACGCATACGTCGCGATGACGTCACAAACATGCTAATTAACATAGTTATAATTAACTAATATAAACATAGTTCTGATGTCTTACTTAACATACAACGACAAAGACAGACCCCTCATTCAAGCGAGTGCTACGGGTGACTGTATACTCACAGGTGTGCCCACTTTAGCCTGAGAGGATAATTTCTTCTTCATGGCACTCTCATCAAATCTGGCACTCTTCTTGACATACACTCCTCCATGCTGTGAAAGACATGCAATAAAGTCCTGCAACGGCTCAATTCAACCACAGAGCAAACACAACAGGCACTATGACAAGACAAATGTGTCTTTCATCAAACAAAGAACAGTATGGTGCCAGTGATACCAATGGAGTCGAATCACAGAGAATGCAGACGGACGAAATGTATTCCTTACATTCAATGTGTCGGTTTGAAAGCGTCAGTAGGGCTGTCACGATTATGAAATATGGCTGACGATTAATTGTCTAATAAATCATTGCGATTATGACGATTGCTTGTCTGTTTTAGGGCTTTGACGATTATGGCGATTAATTGTCTGTTTTAGAGCTTTGACATTTAATTCTCATACATTTTTGATTCAGCTTTGAAACGACCATATTGTTCTGAATATAAGACTATGTTTTTTTCTTGGAAATACATCGGAAAAAATTGGGTCATAATATATATAAGATTTAGGCTTTAAGCCGTCAATAATACAAACACCAAATACTTGTAAATTAAGTAAATTGATCAGGAGTTAAGCCACCATTAAAATACTATCAGTCATAGAAAAGCTTCTAGTCTATTTCTTTCTCACTTGCAAGACTACAATATACATGTGCTTGTATGTTAATAAAATTTTGGTAGACTGATTTTCACACTGAGATTAGTTGAAATAATATTAAATTGTACTGCAGGTTATTTTTATGCTGTATGCTTTAGTATTTTTTAAAGTGATTGTGTTGTGGTGGTACATTTTACAAGTATTCACATTCTTTAGTTACAATATATACACTAAAATATGGAACATGCAGGCACTACAGCGCCCCCTAGTGTATTCTATAGAGATGTGTGATAATTGCGATGATCTAAAACCATCACGATGAGGTCAAACAATCGCGATGAGATGATTATTTAATAATCGTGACAGCCCTAAGCGTCAGTCTAATGTCACGTACAGAAATGATCACTTATCACAAATATTCTGATACCACTGCATCATGAACCGTGTATCGTGTGTTGACATGAACGTGTACATTACCTGTGAGAAATACCACCCGTACAGTGGAAGCCACTTTAGACCATCTTTCAGGACGTATCTTACATGTCCGAGTGCATTTTGACGAATGGCCAACACGTCAGCTATGATCCAGTCAGCTGCAATAGAGAACACACAGTAATGACATCAGATGGAGATGTGAAAGATGTGAAGCCAAATTCATGTACTATTCATTCAACTATTAAAGCCATTGCACAGCCAGTCCGAAATTTCCGCACGATAAAACATAAATACGACCTCACGTTGTGTCAATCACATTTACACACTGCCTCCGATATTTTTGTCCGTCATAAAAAGATTCGGACTGGGTTCGATTTTCTGCGTTTTGACAATTCAGAGACACCGTACAAACGAGCGCCAAATACGAAAAAAAATTCGGACTGTATGTGCAAAGACCTTTACTGTGGTACTTCGAAGAATACAATGGTCCTGCACTACTTACATGTGGACTGATGGTTGGACAAGTAAACAACATTCTCCTTTTTCTTTGGTATGTCGTCCCCGTAAATTATAATCTGGACAGAGATTTACATACAGCTTTAAAAACATCAGACAACAAAGACCATCAGCATAGTCTGAACGTACATGAGTGAACCAGTTTGATGAGGACAGCAGCTCAGAGATCTTCAGCGTTATGTGACACGGTGCAATATCGGGTTCAATCAAATTGTGGGTTTGTGGCCTGAACATATGTCTGGGGTTCACTTGAGCACTGGGGGTCTCTGGGAAATATTAAAATGGCAGATAGAGCTTACCAAGACCATATGCCTGCAACATCAACAGCGAGGCATAGCAACGACACCGGAGGGGCTATCATCTCTCCTAACCGTAAAGCTTAAAAGCATCAAGTCGCAAAGAATCTTGCCGTTCTATTCGATAGTAATCTGTCATTTGAGAGCCACGTCGCCAACACCTGTAAAATTGCGTTTTTCCATCTTAAGAATATATCTAAACTACGTCATATGCTGTCAATGTCAGATGCAGAGAAGTTAATTCATGCATTCATGACATCAAGACTAGACTACTGTAATGCACTGTTAGGTGGTTGCCCTGCAGGCTTATTACAAAAACTCCAATTGGTCCAAAACGCGGCAGCTCGAGTTCTTACACGTACAAAAAAGTATGAACATATTAGCCCGGTTCTGTCAACCTTGCACTGGTTACCTATAAAGCATCGCGTTAACTTTAAAATCTTGCTTATTACCTATAAAGCCGTGGTAGATCCTTTTCCTATCTAGCCTAAACTTTGTGAATAGTCTACCTCACTGTCCGGGAGGCAGACACACTCTGTCAGTTTAAATCTAGACTAAAGACGCATCTTTTTAATCTTGCATACACTACTCTTCCATAATATAAATCTTCAGAGGGTTTAGGCTGCATTAGTTAGATCAACCGGAACCAAAAACACAACTGATGTACTTGTTGCATCAAAGAGTACAGAACAGTACTCTACTCTCAGCCAGTCTTGTCTCATTGTTCCAAGGTTACCACAGCGAGCAGGATGCAGTTCATGGCCTGACCTGATGGTAGAGCGGAGAATGGGAAGTGGGGACCTGACAAGAGCTGAGATGATAGAGCTGGATAAAGAAGGACGCGGTCTCTTGACATGTCTTTCACCACAAAATTTCAAATGCTATTAGATTATTAATGATAATCTTAAACTATAATTTATTTTATTTATTAAGTTTATTTATTTTATTTAGCCTTGTTGTGCAAGCTCTCTGGAGCTTGTGCAGAGGAGCAGCTTTTGCCAGAGGGGAACTGGAATCCTCTGGTTGGGCCTGGGTTCTCCTGAGGTTTTTTTTCTCGATTAGAGTTTTGGGTTCCTCGCCACCGTTTGCATACTGTTTTTGCACTATCTGCCTGACCGGGGGGGCTGCTTTAGAATTTTAAAGTTTTACTTAATTAATATTGCATATAGGAATTTATAGTCTGTTATATTTGACCTGTGCTTCTCTCTCCTTTATCCTAAAGTGTGCTCTCACTGAGCGTGTGTGTG
>NC_079898.1:5729618-5767410 GCF_024868665.1 Triplophysa rosa
TATATATATATATATATATACTGTATATATGCAGTTGTTATATATTGTTAATTGTTAGTACATTTTAGCCAATGCATTAACTAATATTAACAAATAGAACCTTTTTGTTAAGTGTTAAAACACCCACAGATGACTTTTACAGGCATGCAAATCACAGGAAATCACTGCAAATTTTCTCACACTGTATTTGTTTTCCGTATCCCTTAATATAGAATTAAATTGCTGTGTGGTTACAGGTGTGCATTTGTTAAAGATAAGTCTCATCCAATCAGAACACACCATTTTAGAAAAATGAATGAGTACTAAATGGAACTATATATATATATATATATATATATATATATATAGGACTTTTGTTAAGAGCCACTTACTTGGGTTGCGTATTTCATGGCTGAGGGCCAACATTTTCTCCAACTCTAAAATTGAGAATGGACATAAATGGAGGTTAACTATCATTAACATTTTCAAGAACATTGCAGCAGAGATTTTCAACACAACCTTTCCAAACCATTGAAACTGACCTAAAGGCACTATATAATATCTTAAGACATCATAACAGCAATGTCACCATAATGACATCATTTAAACGTCACTATATATTGTGATGCAGTTAAAGGAACAGTACACCCAAAAATGGACACTAGATACAGTATTAACATTATTTGCTGTTTTGAAAATGTATGATGTAATGTTTTTTCTTCACATAGCTTTATGATTGATCGTGTTTCTAGTGACCAAGCTTTGTATGAGGAACCCATTGAAATGTAAGATTGCATTAACAGAAAACATTTCTCCAGCTGTCTCAAATAGCTCTCACTTTAACAGATTTTAAAGAGTACATAACTAGGGATTTTTAAGGTCCTACTTTGGTTCATGTAGTATCCAACAACAAGTTTATGTACATAGAAGGTGTAAAAACGCTATTATTTCGTAATAATAGGCAGTTATTCTTATCTTACTTCTTGACTGACTCTCAAATGATTCGTTCTGCGATTCATCTGTCTAATCCCCTCCTTTCCGCTAGCCTAGTCTGACGTGATTGGTCAGATGGTCTAGTCTGCTGTGATTGGTCTACCGTGAATGAGGCTCACGAGCTACAGTGTTTGGGGGGAAAGAGTAAAGTTTTCGCGGGCAGTCCTAGCAAAACGTAGGCGGGGACTATATGTAGTGACGTAAATCTGCAGCGGGTTCGCGAATCGGACTAGGGACGACTCGTTTGCGTGATTCAGAGTCAACTCCCTTTTTTCCAAGCCAATAACTTTGTTATTCATTCACCTTCGGATTTACAAATTGGCAGACTGCTTCCTTTCAAACACGGCAATATTACACACTGCATGAAATGGGATTTTCATGATCTCATGTTATGTACTCTTTAACTATTGCATTGCATTTACTGTAGTTGTAAAACCACGCAAAGAACCAATGTTGTCTTGGCATCATGACATCACCCCAACAAAGATGTTGATATGAGATGTTTGGAAATGTATGGAACAAGCGACATAATGATTCTTCAAAAAATCTCCTAAAAGTAAACAACAGCATATGGGTTTGGAATATCACAATGGCGAGTAAAAAAGGACATTTCAATCTTTTATGAACAATTCCTTTAACCTTTCGAATGATGTAACCTCAACAAAACAGATCAACATTCACCCATCTGAATCAAGTATGCTTTGAATCTGTTTGGGGTGTTTTGGTTGTGTCTTATACTCTGTATTACTTTGAGGAAGAACATTATTAATGAAGGTGATGGTCATAATATATTGAAAGGCCTCACCTTCTGTTGAGATCTTGTGGCTGGCAGAGATGCCGTCAGTATTTGTAACCGAGACGGAGAATGTGCCCACATCTTCCTTGGTTGGGTTCTTAAAAAGCAAAGTGGAGCTAAAGACGCAAATATGCAAATATTATGGTCTGTCCAGTGGGAAAACAATAAGAATAAAAACAGAATTAAAGATTCACAAACTGGTGCGCTGCCCTCAATACGCTTTAAGCTAGTATTTATTGGAACGGGTCGAGTTAGGACCCTGCATGCATTGAAAGCGTGTTTTACTCACTGGCTGCCTGATGTTTTAACAGTGATTCCAGAGGAAAAATCTGTAATTTCTTGGTAGGACTTCTTCCAGGTGAACTGTGAATGCTCTGTTATTTTGCAGCTCTGGAAGGAGAGATAAATGTCACCTGATTCTTCATCGACCCCACACTTGATTTCTTGGGTGCCTTTAAAATAACACAAAAGCATTTGCACATAAGCTGATAAGCGGTGGAGGCTATTAATTAGGTAGAGATGGATATGCTGGATTTATGGTTGGGATTTTTTATGAACAGATGTGTAGAAACGGTTTAAAAAGTGGGTGGAACATAATATAAACTTATCAGTTCCGCTTATTAATATTAAGTGAAATGATGTTTGCCCAGTCTAATGTAATTTACTATAAGGCAGATTGAGAAGCACTCTACAGAGAAAAACTGCTGATCCATATTTTACATTTGACAGAAAGATGCAATCCAAAAATGTTCTTGAAATCAAACATAATGTATTCATTTTATGATGGACTGCAAAGTGCCAACCAAACAAGAAATGATTAAGATACCTTAGCCTGAATGGGGAGATTGACCATTTTGTTAAAGGTAACTGTCATAATTTTATCTTGACATTGCAAATAATGTTGTAATGTTGTTCCTTGCTGACATTCTTTCCCTTTTTTTATTCTGTTAAAGAACAACACTGCCATTGTATTGAATCCACCCAACCAGATATTAATTCAATGACCTCCTCTTGAAAGTAAGTCATACAGGTTTGAAGTGACCATTTCAGGGTAAGTAAATTATGATAGAATCTTTAGTTTTATCATTAAACAAATAAGACTAGTTTGGAAAGTTGTGTATCCATGGCAACATATAGACCAGCACAGTTCTCACTAGTTCTTGCCTGTCTTGTGACTAGCTGTTATATGTTTTGTCACAAGATATACAAAACCAAAGAGATGTTTTTGACGTGTTGGCATATTTTAATTTACCACGCTGGTCTGTATGTTACAATGGAACATATCAATCTAAATAAGCTCGAAATATGAATATTTCTCTTGCAAACATGTTGAAAAGCTTCAGACGACATGTAATAGCCAACTGAATTACAATGACGATGGATGTAGAGTATTTGCTTCTTGGAGCTTCCAGGGGGATAAGGACCTACCAACCTCATCTCATGGGAATTCGTATGTATCTTACGAGGTGGCTAATTCATATGAAATCATATGATGTAAATCATACAAAAAGTATGATTCTTAGAAAAAGCAATACTGAAACCCCTCCCCTAAACCTAACATCACTGGCACGAAAGCAAATCATACTAAAACGTACAAAGTTACGAATTCCCCATCTGAGGGTTGTTCCCCCTAAAAATGTCATTAAAAACCACGCTGTGAATTGTAAATAGTATAATGTTTATTTAATAGTAATGAAATAAAATGATTGTGTAAGTAGTAAAACAATATAAATGCAAACGGGGCAAAATGAGTTTTAATGCTTGAACTTGCCTCACAGTGAAGTGATTCGTTTCTGTTTAATACGGATGATGAGTCATTATAAGTCATGACAAAACAGTTATAACCAATGTATTTTTCTATGATTATTACTTTACCTATAGCTTGTTTGGTGACATTTCCAAATATTGTAGATCTGCTGTTGGGTTTTGGCAATACTTTATGATGTTAATGATCTCCATGTCACACGAATAACAGCAGTAAGTCTTTCTTCAATGTACATGAAGTAGATCCTTACAATTTTGTACAATTTTGGCTGTGTTCTTTTGGGTCCGCTTTAAAAATTGCTCCTGAGCAATTTTGTCCCCCCCAGCTGCCCCCCAACTTATGCTTAGTAGTATAATTCTAAAAATCTTATTTTGTGCTCAACTGAACAAAAAAATACATCTGGGATGGCATGAGGCATGAGGCATGAGTTCATTATGAGAGAATTTTCATACTCCTTTAATATAAAATGTATAGCAGTAGTATTAGTGTAGACCATATTAGTAAGATATTAGCAATATATTTGCTCTATTTATATGTACATACTGTATCATAGAGCGCAATCTGTAACAACCTTTGACATTGACAATGAAACATAAACGCTTCCTTCTTTTTTAATATACTGTATTGTACGAACTTCTATACCACTTAATTGTGCATTTAAAGTGTTTTTTCCCTTCAGTCCTATCCCAGAACAGACCTGTAAACCCACTTTTAAACCGTGACTCATGAATCACCAGCACTGGTGTATGATTTTGTGAATGATGGGCAATGAAAAGTGTGCAGAGCTCTGCAGACTCATGCGGACCTGCTCGTAACCCATCAACCCATAGCAGGCTTTTCTTCTCCAGCTCGCTCTGCTGTATGGAGAACATCTCACAAAATCCACTACACACACACACGCAGACGCATGAATCCACAGTGCACTCTGCTGGTTGCTGCCAAGTTTTATCAGCCCTTCTCCAGTTGCATCCGCTCAGCCCGTCCCATGGCTGCTTTCCTCTTATCGGCAGCAGTGCAGACAGCTGCTCCCCGAGACACTCCGGAAACGCCTCCCGTGGAGTGTCCCACACAACCCTGCGCAGCTGTCACTATCTTTCACCGCAAGCCCCTCTCACTTCTTAAAAAGACCCCTCAACCCTGAAGATCATCTCAGCCCATCCCTCAACCCTGTAGATCCAGAATGTAGTGATATTCAACCCTGTTAACCTTTGTCAAACCGAGACAGGGTTGTGTACTGTTAGTGGTTAAGTCAATGTCAATTTGAAAATGATCTTCTTAGTGCACATTTCTGGTCTTATTGTGAATAATTCATCACTGCTTGTTAACGAAAATACTTTTATAGCATTTGTTTATTTTTAACTAATCATTGACCGGACCATACTGAAAAGAAGTAGGAATTGATGATACTATTGATGTCAGACTTTCTTACTGTTTTTTACTAGCTAGTGTGTGAGGTGGAATGGACTTTAAAGTGAGTTTTTATGATGTGCGTGTTTTACCTGGCAGTGACTTGACACACACAGAATCAGACAGGGTTGAAGCCATGCCGATGCCGCTGGCGTTCTCGGTCCTCACACGGAAAACATAAGATGCCCCCGTCTCTAGACCCTTGACCTGCAGACCAAAGCCACACATGCCATGAAGCTTCCAAACATGGCACCAACAATCAAAGTTGCTGAATACAATATTCAATGTAGTTCGTCGTTATGAGTTGGTATACACAAATATCATTACCTTCAGATAGCAGTGGTTGACTGAAGCTTCACTAGCTTTGCTCCAGCTATCAGAACCTTTCTTAGACACCTCGACGTAGTATCCAGTGACAGGACCGGCCCCGGTGTAGACGGGAGCCTTCCACTCCACCACCACAGAATCGTCTCTCACCTCGGTGAAGGTCAGGTCATAGGCTGGACCTAAAAACCACAGGTTCAAGGTTTTTAGATGCTTGGGTGACACTCCCAATACCTTGCTTAGGTCACGTTTCGCCCCAAAAGAATAAACAAATTAGATTAGAAGTTTGTAGCTTTGAGTTTTTATGTAATAATACGCCTAAAGTGATTTTCATTACTGTCATACAGATCAGAAACAAGGCAATACAACAAAATTAGCATAATGTATAAATATTTTACTATTTTAATACTGTACCATTGATTATAGTATAGTAAAGAGCATTATGGACGAAGAAAGAATATATAAATCACTTAAACTAAAATAATCAAAATTTGAATGTCAATGTTAGTGGTCCTAAAGACAGACTTTATATTCTTTATGAAACATAAGAGTGTTGTTCTAAGTATTATTTTTTCATTTTATTACAAATACTGGTTCTTTACAGGTTTCATGACTTTATCATGACTTTGACAGGTTTGACTTTATCTTTAATGTAAATGACAAAACCAAAAGTAAAGTAATTACGCCCAAATCAAAAGAGTTCTCAAACCAGAAAACTGTAACCTAAGACCATATTACTTTTAATCAAGGTGTTACTAATCAAAGTAAACAAAGAGGAACTGCCTCGGCAGAATTAGCACTGTCAAACAACAAGCACCCGAGTAGCATTTGCCAATACTTGTGGTCTTTACCCATCATGCATAAGTGTGTTTTGCACACATAGGGCTTTTACTTCCTCTAAAGTGTTCTTGGAACAACACACATACAAATGGCTTAATAGAGATTTAAGCTCTGTGTCATTCCAACATTCTAAAAGCATATAAAAGCAAAATGAACGTAACAAACGTTTTATAAACGCTTTATAAACGTTTCATAAAATCAGTCTATATTTTTCAAATAGTTCGGGATTAATAAAGTAAAACTTTCATTACCTGGCTCAGGCATAGTCCAAGCTTCACATCTGAATTGAGCACTAGGGGTAGAGGCCTCACCCAGGCCAACCAAACTCGCCCCATAGACCCTAAACTGATACACTGCCCCAGAAGTCAGGCCCCCAACCTTCAGAAAGAACATCAATTCATCTTCTTACTAATTATGACACGGTGAATAAATATTTCACATCATTATACTATAAACCCTATCAATCCCACATGCACAATGATGCAGGGGAACGATACCTTGTGCAATCTTTCCTTTAGGGGTGGAACGTTGATCTCCTTCCACGTCTTCTTGGCCACGTTGCATTTGTCAATGTAATAATCGGTGACCTCTGCTCCTCCAGAATGGATGGGCCGCTTCCAGGAGATCACCATGGATTCCCCATCACAATACAGCAGAGAGATGCCATAAGTAGCAGAGGGCAACTCTGCGGAGAAGACAGATTACTTTATCCCGCCGTCCCCATTACTCAATGTCTGGAACAGCGCAGGCCATAGCTCTGGCTTGTAATATGCACATTTTAGAGGGCACTGTTGTGTCTGGAGGTGTAATATACAGTAGGAGAGCGAAATGCATCTTAATTAGTTTCTGTACATATTGTCAGACCTTAGCCAGAAATGGTGGGAATGCTTGTCAAGTAAAAAGTCAAAGTTTAAACTATACGGCCGCACAGGAGTTCACATGGATTTCCATGAAATTATTTAAAAACTACGTAGGATTATTTGCTCATCCTAATTATATGTGTATCATGTAAATGCAGCAATGTTGGTGGTAATACAGTAATACTATATTAAATGCATCAATGTCATTGGCAACCATTTTCTGTCTTTTCACTTTTCAATGGCAACACTTGATCCATTAATTCACACAATAAGAACTACACTCATGATGAAGAGTTTGGCTTCATCTTCTGAAATCTCAAAGTCCAAACAGAGGATTGCTGCTAGCTAAAAGTAAGGAGTTACTGTACAAAGAAAACAGCTCTACAAAACATCCAGCTGGGTAAAAATGTAATGGTCTGCTGGCTGAAATCATTTCTACTTGTTGACTAAGTGTCCCATAGAGACAAAGAAAGGAAGCATTCTGACTTGTTTGGCGTGAATTATTAAACCAATTTTGAGAATGGTTTAGAATTTTTTTGAGAGGAACAGTGTTGGGTGTACCTAGTTACTATTAATTAGTTACTGTAATTTAATTAATTTTCCCTTTAAAAAAGTAAAGTAAGGGATTACTCTTAGTTTTTCTGTAATTTAATTACAGTTACTTCTGATGTAATTGAACTAAATACTATGTAATGTATACAATAGTGGAATTTACATTAAAATTCAAAGTCTAACTTTAAAATGCATGCATTAATGTATCTCTCTCACATTTGTAATACTTAAGTCAGTTAATAAGAGTACTTTATGTCGTTTTATATGATTTATTTGAATGAATTGAGAACCGTTTCATGTCTATCCTTAAATCACTTAACTAATCAAGGTTGATATACTGTAGGATATAGAAAGTAATTAGTACCAAGTAAGTAAATACATTTTGGAGAGAGTAATTTGTACAGTTATCTAATTACACTATTGAATATGCAATTAGTAACTAGTAATTAATTACTTTTTCAGAGTAACTTACCCAACACTGGACAGGAATAAAGAGATTTTTTAGTAGAGACAAAAGGTGACCTTATCAAAATCTTACATCACCGTAATATCATGGCAAATCAGTGATATACAATGGTTTCATGACAGTTTGGACAAAATCGTTTATTCTACATTACTTAACAATTGAATATACACTTTCTTTGCATTCATTTTCTAAAACTAAAGGCTTAAGCAAACGTTTCCATTTGCTCTCCATTTAATCTCATTTACGTTTAGGAGAAATGGTTGATAGTTATATTTTATGCTTCTGTCCCACCTTGTCTTGTTTTTCTTGACCTAGTGGCAGGATCATGACAGAGCATCATGTTTTGTGTGGGGAGAGACATATTATTGTTGTCTTGACATAATATGCGCTGTCTCCGGTCTCGTCTATGGCCCCGCCCCTCTCGTTCCCTCGTTTAGCTTTCCACCTGTGTCACATTACCCACACCTGCCCATTGTTATCTTCCCTTGTTAGTACCCCTTTAAAATGTCCTCGTGTCTATTGTCCTGTGCTCGTTTGTACTGCTTGTCTTGTCAACCTACTCCGGTTATGCTCTTTGCTACCAGTATTATACAGAGCTTATGATACTACCTGTATTTCGTATTCTCTGTTTACCTTGTTCACCGTCTTGCTGTTCTTGCCTTGTGGATTACGTTGCCTTATATGTACCCCACCCATCTGGATTTCCCTTCGTGTTTGGACTACCTCATCCCGCTTGTTTGATTTCCCTGCCTTGTCTTATTCGTTATCTTGTCTATACCCGACGTTGCGTCGTGTTTATTAGTTAGTTTTGGTTCCTGTCTTTTATCGTAGTCTTGTTTTTTCGTTCCCTTGTGTTATCCCCCTCGAGGGAAGTGTTTATTTTCAGTTTTGTCGTGTAGTCCTTATTTTTACCCCATCGTGGGTTTTTGTTTTGTCACCTGTTAATAAAGTCTTGTCTGTCGCACCACGCTGCCTTGCAATTGGGTTCTTTCCTCACAATCCCTGACAGTTATATATCTTTATTTTCAAGGCTGAAGTCGGATCAAAAACAGCTGTGACACTTGAAACTCAAAAACTTAAAGGACCATTGTGTAATCTTTAACGAAATCTAGCTTGAAGGTTGCGAATTGCAACCAATGGTTCACACCACCCCTCTCTTTCGAAGCACTACGGAGGCTGAGAGAGGATTACGATGTGGTCACGTTTTCGCTTCTTTGCCGAAGGAGATAACGTATGTACGAAATGCAGTTTGTCCATTTAGGGCTACTGTAGAAACAACATGGTGAATTCCATGTAAGGGGACACACGGTGTATGTGGATAGAAATAGCTCATTCTAAGGTATAAAAACATGAGGGCATACTTACTCAGAGCGGCTCTCACAGAAAGAGGGGCAGATTCCTGAGATTCATCGCTAAGGCCCAGCTCATTGATGGCTTGTACACGAAACACATACGTTTCGCCGGTGGTCAGGCCGTGTACAACAAACCTGCGGAAAGGCAGCGGCTCGATTCAGGGCGGTAGTGAAAGAGGAAGTTTCTATTTTATTATTTATCCTATGCAACGAATAACTCGCTCAAAAGAAACATGTCAGCAACAGAAACTCCCTTACATAAGCTGTGTGGTTTTCCAGTTTTACTTGATCACATATTACTGCAGCATGTTTTCGTTTCATTTCAGTTCCTGTTATCTTGTGTTTCATGGCACTTTTAATGAATATGGTACAGTTTGGTGTCTTATTTTTGAAGCACATGCGGATGTGTTAGTACAGTATATTAAATATACATATCACATACTTGGTCTTCTTATTGGGCTTGTGATTGGCTGAGGTCCAGTCCTTGGAGCCTTTTACACAAGAATCAATGTAATATCCAATCAGGTTATTGGGGTCTTTCGGAGGAGCCCACTGGATCAGAACCGAGGTGTCCGTCTCTCTCGTAGCAACAACTTGTCCGGGAGCTGAGGGCACACCTGAATAAGCACATAACTTCAGTTCAGCCTCCAGTCTTCTCAATCCCTTGATGAATTATCATGTATGAATTTGTTCTACCGCAGTAACAGCAGATACAAATTCATGATTGCCCTAATAACAACATCAAAGTCACAGCCAGACCAAACTTCAATGATTTACATCCCGTTTCATATGCAACAGTTCATTTCAATATCTTAACCGAATACATCAGAGGCAGGGTGGTCTTTGTGACATGCTCATTTCGGCCATTTACCCTTCAGCTGTAGAGTCTTTACAGGTTTGGAGGGCTCGGATCGATCGCTGATGCCATACATGTTGGCCGAGAGCACGCGGAACTGATAGTCCTTCCCTTCGGACAGGTCAAAGACGGCATATCGAGGAGATCTGATGGGCACTTTAGTGTTCACTCTCTGCCAGGATCCACTTCCAACCTGAAGCTGTGTTGGATCAAAGCCATTCAAAATCATTATTTAACACAAATGTGTCCTGTGAAAAATGACTGATGGTTCCCCTACAAATAAAGTCACAAGACAGAAAGAGATTTTTCTTTCTTATGCTAAGAGACTATGTTTATATCTCAATTATTTCTCTTAGCCATCAATGAGATTAAATGGAGAACAAATGGAAATTTCTGCCAAGTCTACCAGTTCTCAGAAAATTCTCCTGAGAATAAGTGACAAATCTGACTAATCGTTAGATTAATCCTTAATCGTTAATCCTTAGAATTATAAGGTTCTATCTGAAATGTTGGTCAAAATTGAGTTATTCACATTATTCTTATTCTGTGACAACTTATTTACATTATGCCATGTTTGTTTTTTTAAATGTGTAAGTTTTGGGACAAAATTGAATTATAAGGTTCTATCTGCGAGCCAATCAGCACTTTGAATGCACACAAGAGGACCAATCAGGATCAGCTTTCTCTGTCATGTGGCCGGACTCCTCAGTGACAGTGGGAAATATCTGAGAAAACAGTGCAAAACAATGTTTAAAAGAAACCTCGAGGTTTACTGTTTTATTGATAATCTTGTCAAGGAGAGCAGCTCAAACTACAGTTTTTTTGTTTTGTTTTGTTTTGTTTTGTTGAGGAGATTTATATATATTTATAGACACAACACCAGCCAGCAGCACCAGCAAATGAATGTTTTGCAGATAGAACCTTAAAATTCTGAACAGAAAGTGATTTTTCAGAATCAGAAGGTTTTATCTGCATCTGACCTGTTCCAAAAATCCACATTTCAGAAAATGTTGATATTGTACATTTAGGGTCTCTGTCTTTTTCACTTATGAAAGAGATTTGTTCATCATATCATTTTTGCTATATGAATGCAAAAACTTTGAAGCTCAATATCTCAAAACTACTCAGAACGCAGATAGAACCTTATAATTCCAAGGTGACGAAATGTCTCCATTAGAGTTTCAGAAGAGATATGTATAGGATATGTACACAACAATGTCACAAACTGAGCTCAGATTTGCAACAAGTTTAGGAAAAACAAATGGGTACACAATGGAGAACTTCATTCAAATTTTAATGAATCTTTTGAGATATAAAAGAGCAATCGCTGTGCAATAAAAATGATCTCTGGACTGTTTTTCCTCAGAAAAAATACTTCAGTAGAGGTGTTTCTTCTAGAGATACAGAAGAAATCTCCACAATACCTTATACTTCTACGATACCAAAATATAAACATAAATGTTTCTTATCAAATTCTTCAAATACTAAATTATTTGAGACATACTGTCCATTTATTTTATACTTCTATTCTCTAACTATGTCAATTGACCCATTGGCTTCTATTTTCATTTCTTACAGAGAATTTAAGAATTTCACATGACACAGTCAATATTTATAAATACAGTAACAATTCTATTGAATCTCAGAAAGAGCAAACTTTGAGCAACAAACCTTTCCTTGCGGCTGTGCTACATAATCTCATTCAAAGCAATGGATGAAACACTTTAAATGTTGTTAACAGTAAATGTTCCTCATCAAATGTTTCTTAATGGATTGCTACGGTGCCGCAAGAACTAAACTAAATTGATGAAATGTAGTTTGCGGATGTTGGGCCGGCCTAACGCCTGCCAGCGAGCTGAAACTAACCTTCTCAATGTAATACCACATAGGGGCTTTTCCATGGTAGACTGGAGCCACCCAACTGAGCACAACATATGTTCGGTCCGTCTCTGAGACACAGACTTTAGAGGGAGGTCCTGGAGCTATTCCCTCGGCTGCAGGCAAAGCACATCAAACAGAATTACTGGTTTTCCCTCGACACACTGTACACACACACAAATAACTGCAGGAAACGTCTCAACAAGATTATAGATCGAAACGTGAATATCATATTTCCTGCTTGTGTGGTTAGATATAAGCAGACTGCTTGATGTGTTCATCTCACTACAGATGTTTGTACGATCCCGTCCTGATGGAATTCTCATCAAAAACTAATCAGTACCTCTCAGAAGAGAAACAATTACGGCCTGGATAATTATTGCTCATTTCAAAAACCAAAACCATGACAAGAATAGGAAAAAAGCACAAAGTGACGGCTGCTGTCAGCTAGTATAGACTACAAATACAAAGATACACAAAGCTAATTGAATGGCAAAGGGGATGATATTTTTGAAATATACATAGTTTTGCTTCATACACTCTTAACTAACCTTCTAATAGCTAGGGCTTTTTCCTCTCTGGCCCTAAACTATGGAATTCTCTTCCCTCAGAGATAAGAAATTCAGAATCTCTTAATATTTTTAAATCCTCTCTTAAAACTTATTTTTTTAGGGTAGCTTTTATGTGAGATATGTGAGTGCCTTGTTTTTATTTATATTTGCTTTGTATTATTTGTTTGGTGAAATTGCTTGTTTCTCTTTTTTGTTTTTATGTGATTGCTTTTATCTTGTTGTTATTGATTTCTAGTATATGTTGAATTTTTGTCCCTCTATTTTTACTTATGTAAAGCGCTTTGAGATGCTACTTTTAAAGGCGCTATATAAAATAAAGTTATTATTATTATTAAAAATAAAGTTGCTTAAAAGGTTCTTCACAGCGATGCCATAGAAGAACCATGTTGTACAGTGTACAGTTTGAATAATCGGATTCTGCAGGAGATGTCACTTGTTTTTTAAAAACACACGTTGTAATTTTTAAAACAATGTTAATAAGGAACGAGTTACAGATTTTAAGTTTTAAGAATAAAAAGTATTCCTAAAAGGTCTGTTGTGATCCATGTTGTAATGTTTTATGTAGCAATTTATTAAACCTCTGCAGCTCTGGTGCACATTTTGCCTGAATTTAAGACTGCCCTACCCACATACATTGGAGTAAATTGATAAAAATTGTCTGATTTTACTGAAAGTTTGACAATAATTTGACAATTATTCTATGTTATTGTACTCAAGGTTTTGCCAACATACAGCACAACAATGACTGTCCACAATGGCCTTCATATTTATTCATTTTCTAAGTTATTAAAAAGAAATGTTAGTGTTTTAAGACATTAACCAAATCAATTAATCATAATATCACAAATGCTTTATCTGGAGTGAGAAAGTATTGAAAAATCTGCTAAGAAAAAACGATATGATTTTCACGAGGGAAAGCATTGTGAAAGGCATAATTGAATCAGGCATCCCATAGTCTGAATCATAGGAGAATGAATGTGGATTTCCATTTCTGCAATAACAGACTTAATGAGTGGATCTCTCTACAGGATTATATGTAATGTTAACTGGGAATTTGGAAATTAAATTAATTATAAGAAATATTTTTTTGGAGGACTTTTACAGTACCCCCAAGAACTATCTGTGATAAAATATTCCTTACATATTTCCACATTTTTGTGTTTGTTTGTTTTTACTATCACTAGGGAGAGATGAAATAAAATGTAATTAAAGATGGTATGAGACAGCACTGGCCTGGCCTGCATACTTCACATTAGTGAATGAGGCACACTGATTTTTAGCTGATCATGTGATCGGCGTACAACATAACAGCTTTGACTAGGCTACTTAAATGATTTTAAACATATCTTTCCGGATTCCTATTTATTTATTTAACTATGATGTTTTGTTACCAGAACTTTTAAACGCATAAGAAAATTTACACTACCTTCAAGGTCATCGTAGTAAGTCACAATGTCGAGTTTCCCACCAAGTTTTGTCGCTGTCAAAAGATATGTCATAAATAAGAGGGTTTAATGATCACACATCAAACACAGATCGAAAAATCTATCTTCATGGGTCTCACCATGGAGTCTCTCAAACTCTGTTGGGTCCAAAGCGGTAACAGGTTCAGACACTCTGGAGGATCTTCCGATGCCGCGGGCGTTGACGGCGCGCACACGGAAGTAATAAGAGTGTCCTTCAAACAGGCCTTGCACGGGATATTTGCAGATCTTCACGGGGGAGTCGTTACATTGCACCCAGTTCTCTGTTCCGACCTCACATCTGCCCAAGAGGAGTGAGAGAAAACACGTGAACGAAACAAGATGATCCTGTCATTACCTCTGCGATGAAAGAGATAATTACAGCCCACATTTACGTTCCGAGGAGATGATATGAGCTAAGGAGCATTTATGCGTAATTGCAGAGCCACGCATCACTTAACAGCCTGATTGCCGTCCGATGAGAGTAAATTTCAGCGTGATAGTATTGCAGCTCTAAGTGACAGAGAACAAACTAATCACAGCCTCTATTAACATATGCAAAAAAACTTGTTCCATGAAACTTCTTAAGTTGTCTCTGTTAAAAAGGACATAACAAACTGTTGTCTGTATTACAGACAAACTATTATGAAGCTGTTTAAGTACCACATAAAAAAAAGAAAACATTTTTGAGAATTGTCATAACATTACAAAATAATGTTTCAAGAATAAACATTGAGATTTAAGCAAAAAACCATGAAATAATCAATCACTCTAATTGTAATATTTGTATATCAGCTATGCTTAACATTATTAAATACATTAACATTTTACTTATACAGTAGTTTAAAATGATGTCCCTACCATATATTGTTTATTAGATCAAATATAAAACAATATAAATTATAATTGAGTGAATTTTTATTTATTTTCATTACTTCAGATAGATGTTTTGCCATTTCCCAAGTGCAGTGCGCGATATATTTATTTTATTAAAAACATGACAATTCATTAAGAAATGTTACAATTTGATTTCTTAATTCTTTTTCCTCTTTCTAAACAATATTTAATTTTTTTTAACATTTATTTTTTTCATTTACAATCAAGAACAAGCATTTTTAGTGGCATCTAGCAGTGAGGTTTCTAAATTGTAAACAACAAAACTAAGATGTCATCACGTTTTCGCTTCTTTCCTGAAGGAGATAACGTATTTACGAAGAGCACGTTGTCCGTTTAGGGCTCCTGTAAAAACAACATGACAACAACAGTCCATGCAAGCAGACACCTCTGAACGCATAGTTACGTATATTATATTGCATTTCTGTCAAGATCCCCCCCCCAAAAGAAATCACACACAGCACCTTTAAGTGTCCAAATAATTTTTGGGCTGTATGTAAGGCAGCAATTGCCTTCTATATATAACACATATTACTAGAACATCATAGTCAGCACAGTCACCTGTCAACAAAATATCCAACGATGGGACCTTCAGTGGTGGTGTTAGGAGGTTTCCAGGACAAGATGACATAATCTCTATTAGCGTCATGAATCTTGAGATCCATGGGGGCTCCAGGAGCTTGAGGAACTGGAGGTGGACCATCTGCCAAAACAACGCATGATGATGTCACATGACTGATGCACAGATGTGCTGATTATGCGTTAAATGTTATTGTCATTTCTACAAATCGTAATAATCTATTTAGGCCATAAAAAAGACAAAAGTGAAAGAGGCAAGCCACGGAGAAGTTCCCAGCTCTGTACCATCAACGAAGACGAAAGCCTTGTGGACCGCATCCCCTCCCTTGGTCACCATGCGGAGGGTGTAAAGACCCTCATCATCCTTAGCCAGTTGAGTCAGTGTGAGCTTAGAAACACCACCTCCCGACTCCATTTTCACCCACTTTGATTCTTTCAGAAGGTGCTCTAGAGGGACCACAGAAAAAAGGCTCTCACAGGAAAGAAAATGAAAATATTACATGTGTAGCATGTAGTGCAGGTCCGGTGTGGAGGTGTAATTTCATCACGAGGAAATGAGATCGGAGAGAAATAATGAGTCATAAATGACAATTTACTCCTGTGAGCAGGAGGTGATGTCTTTGAAAAAGGATGTAAGAGTCGGTATACGACTCGGTAGAGGAAAATATATATATTATTTTAATGTTCTGAACATGTGACAGTCATATTTCACAAACAAAAAAGAAATGAAAGTATGTGTAGCATAAAGAAAATATAGCCTATTTGAAGATTTTGTTGCACTACGGCTGTAAATTGAGGAGACATGTCATCTCTAACTTTGAAAAAATGGGTAATAATCCCAATATTTAAACCTTTTTTATTTGTTTGGACTTAGTGTACAGAAAAACATTGAAAAATGACATGTTTCAGACCAAGCAAAAGCTTTTGCAAACTGGTTGCATCAGCAGACGACTGAACTTACCTGCCTTTCAGTGCATCAGTTACGACTGCTGGGCAAATGTTACATCACCTCATTAATATTTATGAGAAAGCTGGTACAGTTATGTACCTCAACTTTCAAATCATACATACATTCTGCTTTTCATCACAATAAAGCACACATCCCCATTCTCATTACTGTAATAAAACTAATTCTAACTGTAATCAGAACAATTGTGTAAACGAACATCATTAGTATGATTGTACTATATAAACTATCATTTAAAGTACACCATACTGTATCTAAAGAAAACCACCAGTGGGGAAAGTGGGAATAAATAAATACATCCTAAATATCATATGGGATCTCTGAATAATTAGCATATACTGTACTGTAAGTATTTGAATTGGCATTGGTGGTCATTTTCTCACCGTCTCTGTACCAGAGTGCTTCAGGCTGCAGGTTGGCCAGGTTGGGGTTAATGGTCATCTTGCAGGACAATGTGACCTTATCACCTTCTGTCCCAAAGGTCACGCCAAACGTCTCAGTGAAGGTGATGTTAATTTTTGTATACTTGATTTCAGGTAAAATGGCACCTGGGAAAGCAAAAAGAGGAAAACAATTTCTCCCTTCCATTATTTGTACAGATTTTTTACTCTTTGAAATAAAAGGTGGTTTTCACACGTACACTCGTAAGGTAACCAGGAATAAGCAGTGGATTTTTCTTCCTCTTTGACCCCTGTAAAGCAGACATGTACCGTTATAGTTGGCAAGCATTAAAGGAATAGTTCCCCATGCAAAATGAAAATTATGTCATGATTTACACGCCCTCTTGTCATTTCAGTCCTGTATGACTTTCTATCCTCTGCAGAACACAAAAGAAGATATTTTGAAAAATGTTGGTGACAGAAAACCCTTGGTCCCCATTGACTTGCATTGGTTTTGTGTTCATACAATAGAAGTCAATGGGGACCAACGTTTTTTTATCTTTTTTTGTGTTTTGCAGAAGAAAAACACACGGGTTAAAATGACAACAGGGTGAGTAAACAATGACAGAATTTTAATTTTAACAAGAATAATTCACTGGAAAAACAAAAATGCATAAAATATTAGGCCTTTTATTCCAAATACATTTGATGAAAGTATATTTTTACATGTTTTACTTGTATAGGTAAAACGTGCATTAGTGTTAAACATTAAATCTATCCCAAATTGAGTGAACACTGGCAGAACATTGCTCTGTTCGTTTGAGCGTCCCAACCCATCCTGCCATATCGACTCAGATTCAACCAATGAGTGTGTGGGTGGGACTATCTGTCTGCCTGACCAATAGATGACGGCTGAAACATTTGAATCATTTCAGTGATGCAGAAACTACACAGCTCTTTAATATCATCTGTTAGGAAATGTTAACTCATTTCAATGATATTTTATAACAAATAAAAACAAAGGTACTCATTCTGATACTAATATAAGTGTTTGGCTCCAGAAAGGTGGTCAGTGTGTGCCAGTAAAGGTCTTACTCTTCACAATGATTGAAGCCTGGGAAGAAGCCTGTCCATGCGAGTTGGAGGCAACGGCCGCGTACATGGCCGTGTCATCGGTTGCGCACCTTGAAAACACATTCACAGGTGTTTAATCAATACACGTCTGGATGGAAAGCTCATCTTCACCCATTTGGCTAATGAATCAGTCAATAAATAATCAGCGTGATTTCTATTTGATTGGATATATGCCACAGTCATTTCCTAATTGACATTTGGAAAGCACACAAAGTGCTTCCCCATCATGATGGATAAATTGGCAGTTAACTAATGCTCTAATGTCAAGAGGATAATTGCTCCAAACTAAATGGTAATGTAACTAAGCGCCCGCTTTCACGTCGTGTTCAACACGGGAGGCTCTGAAGCTTGAATGGCAAACCCGAGACGCTGGGAAGGGGGAAGAAAATGAGAAGTCTGTAATGTGACCTTCAGCCTGACCGTGCTATATTAGAGTTGGCTCCCTGGATGCCACAATCTTGAGAGGCACGGCTGTTTGTCAAAGGGTGAGAGGTTCGCTCTTTTTGGATGAAATTCAGAATGCCATGCTTCAGCTGTGAGCTTTGGGTTGGGAGTGCGAGAAGCGGAAGGAAAGTGACATAAGGGACACGGTGATTGTTTGTGGGACTGACGGCAGTGAAAGTCGGCTCTCTCTTTAAGACGCCCAAGTGTCAGATGACACCGAACTCAGCACTTCGGCACGAACAGCTGACGGGAGCTCAAGACGTGGGCAGTGCGCCGACCGGCCCTGGACTAAATTGGAAACGTTCACATGTAATTCCATTGACACAACTTCCTTTTGAGGACACTCGCTTGTTATTAAACTTTACGCATTGTGTGCAGGGTTGTTGTGGATGTTTAGAGGGCTAATTGCATGCCGCCCGTCAAGATGTGTCCTTTGGGGTCGTATTTTACTCCGAAATTATACTTTGCTTAAAGAAGACAACTTTCAGGAACATTAGTAACTTTTCTTTTTAAATTTGCAGGACAACTAAAGAGATTTTCACTTTAAAAAATTGTTGGTTCAACGTAAAATTGAATTGAAAAAGAGTTCATTAAACTTAAAAATATTAGTCAACACAACAAGTTTGCATCAAATTCATTGAGTTAACTACTATTTTCACGATCATTTTAAAGAGTACATAACATGAGATCATGAAAATGACATTTCATGCAGTGTGTAATGTTGCCGTGTTTGAAAGGAAGCAGTCTGCCAAGTTGTAAATCCGAAGGTGAATGAATAACAAAGTTATTGGCTTGGAAAAAAGGGAGTTGACTCTGAATCATCCCTAGTCCGATTCACGAACCGCCGCAGATTTACGTCACTACATATAGTTCCCGCCTACGTTTTGCTAGGACTGCCCGCGAACACTGCACCTCGTGAGCCTCATTCGCTGCAGACCAATCACAGCAGACTAGACCATCTGACCAATCACGTCAGACTAGGCTAGCGGAAAGGAGGGGATTAGACAGATGAATCGCAGAACGAATCTTTTGAGAGTCAGTCAAGAAGTAAGGTAAGAATAACTGCCTATTATTACGAAATAATAGTGTTTTTACACTTTCTATGTATTTGTTGTTGGACACTCCATAAACCAAAGTAGGACCTTAAAAATATCTAGTTATGTACTCTTTAAATATTTTTAATTTCAAAATTTTAAGGCAACCCTGTAACTTATTTTTTTAAGTTGAACCAACAAAAAGCCACAAATAATGTTTTACTATTTCAAAATGAATAGGCCTAAACACTTCATTCCTATAGCTGTAATGCAAAAAAAAGCAAATGTTAATACATTATGACACTGAACATAAAAAAAATGTCTGGATGCATTATAGTAATGGGAATTTGGAGGCAACATTTGCTTAATTGTGATGAAAAGTGAGTGATGAAAATAAAGCTGATCTCGATCTCTCAGGAAAAGCAAGGTGGTGATTTCATGCGAATTCAGCATATGATTATTAGAAAATGCAGGAATGGAACCCGACCCCTTAACCTAACATCACTCGCGGCAAATGCAGATTGTACTAAAATATACGGATGAGATCATAGAAATTAGCCACCTGGTCAAATAGTTAGGAATTGCAATGAGACGTTATTGAATATACTCAAGGTAAACAAATAAGCATTAAAATAGACTTCATTTATATGATAAATAGCTTTTTTGGTAAAATTGGCATCGAATTGGTCGTTTACCCAAAGTTTCTGTAGTATAGAGAAGACTATGTTGTATGTGATTTAAAATCTTCAATAAAATGATTATAAATTATATCATCCACTTAATAGCAAAGACATATGCATACGCAAAAGACAGCCCGAGTCTCGTTGTTGTTCACATACGTCTCGTGAAATTTGCCATTCATTCTGTTCAATATGGATCATGAGCTAAATATCCCATTCAGGCATTGCATCACTGTCAGAAAAGTTCACCAAAGTTTCTATTACTTGAGGATGGCGAGGGCATGAAATCCAGCGCTGCTCTCCACAAAGTACTTTCCAGAGGAAATGTCCAGGATGACACCATCCCTGAACCTGTCGAATATTGTGCAACATGTATATACATAATAAAAACATTATGAAATGTTTATGCAACTATGAAAATATCTTGTTTATGTAAGATATGCTTTCTTGTGCAAGCTTCTCATAAATGTCTATACTGCTATATAACTTCTGGTTTGTGGAGAATAGAGAAATTGCCTAAACCTTTGTAGGTGGGATAAAGTCTTACCATTTGACTTGTGGGGTGGGATAACCCTCCACAGTGCAGAAAAGTTTAATGTGTGAGTTCTCAAACACTGTGTGGGACCTCAGCCTCGCCTGGAACTTGGGGCCCCTGATCATTGACTCCTCGCGGATGTATTTCTCAGGCATCTTCCTCTCCACCTGATGGAAAGAGATCAATTATTCAATGTGCTGTGGAACAATGTGCAACACACATATGCTCATCCTACACCAAACAGTAAGCAATGAAAATATAAACTGTTATTTATTCATTTAAAAATATTAATTTAAAGTATATAATGAAGAAATACAGTATATATAACAGCACTGACATTAAAAAACCTTTTAAATAAAAATCTGATCAAGCTGCGATGTAAAGAGGCTTTACCACTTTCTGGATTCTCCTGTGTGATTGATATTTCACCTCTTCAACAGCAGAGCTTAAACAATACAAAACAAATAAACCTACTGTACTGTATACACAAAAACAGAATTTACAGTATATATGAAAAATTAAATGCATTGTTTAATCAGGTTTGGTCAAGTCACTTTTATTCATCCAAAATGAATCATTATAGTATAATCATTTGGACAATCATCCAGATATTTACAATCACATTCATGCATTTCAAGCAACAACAAAGCATTCAAAAAACATCACAACTTATTTTCAAATGAGTCCTAAAATATTACTGTAGTTCATTTTAGATGATTGTACGTATAAAATGGTCATTTGCCTATAGTTTCTTCCTCATTTTTATGCATGGTTCAGCTGAAACTGGCCTTGCCCACAAAACCAAAATGACCTTTTGACCTTTCAGACTGCAAATGGTACAGAGTGAATAACAACTGCCATCATAAACACAATGTGCCTGCTTCTCAATAAAACTCAATAATAAAACAAATAAAAAACAAATAAAACTTTAAAGCAGCATCTGCTACTCCTCATATATTAACATGAACCATTTTTAGCATCTTTTTAGGGCAACTCATTTTAATGAACTAAAACATAAAATGAAATGAATAGCCAATTTAATTTCTAATCCTGAAACTACTCCACTTTAATATGTTCCTGAAAGGCTTAAAAATGATTTTGCAATCATAACTTCTCGGGGGCTAAAAATAAAAAAAATCTGTTTGGGAGTAAGTGTATAAAATCTGTTTAAAAAAAAGATCTCGACACACAAGCTAATCATAAGGATTTTTAAGTTGAGTGGCCAGATCAGATTTTGCAAGAAATGTCAGTTTTACTTCAACACAATAATAAATGCGTAAAGTAACATGCAACTTTATGGTTCAAACAGAGATGGCGATAGAGAGGCAAATGTTATGGATTGCATAACATATAATATGCAATATAATATCTCTTTCAATAAATATGAGGTCAAAGACACTGCATGCACAAAGGTAAACTAATAGTCAAAATACTATATAAAATAGTTTGAGATGCAGTATAGTCACGTCACAGGAAATATTACAAAGTTATTTCAACTTTACCCATCTATCTAAAACAGCCCAAGCAGGTAATGATATTCCCATGACTTTGGGATGACGTTACCATGTTAGAGTTCAGTTACTGTTGACATTTTAGCTAAGCTGCAACATTTGTGTAAATGTTACAAGAGTGTTACATCTTGTCATTGTATTATGACAAGTAGTTTTAATGTTTTTCTTCACAAATTATGAGTTCCGATGCTTCACCTTACCTGGAGTATTCCTGCGCAACATATTTAGACTCAGTACTGCGGTAGTCATGACTGAAATGCTTGTGTCTGGTAACGACTGCAGCCATATTTGGCAACCTCAAAGGACCTACGAATCAAACCAGGAACAAAAACATGCAAAGGCATACAAGTCATAATGCTTTGATCGACAGGTGTCCAAATGCAAGCTGGAAGAAATACAATGCCTGCGGTTACTCGATTTCCGCTCTTCTCAATGTTATTTGGGGCACAATACTGTAATATATCCACTGTGTGGCTGTGTTGAAATGATTTAGGTGTTGGGAAAGTGGACCTGGTAGTGGAGATGTGGAGGTGGGGGTGTTCTCAAGCTTTGGGCTAAAGGAAAGCCAAGCCTCGCGGTGGTTTAAAATTAGAGATTGGGGGTTGGGATATTGGGCAATCCAAGGAGATGAGTACAGTATTTAGGAGTCTGTACCGTAAAGTGTACATTACAGAAATGTTAAATGTTACTATTGCTTAAATATAATGAAGGAAATGGCAAACAGCTTTTCATTTGCAGAATACAGGACACATGAAACACAATGCAATCGGTCAACATAAAAACAAACAAAAGACACAACCCAACATGCATACTCAAATGCAGCTTAAGGGTCAATGTACAATAACGTCTATAAAATGGTATGTAAATCGGATGGTATGTAAAATCCAACTTTCCCATCCTTGGCATCATGCATCAGAAGCATTGACACAGAAAAAAACATACTCAAAGTTCATGACAAACAGCTTCTTCAAGAAAGTTTAACAAAAATAAAGTCAACTTATAGACACTTGTCCTCATACCAAATACTCATTCGTCCTTCATCTAGGAGTGCACTTAAAATAGTTTCATTGCCTATGTTGTAATGTCCTTCAATGTCAATTGCAGCTCCCACTGAAGCAAGCATCATTTAATAGAGAACAACATCCCACCAAGGCAGAGTTCAAAAGTTTCCTTCTCTCTCAACAGAGACATGTTTTTTTTTCAACTTTGCGTTATAATTTCAGAGGAAATGTGTGGAAATAAGGGGGCTGGCATACTTACCCCAGGAGAAAAGAAGAGCGCAGCGCAGAGGTAGACGAGCCTCTACCAGCTGATGAAAAGCACAATATTACCCATGCGGAATGCTGCAGCTCCCACATCCCATATATGGCCAGGCATCAGACTATATATAGCATTTACACTAACTTCCCACATTATTTCCTACAGGCTTTCAGATATTGCACAGACGTGGGTTTGGGGTTATGCCTGCCTACCTGGTGCAACCTGACACAAATAACAGAGTGTGAGTTTAGTTCAAGGTGTGTTAAAGGGAAATCATACAAAGAAATAGTTTAGAGGGAAGAGGTTTTTTTTTTACAGATATTTACTTCACTTTTGTTGTTTTTTTAGTTCTCAATTTGACATTAGGCCTACTGTGTTTTTGAGTAACAGCACAATGCTTAAATACTGTATAGTGATCGCCTAAAGTCAAGATTACGAAAGCAGGTTCTTTTACATTTCACTATAGGAAGTTTACAAACTGATTGCATAAGTAACTGATTTTCAAACTGATTTCTCAAACACTTCCCTGAACTCTAAATGATTCACTGAACATGTAGTTCTGCTGTATACAATGTACAATGTACATAACCGCATTTTATGGGGCAACTTTTTACCTCAAAGTGAACAAAACTTGACATAAACCTGTTTTTTTAAACAAACCCCAAAAGATAGTAAATGAAGGGGTAAACAGTGTAATAGCACTTTGTGTGGTGTGGTGGTGGTGGTGTTGGGGGGGGGGGGGGTTGGTGTGCTGTTGTTTACAGAGGTACAAGAAGTATGATTTTTTCCTGTTGACATTTTATATGTGCCAGTCAAAATACACACTCATAGCAGTACTGTACATTTGATTCACTTAGTCTAGGCAGAGAATGATTTTGACTCCACCACGAGTCCTTTCCATGACCTCAGATATTGTTCTGTTAGTTCTAAACTCCAGACATTTTATACTGGTGGTGAGGCTGGTAACCACAACCCTTCAAATAAAGCGGGTCGATTTTGGAGAAAACATTATTTGTCTTATCTGCTAATTCGTGACCATGAAAATAAAATCGCATTTCACAGTTTTTCACGTCTTTTATAAAAGACCATGGTTAGTTTCAGGCGAAAATTTCCATTTGATTTGATTAAAATGTCACCTATTTTCGCTGGAATGCTTTTACTGAATATTAAAACTACATTATTTATTTACATTATATAGACATGAAGTAAAATTAAGAATTAATACAATATTACAAACAATATATTTAGCGAAGAGGTAAAGACGAGAAATCAAGTTCTCTCGTTTGGTTAATCCTTATGATCCACATTCACGTGACACGCGTTGCCGTATATCACATGACCTGACCGCGTGCGCGTGCGCAGTTAGCGGATCTCGACACAAACACGACAAACCACAATGTACTGCCGCAGTAGTGTATGTTGGCTGAGGAAGTGGAGGGTTTGTTAGTCAATTACACGGTGTTTCTAAAAGATAGTCACCGACCAGTCCTGCCTTGCCACCGCACTGAATAAATACGCTTAAAAGCGTTTTATACTTGATTAAACTAAGTGACTGGAAGCTCATATCAGGTAACGTTAACGTTAAGTTCACTGACATTTAAACTCGAACTGTTGTTGTTGTGTTTCTTTGACTGGCGTCCTTGTTGCCATATGTATAAGAATAATAATAACTAACAATATTCTCGTTTGTCAATGTGTCTAATACTGATTATTGATATGATTTGTGTCAAAGGACTGAAGAATGAGATTCAGTGCTGCAGCTGTGTTACTGTGCGCTGGATATTTTCTCCTGTCAGCAGCCGTCAGCGCTCATCCTCGGTAACCTTATGTCATTTACTGCAAATACTGAACACATGTATTATAAAATGTACTGTAGCCTACCGCAAATAAAACTTTTATTAAAGCCAGAGTCTTGCGTAAGAATCCAAATGTTTTTTACATCATGTCAGTTTTTCTTGGCTTGTGGTTTTATTACTGTATCAGATATAAGAATCGAACAGAAATCACCATTAAAAATAAGTTAGAATTACAAAAAAAAGTAAAAGCTCTGGTGTTGTTACATTACAGTAATGAAAAAAATGTGTTATTTTGTTTGACTTTAGGGGGAAAATTACTGCAGCCATAAAATGTTCCCGTCAGATTCATCCAGTTATAGCATACAGCAGTTTATTGGGTTTTATTTGACATTGTGAACTCTTTTGGTTTCTATCAAGGCTCTTCCAGATATGACAGTTTATTAAGATTACGTGTTACGCTGTTTATAATTGTCATGTGTGAATCATACATGTTCATTGTGCTTCGTTTAGGGGGGAATGGACCAAACTGATCTTGACTCAACACTGGCCAAAGACATTCTGTGGCGTAATGCAATTCAAATCTATCATTGAATAAAAAAATAAACCATTCAGACAGCATCTGGAAGCAGGAGATTAAATGTTGTTGGTGTTTTATTTGTAGATGCATCACTGCCAAACAAATATCAGCTTTTGGACTCTGCATGGCTTATGGTGAGTGTGACATGATACATATTTCTTTAGGAATGTACAGTATTATATCTGTGACTGTATAGTATGGGTCACTAAACTATGCCAGCTTTCTATGCCGGATTCTAGGAGCAGTTTACAGTTGTCCATCCTCTCTATTAATGATATAAAGCTCAGATTTTACATGAAGCATGAATAATTCCTGATTGCAGAGCTTCTTCGTGAATGCAGAAACTTAAAAACGTAAGGCTACAGAGTAATGCAAATACTAATATCCATCATACAGCTTGAAAAATGATCTATTATCTGCCTTAAGCTTAGTTTTTATGTCATTGTCTTTCAGTTTGTGTTTTTAGGTCAATCCCAAACAAACCCTGAGTCTTTTAATGATCAAATGACTGATGATATTTGAAGCTACAATCATTTTTTTATCGTTGCAGGCCCAACGCTGGAAGCATGTGCAACTCATCCTGGCATTTTAATGCCAGTTTGATCGAGGTAACTTTGTGAAAAAACATGCGTGTATGCATATGTGAGATAAACACAGATCTCTTGACTTCTGCATTGTCAGATGTAAGATCAGTACGATGTGTGCTTTA
Organism: Triplophysa rosa; assembly: GCF_024868665.1. Taxonomy (NCBI): domain Eukaryota; kingdom Metazoa; phylum Chordata; class Actinopteri; order Cypriniformes; family Nemacheilidae; genus Triplophysa; species Triplophysa rosa. Next base: position 5,756,222 of record NC_079898.1, read on the forward strand.
CAGTTATGGGCATGTGTTACAGGACATACTGCCAGAAATGCAGAAATATTGGCCAGATCTCCTGGCTCCTTTTTCCCCAGAATTTTGGTATGTGATTATAAAAGTTGCATACATTCATGTAACACTAAATGACGCCAGTGATGATAAGTTTGTTTGTTTGTTTTGTTTAGGCAGTATGAATGGAAGAAACATGGAACATGTGCAGCTAAAGCAGAGTCACTGAATAGTCAGCATAAATACTTCAGCAAAGCTCTTGAGCTTTACCACAAGTTTAACCTCACCAGGTGAGTTTTTGTTATGAAAAATCTGATTGTGTTGAATATGGAAGTGTCGGCGTAACAGTGCCAATGCATTGAATATACAAGTCATTTTATTTTATTTTACAGTAATGCTGTACATTGAACCCAAAAAGTGACTTGGCACATTAGATTTAAATGCATTAGATACAAAATGTCTACAAAACGCACAAAACTAGACCCATTCTCATACCTCACACTAGAAGCCAGTTTTCAAGTACTTTTGACCAACTGGTATCAAGATGATTTTTAATGAACAATGTTAGTAGCGTAAAAAGTGGATGTATTTCACAATAGTTTAATAACATTTTTATGCATAGGTTGAAATAATATAAGAAAAGTATTATTATATTGTTATATCAATACCATAAAGCAATACCATAGTCCGCTCACTAATAGCCATGTAATGTATCAAAGAAATACCGCAATATAAAGGGTAAAATAACATCTTTACTTCTTCTTACATTTCTTTTGTCACACCATGTTTACTGTGAAATCCCCAGTTCTAGCTGACATCAGTTTCACATTTCCTCATGAATGTCTCGTGTTTTCAGTGTTTTAATGAACAAGCAAATCGTGCCATCTGAAGAGCACTACAAAGTAAGTAGAATTTGTATTCTCTCTGTAGAGAGGCTGAACTCTGTGTGCACCTCTGTCTTTGCTGCCGTATGTGTCAAATGATTTATCTTTTGTTTAACATTCATTTGTAAATAATACAGATGTTATGTTTGAAATGTGTTTACTGTAATGGTCCAGCATGACATTTTGATTTGTAAAAATTTTTTAAAATACTGTTCATCAATAGTCATCAACTGCATCATAGTTTACCCGCACCCGCTGAACCTGCCATAGCTGCAACATCAGCATTTCAACCAAGAGTCTGGCGTGTAATGTGCTATCGTGTTCAGACTTCTCTGTTTTTGGAGAGTCATGGGATTGGTCGCATGTGAGTAAATGTGCTGTGTTTTCTGTTTGTTCCAGCTTGATGATATAGAAACTGCCCTTACTAGTTTCTATGGAGTAAAGCTGAAGATTCAGTGTGTCCACCCAGGAAAGGTAAATTGGTAATGCCTTGTGCATGTGTGTGTACGTATGTGTGTGTGTATAAAAATACATTTTATTATGTTGAATAGTTATTATAAGTAAATGATAAATCAGTTAATAATTTAAAAGGATCTAAAAAAAAACGAGCACATCATTTATTCTGTATTTCCTGAAAAGAAATGTAAGGCAAGAATTGAGTGTATCTGTTTTTGAGTGAATCTTGAAAAATGGGCGTTACATACCAGAATGACTGTAGAGGAGGAAATATGTGCAATGTCAGCTTAAAAGTCATAAGCATTATATTTTTATGAAATATGTGGACAGACACATTTTTGTGTAATCCTGTGTAGAGCTCACTGTAAGATAAGGAATGTGTATTATGCACGTAAACTGTTAGTCTTGAGTTCATGTTGATAATAAAAGTACAAGACTAACATGCTGTGCGTAATTCACATGTCACTTTATTCAAAATGTGCTATTTTTCTAGGGAGGCCAGTTTCAGACGTTGGGTCAAATCGAGATCTGTGTGGACAAAGATTTCCAGTTGATGGATTGTGAAAGGTCAGGTGAAGAAATACTGAGCAATGAGATCCTTCCACTGGGTGTTGAAAGCCATCCAGACCTCAGTGTGTGTGATCACTCCATGCCAATCTATTATCCTCCAGTAGTGAGCAGATCACAGAGGTGGTAAACTTGAGCCCTCTTGTGTCATTGAGCTGTAGTGCAATCTGATATCACTGAGCAAGAGATGATGACAGATCATCCTCAATTCATGTGACCAGTTGAGCTCTTAAAACACTGTGTACACACACCTAAAAGGAAATGTTTTAATTGCACGTGTTTTTAAAAAAACACATTTTGGGGCATTTTTTAATATTTTTTAAAGTAATTTTGCATTACATTCTCTTATTTGAATGATTATACAGTATGCTGGGAAAATATGCCAAAGATCTAAGGGTACATTTCTTTATTTTTGTTATAGGGTTCTTTAATGTTCTTTTTGTTATATTTGTATTTGTATCTTAATAAGGCAAACCATTATCACATAATGCAAAGCTATCAAGGTTACATTTCCCAAAACCCAAAAGGAACCCAAAGGAAAGGAATTATAGAAAATACCAATGTCATGCTGTTCCTTAAATCTTCAAAAAGTATAGTGGTCCTAAAATAGGCCTTTTTTCATTAAGACACAATTTTTATTTGCTTTGGGTTGAGATCTGTTCCAGACATGGTGAGTTTCCACCATTTAATACTAATCCTTAATGATCTAAATATTTGTTGAAATGTGCACCAGCAATATTTTATCTGAAAAATTTATAACACGCTTTGCTTTACAAGAGATCATTCATCCTAAATTTGTTATGTTACTGTGGATCTTTGTGATGTGGTTTTTATCTTTGTGCCTTCAGTCATTTTAGAAGATGCACATTCAAGTCTCTGTCACTGGAGGGCAGCACTCTTAAATCATAAAGCTGCAAGGATTTATAGGCCCGGTTTCACAGACAAGGCTTAAGGCTAGTCCTAGACTAAATTGAATGTGTGACCTGTCTTTGCCCAGAAATATCTTAAAATATATCAGTGCCATTGTTTTGTCTCAAGATGCACACCAGTAATGTATTCTTCTAAGGCATTTTTATAAAAGCGACAAAAATCTTAATTCAACTAAGGCATAGTCCTGGCTTAAACTAAACCGTGTCTGTGAAACCGGGCCATAATGTTTACATATAAGCTTTATAAATGGGAGACACCAATTACCTTTAATGAAACTGGACAACATTTGCACAAGATGTTCACTTAAACACGTTCTGTCTTTAACTCGTGTTAAAAAATGACTTTTTTAATCTCCCTGGATGGGGCCATGTATATCAGGTTTGGGGATTTCATACACTGCTTTGAAATATTGTTTTTATAATTTTCCGTTCTTTGATGTAATGCTACAGTAATAAGACTTGTGTACTGTATATACTGCTGGTGAAAGCCTTTTACTGAAATCAAAAGCCTTAAATATTTTTTAAAGTGTCAGTAATTGAAACTTTTCTTCAATTCATGTTGTATTTAATGCAGTACCAATTAAATAAACAGAGAGATAATCATAAAATGCTGAAATCTTTGGTAATATATAAATTACAGTATATTGATGAACTGATGGCATATAATGTGAATGTTTTAAAGAATCATTCTAATGCCCTGTGTTATAGGGTGCTAAATGCAATCCTTAAACATCTTAAATAACCTTCACAGAATGTTAATGCTGCTCTCTTCTATACGACGAAAGAAAACAAGGACAGTTGTCACAAATAACCAAAAGCACTTATAAAAACGTATAAACCTCGTAAAATAAACCTTAAGCTTATTTCTGTTTAATTGCTCTATAGCTAATGGGCCGCTTATCTGGTAGCAGCTCAATAGTAAAGCATTGTGTTGTCAGAACAGACATCGTGGATTTGATTCTTAGGGAACACACAGTGATAAATGCTGACATTTGCTTTTCGTAAAAGTGTCTGCCAAATCGTCACCTTGGAATTATAAGGTTCTGCATTCTGAGTTTTGCCATAACAAGCTTCAAAGTTTTATCATTCCATTGACTCAGTGGATAAAATCCCAAAATGTAGGGAAAAACAACACATAATGTGTAAGTTATGGAAAAAGAGTATGTGAATAACTCAATTTTGACAAAAATGTCAAATAGAACCGTGAAGATGAATTGAATTTTATTGTGAAGTGCCTCTTTGCCATGAAAATGAACTTAGTCCAAAAAAACATGTACATTCCATTTCAACTCTGCCACAAAAAGACCAGCTGACATCATGTCAGTGATTCTCTGGTTAACACAGGTGAGAGTGTTGACGAGGACAAGGCTGAAGATCACTCTTGCTGATTGAATTAGAATAACAGACTGGAAGCTTTAAAAGGAGGGTGGTGCTGGAAATCATTGTTCTTCCTCTGTTAACCATGGTTACCTGCAAGGAAACACGGGCAGTCATCATTGCGTTGCACAAAAAGGGATTCACAGGCAAGGCTATTGCTGCTAGTAAGATTGCACCTACATCAACCATTTATTGGATCATCAGAAACTTTGAATCATCAGAGACGTTCAATTGTTGTGAAGGCTTCAGGGCGCCCAAGAAAGTCCAGCAAGCGCCAGGATCATCTTCTACAGCTGCGAGATCGGGGAACCACCAGTGCAGAGCTTGCTCAGGAATGGCAGCAGGCAGGTGTGAGTGCATCTGCACGCACAGTGAGGCCAACCATCCAAGAACAGTTTGGTGATGAACAATGCCTTTTCCAGCATGATGGAGCACCTTGCCATAAGGTAAAAGCAATAACTAAGTGGCTCGGGGACCAAAACATCAACATTTTGGGTCCATGGCCAGGAAACTCCCCAGACCTTAATCCCATTGAGAACTTGTGGTCAATCCTCAAGAAAAACAAAAACCTACAAATTCTGGCCAACTCCAAGCATTGATTATGCAAGAATGGGCTGCCATCAGTGAGGATGTGGCCCAGAAGTTGATTGACAGCATGCCCGGGCGAATTACAGAGGTCTTGAAAAAGAAGGGTCAACACTGCAAATATTGAGTCTTTGCGTAAACTTAATGTAATTATCAATAAAAGCCTTTGACACTTATGAAATGCTTGTAATTATACTTCAGTATACCATAGTAACATGTGACAAAAACATATAAAAATCACTGAAGCAGTAGACTTGGTGGAAATTAATATTTGTGTCATTCTCAAAACTTTTGGCCACGACTGTACACATCTCTCACATGTCACTTGACATATTTATAGAAATGATAAATGATGATAAATAATTTATAATCAATATTTTGAACACTAATTTATTTAATAAATTTCCTCATTCGTGGATCACAGTGGAAGAATAATTGATTTCCCAGAATGCTTCAACAACAACATGAAGCAGCATGCATGATGGAAACATTACAACCCTGCTGTTAAAAACTTTCTTTTTCATGACTGTGTTTAAGTTATTTGAAGTAAACAAAAATTTTAGAAAATTACACTTTTATTTGAGTTTAAATTTTAATTCAATTTGTCCTCGGTATTATGTAGTCAATATACAGTACATTATGATGAGCTTTCTCTTTTTATATGGCTGCTGCTGCTGTTTGTTTAGTATATTTCTGCTGTAATAATATGTTTTTGCAGTTAGAGTGCTGAAAATGAATAAGAATGTGCTAGCTTTGCACAATAAAATACACTACATTATTGTACAAGCAGATATTATATTTCCATTCACTCAGCGTTTCTTACCTTACGGTGTAGAGTAACCTCAGAACTGAGGATAATTTACAGAGCATCCGTATCCGCATAAACCTGGAGTCTATTACTGTATGACATTCTGTTTCTAACCCCCGCAGACACATCACCACAGCACTTACACACATTAAAGGCTGTTATAAACACACTGTGTACTGTAAGAAAGAGCTTAGCTCAGGTAATCTGTGTAGAGGCTGTTATGACACTTCGCTGGAAATGAAAAATGAAATCCATAAAATAATAATGATGATTAGACGTTATTGAAGCCAACGCATGTATAGGTAAAATAAGTGTTACTATAACAGAATACAAATAATAAACTCTATACAAGCAGTGGCGGTTCTAGACTACTGTAACTGGGGGGGCCATGCAGGGAGCAATTATGCTTTTAGGGGGCACACTAACATGTGTCATGATTAATTTTCAGTCATTTTTCACTGTCATGTATTACTGTTTTCTCCAAGTAAACTAATAAGCTAATAAAACAAGTTCAGCTCAAATTAATGTTCCATGGTCATTTATTTCACAACACATTGTATATAGTCAAAATAACAATGACAACAATAATAACATTTAGGCACTTTTCTGCATCTTAAATGTACATACATGAATGAAAAACTACCCACAAGATATCCAAAAATCAACTTAAGCAGTCATCTAAACATGAGTCACATTATCAGGTATTTCCTTTACACAAAGAAAAAAAAAACATAAATTTCAAAATTTTCACATGTGATATGTGGTTTTGGCACACTTTCATGTGAATGTCATGTTAACTAAATACTCGTGTAAAAACTCATGTTTTTCACATGGAATTTCAGGGTTACAAAAGTTGTCTCTCTGCACAACTAAATCACCTTGCTGATGGGTCCTCTATTCTATTGGACTTTCTTCATTCTCTAAGCTTTTGTGCATTTCTGACTCTTTTTCAGAAGCATCTTTCTCCAGCCTTGACTGACTATTATCTTTAGTTTTCTTATTAAAAAGGGACATCGTGTCCTTAGATTTTTTTTTCTTAATTTTAACGGCAAATGGGGAAATTATGAAAATGTGTAAATGAAAAGAGGACTCTCAAATACACCACAAGTAATATACAGGACAGTATAGAATAAGCTGTATTGGTTACTTGAACTCTGATAATTCCTTGGGAATAACAGACCATTTATTTTAATTATAAGGCAAAAGTGGATTTTATCAAACATTCACCCCAATAAATGTAAGTTGCATTTGATCTCATTTCATTAACAAATAAAATTTCTTTAGTGTGTTACACGTTCTCTGGCAGCAGTTGATTCTTTGTATAGGCACGAGTCACGACTGCTTTATATGTAGATTTAACATGCGCAACACCGGAAAATATAGGTCAGTGTTTTAATGATGTGTAACCATATGCATTTTCATTATATTTTTACAAAATATTTCCATTACCTGTATGATGTAGACGTAGTCTCGCTTAAGGCGCACAGACTGGACATTGTTTGTGTCTTGCTTGCGTAATCTTCCGTTTGGCACACAAGCATCATTACTGCCACTCGCAGGACAAACTGTGCATTGCACCCGAAATTGCACGGTTGTGGTAAAAAATTCCAGAAACGATTCCAGATTTAGGGGGGCAGTGGGGTGGCCAAGTGTGCTGACACAGGGGCACTGGCCCCCTCTGCCCCCCCCAGAACTGCCCCTGTGTGCAAGTGTAATTTCTCATTCGCTGTCAACACAAAACCCACTGTGTCTTAAAATCCCTGTGACATCACTGTGCTACACACTAGATTGATCTTCTGATCTTTGCTGTTGGGTGAAATCTGCAGGACATGTTATTTAGAGGTTTTGTGAATTTCAACCAATTAACCTACTACTTAAACTAAATGTTTGTTGAAATGTGCCCCAGGACTTGGCAGCAATATTTCATTTTTATTTTATATTTATTAATGTATTTTATAATATGTAAGTCTTTGACTAACAAGAGACCATTCATCCTAAATTTGGCATAGTGTAATAAATGTGGTGTGTTTTTAGCTTTAGGCCAGGGGTGTCCAAAGTCAGTCCTGGAGGGCCGGTGTCCTGCAAAGTTTAGCTTCAACCCTAATCAAACGCACCTGAACAGCTAATCAAGGTCTCACAAAGCAGACTAGAAACTTCCAAACAGGTGTGTTGAGCCAAGTTGGAGCTAAACTCTTTAGGACAGTGGCCCTCCAGGACCGACATTGGACACCCCTGCTTTAGGCTTTCAGTTATTTCAGAAAATGCACATTCAAGTCTCTGTCACTGGAGGGCAGCACGTGCACTCTCTCGACACATCAAAAGATGAAAAAACTCCTTGTACGTTTTATAAATGGGCGACACCAATTACCTTTAATGAAACTGACCAACATTTGCACAAGATGTTCTTTTAAACACTTTACTATTTCTGCCTTTTAATTTGGGTTTAAAAAACATACTGTAGCTGATGTTAGTTTTCTTATCTTCTAGGATGGGACCATTCAGGTGTGTTGGGCAAGATAGACTGCTTTGAAATATTGTTTTTATAATTCTCAGTTCTTCGATGTGCACTGTAAATAATGCCTTTTCCAGTAATCAAACTCCATTTTTACATCATTTTTATAGTGTCAGTAATTGACATTTTTCTTTGTTTCGTGTTGTATTTAATGCAGACGAACTGCATGTATACACAGTACAGTGCTGAACTGCAATGATAATGATTTCGTAAATAGTCTTTAGGGAATTAGACTTAGTTCACCAAAATGATACATTCTGCCATCGTTTATTCACCCTCACATTTCAAAACCTGTGTACGACTCTTTCCTCTTTGAAACACAAAAGAAGATATTTTGAGAAATGTCTCAGTGGTTTTGTGTTCGTACAATGGAAACCAATGAAGTCCAATGTTGTTTGATTATCAACATTCTTCAAAATATCTTCTTTTGCAATGTGCTGAAGTAAGAAAGTCTTGCTTGAAATGACATGAGGGTGAGTAAATGATTTTTAGAGATACCCCTCAAGCCACCTCCCCTCTCATGCTTGTAAGTGTTTCTAAGGTGCTAAGCTCACTTCTCACCAGGGCCGGCTCTAGGCATGGGCAGGGGTGGGCTGAGCCCACCTAAACGTCTGTTCTGTCGGGACCACTGTCGTCAATTATTTAACGATAGCATATATTTCGTTTTGCGGAATGAAACTGTTCTGGGCAAACTCTCCGCCCGTCCATGCAGCCTTGCATGGGCATAGCAGGAGCGCAGCAATACATGTACCCCCACCTGGGGAACCAGAACAGTGCCTGATGCATAACAGGATTAAATTAAAAGATCCAAAGATACAGGCAGATCAGGGGGAGATGGGGATGGAGGTGGGTTTTAAATGCAAATAGAAACATCATTTTTATATGAAATTTGGGAGAAATGTCAAAAGTTCACAGAAATAAACGAAAATGATAATTTTACCAAAACACAATATTCTTATCAGAAAAAAATTAAATACTTTTGAAATGGTCTCTTAATTTGTTCTGCGGCTATATACTCTATGGTGTGGTTGGGGTATATGCCCACCCAGGATATCTGCTAGCCCACCCTTCTGCACCTGGCAGGAACCGGGCCTGCTTCTCACATACATTGGGTAAAATATTGAATAATTATTATCACTCAAAATCTGATGAAACTGCAACGTTACGTTTTTTCTCAGAAACCGCCCCTTTTAGATAAAAAACCCCATGAAATCTTCATTTAATGACTGGCTGGCCTTTACATTAAGTGTAGGCTACCTCGTCTAGTATTCTTTACTACAGTTCACTGCTCAGGACTGTTAAATGTGTGTGAAGTCATTTCTGCTAATGAAGGAAACGATTCCTTATATCACGCACCTTGACATAAGCAGCTCTGTCCTGAATGCAAACTTGTCACCTTTCGTCGAAATTCGCCGTTTTGGATCCAAAATGGATCCTAATTGTGTTCATTATTAAATGAAATTATGAGAATCATGTGCAGATGTTGTGGTAAGGATGTCAAATCACTAGCCAGGGGGTGCGTTTCCCCAACAACGACATAACTTGCTGGTTAACCACCATAGTAAGATGCATCGTTTGAGAAACTAACTAGCTACTCAGGAATGTTTCCCGAAAACATAGCCTGTGTCCGAAATAGACCCCTATACCCTAATATAGTGCACTATTTGAGGGGACGTCCATTTTTAGTGGTGTCCGAATTCATAGTGGACATTACTGAGTGCACTCAATCAATCCCATGATGCATCATAATAACGAGTGTACAACCGATGTACACTCACGGCTAGCTGCTAGCCATCTATCGTGATGCTCGCGCTGAATGAATTCCCGCGTCTCGGCAGAAGATGGCGCCCGCAGCATTTCCAGTGCACGAGTGTCCAAATTTACTCACTCGTTTTTACCCGCTCCTTAAAGTGGACTAAATTAGTGAACTGATGTAGGGAATCGCGAATGAGGGTATAGTGGGCGATTTCGGACGCAGCCATAGTAACGTTGTCGCATATCTGTTGTTTGAACCACGTTGGTTCAACAACATAGTTGATGACGTCACATAGGTGGTGGAGTAATACCGTCTTCTAATTAAATGTCATATTATTGCTGTAAATAATATACACTGCATCTGAAAACTATTTTTGTGATCGTATTTATGCTCTGTTATGTCTTATGTTTTATTTCACGATATTTAACTCATTCATAAGTTTCCTCCTACGTAACTCCGCCCAAGGATTCCCCCGGGTCCTAGAACATGCGAATTTAAAAAAACAACGCTTTTATTTTCTTGACAAACTAAAAGATGTGAAATTAAATTTGTATATTTCGAAGGATGGATATAGAATGCACTGCATGTTGCTTGCTTACCTTTACTTGTAAGTCTACATGTCATAATAATAAGGAACTATGCTTCTAACCTAGACCTGTAGCTCCAACCACACAACTTTGCGATGCTGCTTGCGATTGATCGTTGGAACGATGGTTTCGGGAAACACTTAAATCGTTGAACTATGCTGAAACGACGGAACTTGCGACCATAGTTGGCTAACCATGCTTTTGGAAAACGCACCCCAGTTAGCGGGTTATGTTTTAAATTCTGTTCAGATTGAGCGCAGATACTCATTTCATGAATCAACATTAGATGTAGTCGAATTGCGCAGCACCTGCACATTTCTGACTTACTTCAATACAACCGGCACTAAGCACACAGGTAAAGGGTTACGGATAGAAGGGATACAGCTACCTCCACTGGGCATGCGCACTTCAATACCGCATACTTTTTATCACGCTGAAAAGAGTTATTACTTTTTTTAGGGTTGGGGTAGGTGTATGGAAGCCCGTTTCCGCCAGGGTTGGGAATTTTTTTTAGATTTTATAAGTCATTATTATGACTTAGTATCTCAAAATAATGAGAAACTTATTAGAAACTTATATTATTATGAGATACTAAGTCATTATTATGAGTTAGTTTCTCATTATTATGAGACGCTAAGTCATTATTATGAGTTAGTTTCTCATTAATATGAGATGCTAAGTCATTATTATGAGTTAGTTTCTCATTATTATGAGTTACTAGTCGAAATTTCGAC
>NC_079898.1:6667418-6828391 GCF_024868665.1 Triplophysa rosa
GAGAAGTATTTTGAGAACTGAGGCGTATGTTCACCAGTGACAGTCCAAATTCCTTATTGATTACTTTAAATCAGGGCTCCCTTAGAAGAATTCTTCATTACATCAGTTTATTTTCAGACACACACACACACTATATGACTTTACGGCTATAGCTTTACTTAACACTTGGTCCATGAGCACCAACCGGCAAATCTTATCAAAGTCTATCTCAGATGCCATAAAGTAATCAGGTACCTTATTCATGTTACATTCATGAACACTTTACAATGGTGAACTGCTCTGGTTATCTCTCCCTCTGGTACTTCTTTGACCATGTGACATTTTAAAGGTCCAGTGTGTAATTTTTTGGAGGATCTATTGACAGAAATGCAATATAATATACAGTACATAACTGTGACAGAGGTGAAAGACCTGACGGACTTTTTATTAGCTTAGAATGAGCTATTTCTATCTACATACACCGTGGGTCCCCTGACATGGAATTCTCCATGTTTGTTTCTACAGTAGCCCTAAACAGACAAACTGCTCTTGAGTGTGTTTTGTAAATACATGATCTCCTTCAGCAAAGAAGCGAAAACCTGACGACATCTTAATCCTGTGTCAGCCACAGTAGTGCTTTGAAATAAGATGTTGGTTGCAATTCAGAACCTCACCACTAGATGCCGCTGCAATCTCACCATTGCTCCTTTAACAATCCTCTTTTAACTAAATCCTAAATTGGCTGGATGGGAAAATGCTTGATTATCAGAAGTGTGAGAAAAAAAAAACATTTACAGAAGGTTAAATTGACCTTATTTACACAAACAAAAACAAGGCTAAATATAAATCATATTTTTATTTATCGTTTTAAACCATTTTTTCCATGTTTTTTTTTATTGTTGAAAAGAGCATTAGGGAGTTATGCTATGAAACAAAAATGGAGATAAAATCCAGTTTAACTGTGCTTGGCACTGGATGAAAATATCTTTTTAATAATATTGGACACACATGTGGCGTCTACATACATGAGAGCCAGCCAGAACAATCAAATATCAACGTTTTTGTAACGTAGTGTATGAATGTCCACAAACATAATTAAATAACCACATCAGATTCACTGTCTAACCTTGTTATTTTAAAACCAAAGAGTTTCCTGTATTGATTTATTCAAATAAAAGAAACTGTCCAACTGATCAATAGAAAATAATATGCTTTTATTCTATGCTAGACACAGCACTGCAGAAGAAAAAGATAAGAAGTAAAAAACAACAACAATAATAAAAATAGCAACAATTGGACAGCTAAGAAAAGCAAATGATTTCCCCCTCCTTTATGTATACTGTATATATAATATATAAACAACATAAAAGTTCTGTTCTCAACTGCTGAAACAGCATGTTGAAGTCTGCTAAAATACAATTCGCAATGGCAATCTAGCAAAAGACTGGCCAGCTTGCTAAATACCTTATCAAAATCCCACACACTCTCAAGCCAATCTATTAAAACTCTTAAAAAAACCGTCTTGTTCTTCTGAATGAGCATTTGACAAAAACAGGCAGATATGACAGAGACAGTGCTAAAGCTTCGTAACCACACTGGAATTAAAATAACTGGTATATTTTGGTTGCTCGTTTTCAGTTGTGCTCAGACTGGAAAAAAAAGCATTTGGAGACAATAAAGCGTTCAGGTCCTCAGTCACCTGGCTGACACACAGTAAACAATGTTGAACGGGCAGTTTTTGCACTAATGCAATAGTGATGATAACACCTGTCATAGCCATTAACAGCTTCTATACTCTTACTCGCTCTCATCACCAATGTCATCATTCCCGTAATGCAGTACCTTTAAAACAAATAGAACATGTTGTTGTTGAGTCTAGAGTCTTTTTTATAAGAGAATATACTGTACCTAATCTAATCTAATTTAACCTCACCAATAACTTTATTATTCACTCAATGGCAAGAAGAGGCTTATAGGATTATGAGTTCCTTGCGTGATGAAGTTAATTTGTAGTTAAAACATTTTTACTTTAATACCGATTGCGGTAAAAGGGTGGAATGTTGAGAGCGAGACAAACCAACAGACACCTAAAACAACAATCACAGAATACACAAAATTCAGTGATAACACTGATGTCTGTGCTGTTATTCTCCCAGTTAAATGATGTCGCTTTCTAGAGGATGACATCATTAACTAACCTAGTTATTACAAAACACATGCAAGATGATATTGAAGACAGGAAAATTTAGCAGATTAATAATTTTAAAAATTCTCAAGAAAACATGGTTCATTTAAAATATTTCATTAGAAAGGAAACAAAAAAATGACGTTTGTTTATTCTTTAATAAACTATAGAGCCATTTTTTCTTTGACATTGTGATGAAACAACTCATACATTTCTCATTTTTAAAACTATGCTTTTAATAGTTTATCAAATATATTAAGACGCATGATGGGAACATGAAAATGTACTGCATAGTAATAATGACCCGATCCCAACATACATGTATGTTATGCAGACACAAGCATTGACAAACACTGAAATGACTGCTGATGACATCACTGCTTTACTGGTATGTTCAGCAGGGGGCAGGGGGCAGAGGACCGAACCAAAAAAAACTGAAACTGATAATATATCCCCAGTACCCTTTCCCAATCAAAACCCATCAATCCACATCAATGACGTGAATCGCCGGCAGAAGAGGCTGAACAACAGGGAGATGAGCAATGTGAAACAGATCGATCGGCACAAGCGGGGTCAGCGACGCAGCCTTACGGGAAGCGTTTATCTGACGGTGACGCCAAGCTTCTCCAGAACGCGCACACCCTTTTCTTGATACTCTTCCCGCGTCAGCCAGAAGTTGTCCTTGTCTTTCATGATGTCAGCCAGCACCGCCCCACCCAGGAACACCATGTGCTTGCGCCGGGGAGGGTCCTCGATCCGGATCTTGAATTTCTATGGGGGTATTAAATAGACAGCGTGACGAGACTTTCAGAGGGGAACAGCGTGGACACTGACCCACATACCAGAAAACCCTTTGAATGGATCTCTTTAAGACATATAAAAAGCCGCACTGTCCGGTCGTGAATTGAGAGGCGAACCCGAACGGGAGAATAATGAGGTGTACAGTGTATGCGAACTCTTCTGAAGCCGATCTGCGTTCGGCCACTCTCAGACACCCAGCAGACTATAAACAGGTGGCTGAAAGGCTCTCGTGGAGGCTTTCGTGTAAAGTAAATGGCTTTTTAATTTGTTTTAAACACAGTTTTGGGACAGGCAGACAGACACGCCGTTCGTCCGTATCGAGCATGCCATCTGCAATTGATCATATATAGTGTGGCCTGACATGCGGCCGGCTCCGAAGCTCCCCAAAATGCTTTTCCAGGCCAATGGCCAGAATCTAAATGAGATGGAGCCCAGCTGGGTTGTCTGTGTGTAATCCAGACTACTAACATTGCTCTACTGGCCTGTTTTTACACCGGAGTGCAGGAGGAGGTGATGCCACCCCACCTGCTGGTGCTATGGATGCATTACATTTCACACATTTGACTTGCAAAAAATGCAACATTTTCCGAAAGCAGACAGATGAACACAATTGAGCTCTGCATGTCCCACTGAAGGATTCCAGTAATAGAAACAGAGCCTGAAGTTTATTTTAACATTCCATCACCCTGATCATTTCATCACCAATCTTAACAGTCTGCCTGCCACGCTTCAGCACAGATTTTATTTGGCCCTGTTATGTATTGCAGATTTATTTGGGGCAGATAAAAACTATATTGGCCTCATTAGCAGACAGTGTGAGTTACTCATTTCTCATCCGAAGAAGGTGTTGACATTAAAGTCAATGTATAAAAAGGCACAGCAGCAAAAACAACCCTAACCAAAATTATAAGTGAAATTTATAAATGTATGCCGCATGTAGAACTTACAGAGAGCTTGTCGACATCACCCTTTAGTACCCGCTCGAGATAAAGCTGTTTAAGTTCCCTCTCTAATCGAGAGGGCAGACCAGGATACATGGTGGATCCTCCTGACAAAACAATGTGTTTATAGAACTCAGCCCTGAGAGAGAGAGAGAGAGAGAGAGAGAGAGGGTAAATGGACAAATAAAACTTATAGTGAGGTTCAATTATATTAGAAGTATTACATTTCGAAAATAACAAGACAAGAGGACTTATTTTCTTCGTTCTCTTTACATGAATGTTTATTGCATGTTTTTTTCCCATTCAGATAATGAATAACTAACTTTCAAATATCCAATACTTTACCAAAAATGTCATCATCATTTACTCATTCCACACTGACTTTCAGAGCTCTGGCGAAGGGGGCTTTCCAGTAAATAACCAATTACAACCAATAATAACCAATTATTTCCAATTAAAGGGATAGTTCATCCAAAAATGAAATTCTGTCATCATTTACTCACTCACATGTAATTTCATACCTGTATTAAACACAAAGAAAGATATTGGGAAGAATGTAAGTAATTTTCAGTTCCGGGACATCATTGACTACCATAGTAGGAAGAATTAAATGGTAGTCAAAGGTGCCCGAGAACTCTTTGTTTTCCTAAATTCTTCAAAATATCTCATTATGTGTTCAACAGAACAAAAAATACAATATGTCTTTCCTACTATGGTAGTGGATGATGTTCCAGAACTGAAAATTGCTAACATTCTTCCAAATATCTTTCTCTTGTGTTCATTGGAACAAATACATTTATAGGGTGAGTAAATGATGACGGATTTTTCATTTTTGGATGAACTATCCCTTTAAATTAACCAAGCAGTAATAACCAATTCAATTCCAGCCTATTCCTCACACAAAGCTAATCATATGACTAGAAGACATTTGGACTACTTTTATGATGCTTTTCAATGTAGGCACTTGGACATTCTTCCTAACATCTCATTTCTTATATTACAGACTGGTTTAGAATGACATGAAAGTGTGCACGTTGTCATTTCTAAGTGAACCATTCCTTTATCTATAGTTTAGATAACAGCTGTAAGACCGTGAAAAAGGAAACAAGTAGTGCACTGGAAATCTGAACTCACCTTGTATCAATATCTGCTGCATGAATGGTGTTGAAGAGAAGTTCTGCCACCCCGACCCCTTCCACATTAATGAGGTGGGGCTGAAACAGAGCTTCTGGAGCCTCGAAACGCTCGCCCCCTACCTTAATAACCCGACCGTCAGGAAGCTGCGTACACACGGAGAGTAAATGAATGTTTCGAATCAACTACAAATCTAAAATGTTTTACTAAACGTTAAATTATATCGAATCTTTTCAATGTACTTTGATGCTAAATATTGCTGTTCATTACCATGTGTTGTTTCATTCATGTATATTTTAGCTACAGCACTCATTCATTGATTCATCTGCATTCATGACACATCATCAATGGCAGCCGAACAGTAAGCATTCCAGCTATAAAACCTACTGGATAAATACTGCTCTATATAACCACACCTCGTGTCAACATTTGGCCGGTTGCTTATCACATGCATCACTATTTTAAATCTGCCTTGATAATTGAATGTTCCTTTTCGACGGGCTCGACTGAGCAAAGTCTCAGGTTTGAAGAGTAACCCGCAGCCAAACCTAACCGTGATGACTAATGAGAAAATGGGAGCAGGCTGCGTGGGAGCATATAAAGAGCCCATTGAGGAGTGTCCAGAGGAAATGCACAGCTTCCCAGCTGGGGAAAGACTGCGGCCGCATAGGAAATGATGTTACATGCTGGTTAAGCAACTGCGACACCACACTGCGTTCCTTGTTTCATTTGATTCTTCCGTTTGTCATGCCTGCTAACAGAAAAAGGAAAGTTCCATCGCCATACTTGTGAAATCCAAGAAATGAGGGTGAAACATTTCACTGCCTTTACACACACTCATTCCAATAAAAGACACATCACCTCACTGCTGCCCCCTTGAGGTCGCCCTGTGCAATCGCGCGTCAAGCGGCCAATCCAGACTGAACAATTTGTGCCGTCTCACTCACAGGATGTCACAGTGTAGACTGAAGAATTTCCCTGCTGCTAAATCCCATCCAAAAAGAACGTTACCATGGAAACACAGAATACTTATGTGTCCCGGCGGGGAATCCGTGAAATCACACACTAAAAACCCCTGCCAGAAAAACTCCTGCCTCACATACTGTGACATTTGAACTGTAACTCTCAGACATTTCAGCGAGATGGATACTACTGCCCCGCAGGCTGTTACCACCTTTATAGAATGCAACTCTGCGTTAAAACGCTTCATGAAATTTCTCCCAGTCACATAAAACTGACCGTGTAAGCCTCCACCAGTACGGTGGTCTCCAGAGCCAGTTTCTGCTCTTGCTCGATGTTGTATCCCACGTAGCAGAGATTCTCCTTCATCATGCGCACAGTCTCGAAATCTGCCGAGTGGTTGAAGGCGTAACCTCGCAGTAGGAGCAACTGTGTGACGACAGAAATATTGATCTTATTCTTATTGAGGTTACATTATAATTACAAAATACGGTGTTATTCTGCTAACGTATAAACGATGTTAGACAGGATACGCAATGCTATTCAATGCTAGCATTTGTTCCAAGTACATACTTTTAAGCAAGTGAAATGCATTGTGTCTTGGCGTTTTGTAAAAATCAACCTTCAAATGTTCAATTTGGAGTCGTGTCTGAGTATTAATCCACGCAGGAGCTGTACCTTAATGAGATATCGTGTAATGTCTCGTCCTGCGATGTCCAATCTTCTCGTCAGGTGAGGCAGAGAAAATCCCTCGTACACAGGGCAAATGTGGGTCACGCCATCGCCCGAATCCACCACCACCCCTGTCAGAAGACCTGGGTGTTGCCCAAAAGACAAACATTGCTACAATGTCCCATGTGTAGTGAACTGATAGTGGCTCATTGATATGTATGAGTACACTAGATAGATGGTTTGTTAATCAGTAATGTTAAGAATAGGAACTTGTGTTCATGCCTGAAGTCACTCACCTTGAGCATACAGTGTTAGCACAGCCTGGATGGCGATGTAAACGCCTGCAAACTGGTACGTTTCAAACATGACCTAAAGGACCATGGGTATTAAGACAAACAGGGATGAGCTTAATGACCTACAACATTTTCTTTTGAGTAACAGAGCCATCTTTTCCAAATGTACTGATTTAAGTACTACGGATAAATATTTAGAGGTTTGTTGAAATCCCTTAAATACACACAATTCGTGAATCATGGTTTTATCTCTGGTTTTAATACATGACTTAGCATCTGACAGTGAGTGTTTTAAGGTTGTGTTCTGTTGCAGACTGAAGAAGTGACTGTGTTGTACTAAAGCAGACAGACAGAGATCTGTGAGTCACTCTAATGATGGGCTTCTGTTAATCTTATGTGCTGATGAAGTGACTGCACTGCTGCTGGTCTCCAAAGACCTCCCATCAAGCCAGCACTTCTACCATCAAAGCCTTCAAACATCTACCACATGAATTTGGTAAACTGGCAATGTTCTAAAAAGCTGATTGAAAAGTCATGACAGTTTGAAAGGCCTGTTCATTCTGATGGGATTAAGTGACACAAGAGAATCTCACAAGTCCGTACTGTTTTGAATGTTGGCCCAAATATTTGTCCCCTTTAAAAATGATTAGAACTTCTTCGGCTTAAAGGCGGGGTGGCCGATTTCTCTCAGCCGTTGTTGAGGTTCAAATCACCAAAACAAACACACCCCTACCCCCATCTTTCACTTTCGTCAGCGCTCGGCTCGACTAATGTCTGTCCTGTGCACCTTACTGGTGATTGGCTACAAGGTTGTTTTGGTACTCGGCCCGACTTGTCTAAACAAGCGTAATTCATAAATTGCTGAAGAGAATCAATTGTAGTTTGACGCGTATCACCGTCGCTGCTAGTGTGGACAAAAACTCTAAATAACATGGAAAAAAATACCTTTTCTAATGTCTTAGAAAACACGTATGGTGCGGACATCATGGTGTTACACAGGTAGTTCATGCGTCAGAACATCAGTTTTTCATTTGCATATTACTGTGCATATTATGTTCAAATGTCTTTTAAAGAAAATAATTTTGTGATGATAATAATTTTTTTTATAAATATAATACTATATACATTATATTATAATTTAAAAGTTTATTTGCAAAAACAAAACTGTTAAAAATGTAAAGTTTTTTATTATGTTATCAGGTTTTTTGTGATGATAATAAAAATATATAATAAATATACAAATTAATTATATACTATATATAATATAATATAATATTATAATTTAAAAGTTTATTTGCAAAAACAAAACTGTAACAAATGTAAAGTTTTTTATTATGTTATCATGTTTTTATTGTGTTTGTTAGCAGTATTTATTATTATTATTATTTAAATTATTAACTTTTATTGCTATTATTACTTAATCAAAACAACCCAACCGCAGTTTGATTGATATTAATTGGAATGCACAATAAACAAATATGTAAGTATTTTTTATATAATATTCACATTTATTATATATGTTTCATTAATAATATTCAAATATTTAAATTGCAAAGTATTTATCCAGTATTTTCTATTCATACTGATTTAAACCGATTTTATTAAAATCATTTTTCCTTCCATAGTTTTTACTCTAATAAAGTAAAAATCCTGTTGTGCTACATTTGTTTATTTGCTTGCGGGCTGACTGCAGGCAAATTACACACACACACCTCTATGATCTTCTCACGGTTTTTGGTGGGGTTCATTGGAGGTTCTGTGAGGAGGATCTTGCAGTTGCGCGAGTCGATGTTGAGTTTCTCCGGTCCAAAGGTGTAATCCCACAGGTGCTTCATGTCATCCCAGTTCCTGACAATACCGTTCTCCATAGGATAGTTCACCTCCAGCATCGAGCGCAGCTCACTCGCTTCATCTCCCACCATCAGATCCTGGGGAATCAGGACAAAATTTAGAAAAGCCATCGTGGATCCCAACTAAAGAACCAAATGCAAACATATTTTTTCATCATTCATTGTTTATCCAGCATGTACAGCACCAGTGTGGCAGCTCCACAACAAATGCACAGCTACGAGAATCTTACAACCCAGATCAGCCACGGTTTTCTAAATCCATGCTTTTAATGGAGTTAAGTGGCAGGGAAGCCTCTGTACAGCTCATGGAGAGGGCAAGCATGGTACGCAGAGATGAAATGGCCAAACTGACAGATGCTTCATTCTTATAAGTGAGTTCAGCATGCACAGAACCTCCATGCACCAAATATTGTTAGTCATTTTCATTCACACAGGCTTTTCTGTCACACCCTTCACCCCATAAAATGCCTCACACACATTAGTCACAAAGTTCAAACCACAAGCCTTAACACACAGTCTCAATCTGTCCCAGTATTATTATAAAATACACATCCTGCATAAGTGGTGCCTGGTCATGCAAAACTTAACATTCCGATGTCAGGGTGTTGCTATGTGGTTGCTAAGGTATTCTTAATAGTCGCTAAGGCACTTCTAGGTGTTAATTAGGGTATTCAAGTGGCTGTCTAGTGCCTACTATCCCAAAAAAGCCTACTAGAACTCTTGTTCTCCATAAGTCTATGACACATCACTCATTTTCTCCTATTTACCGTCAGCCCGGCAAAAACTCTGACCGCTTAAAATAATAATACGGCTCTTCTCAACAAGTCACACAATTTGAGGTATCATTCACAACCGTAGTACAAACAGTGTGGGACACGTTTTCCGCCAAGGTTTAATACTTTAAATAACTCCTAAGCTTAAATATGAACAATACTTTCCATTGCAAACACCACTAACAATACTGGGCCCCGGTTTCACAGACAGGGTTTAGCTTAAACCCGGACTAACCCTTAGTGAAATTAGGATATTTAAACTACTTTTATAAAAATCCCCTAGTAAAAAACATTACTGGTGTGCATCTTGAGACAAAACAATGGCGCTGACATACTTTAAGATGTTTTAAGGTGAGTTATTTTCAGTTAAGACTGCTAAACATTCATTTTAGTCTGGGATTAGCCATAAACCATGTCTGTGAAACCGGGCATGGATGTTAAAGGGTTAGTTCACCCAAAAATGAAATTTCATTATTTACCCACCCTCATGTCATTCCACACCTGTTTGACTTTCTTTCTTCTGAAGAACACAACAGAAGATATTTTGAAGAATGTTGGTAACCAAACAACACTGCCTTCTATTGACTTCCATTGTATGAACCACTGAGACATTTCTCAAAATATCTTCTGTTGTGTTCCACAGAGTCATGTACAGGTTTTGAACTGCATGGGTTGAATAAATGAAGACATCGTTTTTATTTTGGGGTGAACTATCCCTTTAATGTATGTGTTATGGAGGAGAGCACAAGCACTGATACAGGATGTCTGGTGACGCCATGTGTTTTTAATGGAGCCTTGCTGTCCTTAAAATTCATGTTTTAGCTAATTTCCTTCATAAACATTAACCTGAAAAGGGAAAACAAGAGTGTCTAAAAAACGTTTCAAATGCAATTCGGCACGTATCCACATTTAGACGAACAATATCTGATGAACAGCATCCTTTATGACACATCACAATCTGTTCGAGCCTTCTTATTGGTTCTTTCTTTGTTCCTCAAACATTATTTTAAGATTCCAGTGTCTATTTAACTGCGAGAGAAACAGATTGAGTGGCAACGACATAAAGTGCACAAGACATTAACATTTCCCTACATCTTGAGGCCAACTTCTGCTAAATCTATTTCAGACGGGAGGGGGAGTAACTTCAGCTACAATGTCTAGTGCGGCTTTGAATGGTTGCCATGCTCTGTGAAATACATTTACAGACAAAATGCAGTGTAAGATTTTCAATCTGCACTACACTGTGGTGAATATTTGAGTGAGAAATACATTTTAAGCAGGACCAAAGAAAACCTAAATGTTAGACAAACGGATTCATTCAACACTGCAACTTAGAAAAACATACATACAAACAGATCAGGGTAGGGCTGGGCAATATTTATAACATTTACAATATGCAAGTATTTATTTTAATGTAAAAATTAAGCAACAGTATAAATTTGGGGATTGTTTTACTGCAATTTTAATGTAAAAATTAAGCAACAGTATAAATTTGGGGATTGTTTTACTGCAATTTTAATGTGAAAATTGCATCTATTAGTTATCCTACAGAGGAAGTCACAAAACGTTTTATTGTCACCTATGAGGGTGTTACAAGAGAGATGCTGTCTTTAAATCAGAAATGTTAAGTGATTAAGAAACATATATACATATAGGTAAGGAATATAGCTGCTTATTACTTTATTGTAGTATAGATAGATGGTTTCATCTTAACAACATAAACAAACGTTACTGCGCATGTGCACTTTTGTGACCCCAACTGAACTTCCAGTACACATTCACAAACAATAGAGTGCCTGTAGATTATTTCTGATAACAATCAAAATAAACCGAGAAGAACCGTTACTTGGCTAAACTTGTCTCTCCAATATTTAGAATTAAGACTGCGATACCAAACTCAACCGCTAGATGTCAATGTACCATACGGTTTGTTTAAATGCAACCGAACTACAGGACCCATTCAATAAATTGTTTATTTAATAAAATGAACATCAAATTTCAACAAATCTTTTATTTAATACAATTGTTATACAATAAAATAATAATATATAAATTACTATTAACATAAATTAAATAAAATATAATGATTGCACATACTTAATACTTATACTACAAATGTGTAGTATAATGCAATGTAAGTCGCTTTGGATAAAAGCGTCTGCCAAATGCATAAATATAAATATATTATTCAATATTATTAGACACTAGCCAAACACAAACCGGAAGTTAACTGGGGGTCAGGCGCGTGTCCGATGAAACGTTTTTTTTTTTATTTTACTTATTGCATTACACATTACACTTGACTCTTACTGGCTACAAAAGCCATTTGGTTGAAACAATCGTCCTCTGAAAATAAATCACACACACAAGCTTTTAAGCCATTCAAAACATAGAAGATACTTTTCAAAAATAGTTAAATGTCTATAAAAAACAGAGATTTCCAGCTTTATTGCCCAGCCCTCATCCTAAAGCATGAGACACGCAATAAAAACACTCAAAGACCATTAAAAGGCAACTGTATGGACACTTGTTGAGATACTGCATGGTGCAACACTCTCCCCAGCAGGCGACAAGTGTGAAACAGAGCACAGGCCGGACTGCACTTACCATCTTTTTGTTATTCTACTTCACCACGAGAAGAACAAAGGAAAGAGTTTAAGTATGAAAAAGAAGGTCAAAAGGCGTAAGAGAAGGAGGTTTTCCTTAAAGACAATAAAAACAACTAAATGCATAAGATTTATACTGAAGAGATCATATATAATTTGTAATATTGTCATTCATAAAATACAAAGCTAAGTGAAAAATCTGGACCTCACCTTAATCTCAATGTTGCCCACTTTGGCCGTGGATCGGATGATGGGTCTGCCCACCAATGCTGGGAAGATGTGTTCGGGGAAGTTGGATCCTGCATAGCCACATTTGACAAACTAAAGAAATGAGAGAGAAAGAAGGCCAAACACAGTTAATAAAAAGAACAAAAAGATATACATTTTGAGGAAATATTGTGTAAGAACTTGCATAAAAATGTACACAAATCGTTAGTTTATTGTGTTTTCTTTTTGTTTTTTTGCCCAATGCATTACCCACAAAATACGATGGTAGGGAGGCATTGAGACAAATGATGAGAAAATGATAAATAGGTGCAAAACCACCACTTACTATGTTAAAGTTTTAACCAGATACTGCCTCTTAAAGGGATAGTTCACCCAAAAATGAAAATTCTGTCATCAGTTACCCACCCTAAGGTTGTTCCAAACCTGTATAAATTAATTATTTTGTTATGTTGAACACAAAGGAAGATATTTAGCAGAATGTCAGTAACCAAACAGATCTCATCCCCCATTTACTGCTATAGTAGAGAAAATAAATACTATGGGAGTCAATGGGGATGAGATCTGTTTGGTTACTGACATTCTTCCAAATATCTTCCTTTGTGTTTAGCAGAACAAAGAAATTGGAACAGTGAATGATGACAGAATTTTCATTTTGGGTGAACTATTCCTTTAAGTCTTAACAATGTTATCATAGTACTACACATAACACAACATCAATAATCATGGTTATTAATGTCATGGTTATTGTCCATACCAGTATATTGTGAAATTTACATTTAGAAACAATGATATGGGCCCGGCCCTCAAGCCAAAATGAAAAAATAGTTACTAATCTAATATCAAAGTCCTTTTGAATCAAGAACCAAGATAAAGAAATTTCCATTATTTCCTGTGTATGTGTTTTGTATTATAATTACTTTAGATTCTTCTCATAAACATAAATATACTTATCTGTTCAGAATGAAATTAACAATTTAACCGCCTAACTTCATTCAAGCTCAGCAGACTTGCGGTGTCACAAAAACATGTTAAAGTAACTATGATCCTAAAGTAACACACTGTCCATCACATTGCACACTTGCACATTGCACATAGCATCTGGAAACTGTACATTGTAAGAAACAATAGGTTAAACCTGTAAATAACACATCTGTATATGTTGCTTTTTTGTCTATATATATATATATATTTTCACTTTTTGTATATAGTGCATTATTATTTTTATTTAATTTCTCATTTTTTCTATCTTAATGTATATTTGCACTATGTTTGCAACATGTGTACACTTTCTTCTGCACTAAGCTCCTGTCACCAAGTCAAATTCCTTGTGTGTGTAAAGCAATAAAGCTCCTTCTGATTCTGCATTACAACAGCTGACCACTGCACTTTATGCTTCTCTAGAGACGCTATTCGCAGTTTCAGATAAACCACAGTGAACTGCCCCCATCTAATTTTGTCTGGTGTAAAACCATTTTGTTGTTTCTCACATCAACTTTACTCCAAAAATGGACTCAAGACCTTCAGACTCATTTATTGGTCATCCAACTTGAGCTGGCTGTGGTTTTAGTTCGTGACTTCCTCATTCCATCACTTCCTAAATTTTCACCTTCTGTCTCACAGATGACACAAAGGTTATCATTTTAGAATACACAACTAAACATGATCCTTTAATCAGTCAAACAAATCTCTTTTTATCTCGCTTTACCACGAATCACGATGCATCAACGAGAGTTCAAACCTGTTTACGTCACCCCTTAACCCAAGGTGAAGTCTGTGGGTGAAGTCAAAAGGCAAGGCCACGCCCCCAAACTCCAGGCCAACTAATATTATGCATTAGTTACATTAAATGTAATGACTAAATCTCCGTCGAGTTAAGCACTTACACGAACAACTCAAACATTACAATGTACAAAACCTTATGAGCTTTACAAAAGATAGCATTCAAGAATAGATCAGGCAAAAAGACATCTAACAGTTTTTATAATGACAATAATGCGTCTGCCAATTTGTGCCAAAAATGTAATGTAAAATAATGAGTGGTAAAATCTAGTTGCCTGAATAAGCCTATCGGTTTTTTAATAGACTGAATCCGTGTATCACCGTTATATTTGTATCATCGTCATATAACAATAATACAGACATCACCTAATTATTCAGTGTCAATTATTCAATATGAACGGTGCAGCCAGACGTTAAAGCTGACGACCACTGAATGGACAACAACGGTATTTAAACTGAAGAAATACAGAGAAAACGAAGCATTTCACGATAGGATAACATGTAGAGGAGAATATGTAAGGTCAGAGTGAATGCATTCAATGCAGCTGTCAGACATTCCTCAGAGCTGTGCTAAGCTTTCATGACTTCCTGTTAGAGGTATGTCTGTTTCACTCGCATTAAACTTTACACAACAGCCAAACGAGTTAATAAACAAATGCAAGTTGATACATTTTCGCACGTACCCCTGTTCCGTTATCACACACAACCACTTTCCTTCCTTGGCTGTCCATTTCTCAAAGGCCAGGAGCCGTCAGAGGCAGCCGAACTTTTCAATAAAGTGCTTCACCCACCCAGCAGGCAGCAACAGCGGGTTTTACTTCCGGTTACTGACACCGGCGCGAGCGTCTCGGCCAAAGCTGGCCAAAGAACTGCGCGCGCAGTGTTTTAATGAAAACAGCGAAAGAAAAAATTATACTATATCTCGAATAGTGAAATAGTGAAATTATTTTCTAAGTATTGCTTTATATTTAGCGTAGTTTTCACATATTTGCCGACCTAAGATTTTAATTATTCAAGTATTTTTTCAGTCCATTTTTTATATAATATGCGTATTAGTTTCAATTAAGATATCCTAATTATGACATAACATTTAAAAAATATGTATTACAATATTAGCTTGTGATATATTCAGATAATATTGCTTTTCGTGGCCCAAACTTAATTCCCGGTACACATCCGCAAAGAATAGAGTCCCTGTAGGTTATTTCTGATAACAAGCTAAATAAATAACAACTAAAATACATGCTAGCAAGTTAAACGCATTTTTTGCCAGTATTATTTTTGGTTACCGGCAGAAGAACCGTTACTTGTCTAAACTTAAATGAGACAAAGTTACACGACCTTTTGACAAATTGTTTATTTAATGCTATTAAAATACAATAAAATTCAACAAATTATTTAATACCATTTGTATCCAATAAAATGTTATTATAAACGAATATCTATATAAATGAAGTAAAATAGACACTAGCCAGAATGATCAACAAACACAGACCGGAAGTTAACTTCGGGCCAGGTGCGTGCGTCCGACGAACCGTCGGCGCGAAACCATACGGCGCGTCCAAACGACATATATCGCCCTCCAAAGGGCCCTTCGGGAAGGGGACACCATACAAAACGTCACTCCAAATAACATTAAAGAGAAAACGGTTTTGTTTTTACTGCTCCTTTTGCCAAGTGAATTTTAAACGGACATTAAAAGATACAATTGAGTGTTTCCCTCTAGAGTTTACACATCAAGAGCTCTTTACTCTTCGAAGGGAGTAGGGCATAGGGATGGTCACTTCGGGACACGACTTTTGTGTTGTGGTCGGAACTCTTGCTCACGTTTCTGCTTTCCAGTCGGAATGTGACACTCTTTCATTAGCAGAATGAACATCAACATGGCTGCTGTACTGTCGCCAAGACCGTGCGATAGCAACCCTGCCACTCCTGGGACGCAGTCTATGAAGGTTTGCGCGTGCTAATGGATACATATTGTACATTTTAGACTATTAATTATGAATTTGTCCATATGTGAACTCCACATTAACGTTAATATGCGGCACAGTCGCCTTTGTTTATTTACTGTTGGGTTGTTAGCCGCAGTGGAGACAATAATAAACATAAGAAAAAAATAGGTATACAACGTTTATAGTTTCAATTTGTTTTAAGACTATTTATTTTTTGGATATCCATTGTCAGTCTGTTGTGACGGGACAGGATGATGGTAGTGTTTTGCGTAGGTGTAACTGACAGACTCTTGTTTATTTATTATTATCTCTAAGGATGACATTGAGGAGAACTCCAGCGATGGCAGTCAAAATCCAAAGAGACGCAGGATGGGTTCAGGGGACAGTTCCAGGAGCTGTGACGCATCCAACCAAGAGCTGGGGTGAGCACATTTAACACACTATCAAAATATACAGAATCTTATTAAAGTCATCGTGTAAGTCGTGATGGTTACACTCTGATTATATTACTGTGTTTTATTACAGACCAACATATTTCCCTGCTGAAAATCTGACAGAATACAAATGGCCTCCAGATGACACAGGAGAGTATTATATGTTACAAGAGCAAGTCAGCGAATATTTAGGAGTCACCTCATTCAAACGGAAATATCCAGGTATTGCTATTGAAAGGAATCCGACACATGAATAAATTAATGCGTAACAGTCACATAACCTTTTTCTCACTTGACACTAGATTTGGAAAGAAGAGACTTGTCTCACAAAGAGAAACTGTATCTGAGAGAGCAGAATGTCATTACAGAAACACAGTGTACATTAGGTGAGAGGTGTTTTTTGTTCATTCAGGCTTAATTTCATCTGTAAGTTATTTGGTTAACAATGTAAGAGGCTTAACATCTTGCTTCCTTTTTTCTTTCTCAGGTCTTACTGCCTTACGCAGTGATGAGGTCATTGATCTGATGATAAAGGAGTATCCTGCTAAACACGCCGAGTACTCCGTCATACTCCAAGAGAAAGAGCGGCAGAGGATAACTAAAGAATACTCTGTGAGCACACTGAGTGCGGTGAGTAAAATATACTATTCATTTATATTCTAGCATTTGTCTGGTGTCTTTCTAACATACACACGTTTTTGTGGTTGTTGATAGAGCTAAAGATCATAAAGTCATATGCAGGAATAATGATTTGGGGTGGGTGTTTGGTCTTTGTAAAAACGTGTGTGTTCTAATGCTTTGACTGTTTTCTTTTTAGCAAATGCAGCAGCAAAACCCTCAAAAAGTTGAGGCCAGTAAAGTGCCAGAGTACATAAAGAAAGCTGCTAAAAAAGCTGCTGAATTCAACAGTAATTTTAACCGAGAGCGAATGGAGGAGAGAAGAGCTTATTTCGACCTACAAACACATGTAAGATGGGCTATATTAATTTCATTTAATAAACTGCATGTGTGCAATAGCGTTTATCTATTAATCATTACTTAAGACCACATGAACCAGAAAGGGTAAACATCTTCAGTATTGTGTAGGGATGTAACAATATCAAAATCTCACTGTATGATATTACCTCGGTATAAGGTCCACTGTGCAATGTTTATTGCGTTATTTAAAATGACAAATGATGACTTGGAAACGTGCCACAAGCATCCTCTTTTCTGTATCCTCTAATCATAACTGTTGCTTAGAGCAGTGGTTCCCAAACTTTTTGAAAGCAAGGCACCCCTTTGCAGTATTATTTTTTCCCGTGGCACCCCAACCCTGATTTCACTAAATGTACATGTGTACATACATATATAATATTAAATCCAGATGAGCAAATAACAAATGAAGTATAAACAGCTGCATGAATTTATTACAAATGCATTACAACGGACATTATATGAGGTGAAACAAATCATTTAAATTAACCATCTGTCATTTACAACTCGATGACACATGTAAACAAATCTTATAGGATGATATGAACCATTTGTTGTATGTGGGAATCGTTGGAACAAAACACATTAGAATAAATTCAATTCAATTCAATTTTATTTTTATAGCGCTTTTCACAATGTGCATTGTTCCAAAGCAGCTTTACAGGAGCAAATAAGAAAAACACAGAAAGGTAAAACACAGCACAGTGCATGGTGTTTATAGACCAAGCAAGATCATTATAATAAATAATATCTAATAAATAAATGCAGTCTCCCGGTGAGCAAGCCAACACTGCACTGCTCTGCTGTGGCGAGGAACCCAAACTCCAATGATGAATAATGGAGAAAAAAAAACCTCGGGAGAAACCAGGCTCAGCCGGGAGGGCCAGATCTCCTCTGACGTGTCAAGATTGATACTTAATTCTTTAAATAATAATAAACAACTCGCATTACATTTTTCTTTAGGTTCTCATTTGCTTTGTTCAAACTTGACCTTACGACCTAAAATGGAAATTAAAATACCTGTGCATGGAACTGTGTTATGGGTATTTTAATGGGATACATGTGCCTGCTTTTGGGAGCACAGCCTCTTGATACGGGGGTAGATTGTGGATCGTGCTCCACTGACAGGCGCTGCCTTTTTTTGTTTTTCACGTACGCCAGGGATGAGAACGCTAGCTCACACAAGTTGAAAACGGCAACAGCACACTGACGCCGCAATCTGGTGGTTTCACATTAGCACTTTTGGTGCGCACCCGGGTTCGATTAATGTCAGAGTTCAGTTCGTTAGGGTGATGTGAACTGTCTTCTGAACCCGGGTGAGCACCCGCGAACTGTACCCGAGTCCGCTTAAAAAGGGAGGTCTGGGGTGCGGTTCATGTGAACTCCAGTACGCTTCGCTGCTGATATGAACGCGATATCGTACCAAATCGCGGAAGTGAACCGCTATTAATGACGTATTATTTGGTAAATATGTGTGCTTGTTTCACTCACTTTTCTGACGAGCGTGACTGACACGCTCCAAGCAGAGAGCTTTCCATACATTTCTGTTTGCCTTCAGCGTTCTTAAGAGCATTTGCAGTACATTCATAGACGAAAGTGCCATTATGTACTGAAGCTTTGGAAACAAAACTAACAGTTCAAAAACAAAAATGTATAAAAGTGAAGCGAGCAATGTAATTCATTTTGCCGCCTTCTCCTGCGTCGTCGTTACAGGCGACAGGGTAAAGAGCTGCAGGCTTGATGACGCAAACGACCCGCGGTTCGGCCCCCAAAAGAATAAAATGAACGCAGGGCAGCGGGAGCAATCAAACAAGGGTTCGGACCTAGCAATCGTGAAACCAACCTGAGATAGCTGCAGTGCTCAAATTGAGGGGGACTGGGGGGTCCGGGACTCCCCATAAGGCATTAGAGACCCCCCATAAGAAGTAAAAAATATCCCTCACATATTTTTATTTAAGGAAAAAGTATAATGACAAATGTGATAAAATTCATGAAATGGATTTGGTACATTTCGTGAATTAATTATTTACAATAATTTATATTACGTTTGTTTATGGGCTAGTTGTCATGTCACTTTAAATTTGAAACGCCCCACCCCACGTTTAAAGACCGCTAAGTGCAGGACATCGTTGACATGACTGCTTGATTGGCGTCGCTCCGGAGAAACTAACTTCAGCTAAAAAATGGAGAATAATAAACCTCCACTCACAGTCGGGAAGAGGCAGCTTCTACTTTTTTGAGGGGTAATTTTCTCTCTCTATATCTTTCCACTGTATTTATCAACTCCATGTCGGCGCTTTTGTATTCTTTGCGTAAATTATTATTAGGCCTGGTTCTGGGGTGCTAGAGATCTCGATGAAGACGAGTGACAGCTTTTTAGTAATTATAAAGGGAGTGCTTGTTGTGCTGTTTCTGTGTTATATATAATCCATTCAGAATTGTATAAAACTTGCTTTTCATGCTGCTAAGACCAACGGCCACATACACGCTGCAAAGTTTCGGGAATTACATCGGCATATTAATGCGGGATTCACTCTTGAAATAGCTATGATTGACATATTGATAGCCATACTGTAGTTAGTTCCTGAATAAAGCAGACTTTTGGACTGAAATGGTTGAATAGTCTGCTGACTGACAGACTCACTCATAACAGTTTCTCGCCGCCACCTACTGGACGTAACTATGTAAACTGCACTGAAATCGTTGAAAAATCCCCATAACACTAACACATACACTGACAGCCGGTCTTGTCACAATTTGTATTTTTAATATCTAATAAACTAGTTTCTTGCATTTAAACAAGTCTTTTGGAACAAACATTATTATCACAAAGTGTCAATCATCCAGTTGTTTTTAGGGAAAATAGCAAATACTACATTGGTAAATAATGCTAGATTTATTCTGTTGGACGTACACTACTGTTCAAAAGTCATTTCTATCCACCAAGCCTGCATTGATTTGATCCAAAATACAGTAAAAGAAGCCTGTTCTTTTATTTAAGCCTGTTTTTAATAAATAGTATATAATTATGCATATTATGATCAAATATATTGTGTATTTTGTATAAATTGTATATTGCGAGACTAACCCCCACCAAAAAAAATCTTATGTGGGGGACCCCCCATAAGACTTGACTCAATTCGAGCACTGGATAGCTGGTACTCGTGCCCCACATGAGCGCGCATCAGTACAATGGGCGGAGCTGAACGATTCTCTCCTGGGAACAGTCCAAGTGGCGGTAAAAAAATATTTAAACTTTACATATGTATGATTGTTTTTTTCGCGTATTTTCAGTTTCGTTTGGACATGCTCATATGTTTGTGTTTTGATATATTTTAAAATATATGATGTAAAAGATTATTATATGGGACTGGAAAAAAGCTGAGATTCGGCGGCACCCCTAGCCAGTTGTCACGGCACCCACTTTGGGAACCACTGGCTTAGAGGTATAGTATGAGATGGG
Source organism: Triplophysa rosa (assembly GCF_024868665.1). Taxonomy (NCBI): domain Eukaryota; kingdom Metazoa; phylum Chordata; class Actinopteri; order Cypriniformes; family Nemacheilidae; genus Triplophysa; species Triplophysa rosa. The sequence goes on from NC_079898.1 coordinate 6,688,444, forward strand.
TCTATGACCCTTTTATAAAATAAAATAATTGCACCAGATGGACCTTGCCAAAGGTAATATCTATTATTTTTTCGAACATTCTCTATGTTAGGCCCGGAAGACCTATCGCTTCACACAGTCATGTGACCACGATAATATTGAGACAATTTTGCTATTGCAAGAACACGATAGCGATAAAATTGTTACATCCCTAGTATTGTGATGTATTTCCAAGTGAAATGAATATTGAATGATAAAAACAGTGGGCGGGGCTTGTTTTCCGCTGCAAATTGATTGGATGTATAAAAACGACTAAAGCCCTGTTCAGACCGCAATCGACACCCAGCGACAAAGCCAGGCGATGTCATTCATTTCAATGGTTACCTAGCGACATCCAGCGACACGAGCAACAGTGACCGTTGGCGACAGGAAGTGGGCGGTGTCTATCGACTCGACAAAGTTGAGATATGCTCAACTTTATGCAAATGATGAGCGACTACCAATAGGAGTACAGCAGTGGTGCTCACGTCATCCGTGTCTCATTTGTTACTGCAGGGTTTGTTTATAAATGTTTCTAGGACAACCAAAGCTAGGAATGCCTTCTAACGGCCTCTTAGCTAGAGACAAGCGACACAGTCACTGGCGGTCTGAACGGGGGCGTAACAGTTGGAGGGGAGGAGTTAACAGATGTTCTGGCCAGGTTTCAAACTGACATCGTCAGAGAAGAATCACCACTAGAGGGCGGCCCTTCTCTGATGAAGTGCATTTTCTAATTTTAATCATGAAAGGGCACATGAATTAGAAAAGAATGACCTGCAGTGATAAACTTTAAAACTTTAATATTTGTTTTTCTTAATAATGATATATACTGTACATGAATACATTTAAGTCAATAATTATGTTGGCATGAGAAATCCTGCAAATCCAGTAGGTCCAAATGTCCCTTTGTCCAGAAACGTGTCAGGACATCACCTATCATTGAATTATCAACCAGCCATAGCATCCTAGCAACCAGTCAGAACACACTTGTAACTGCTTTACAACATCCCTACAACTTCTCTCTTTTTCTTTTTTTAGATTATTCAGGTACCTCAAGGAAAATACAAAGTCCTCCCTCCTGAAAAAACCAAGACGGGTCCATACCCAGTTGCCCTCATCCCTGGGCAGTTCCAAGAGTACTACAAAAGGTAAATGTATAATTCATCTGTTGCTCATTTTATACCCATCAGTGCCTCTGGTTTATCTGCAGCATTAAAGGGACAGTTCACCCAAAAATGAAAAATCTGTCATCATTTACTCACCCTCAGGTTGATTCAAACTTCTATACATTTCTTTGTTCTGATGAACACAGTGAAAGACATTTGGAAGAATGTCAAAAATGTTCAGTTCTGGAACATCATTGACTACCATGGTAGGAAAAAATATAGTATTTTTTTTTGTTCTTTTGAAGAATTTAGGAAAACAAACAGTTCTGGGGCACCTTTGACTGCCATTTAAGTTTGTCTACTATGGTAGTCAAAGATGTCCAGGAACTGAAAATTACTAACATTCTTCCAAATATCTGTGTTATTCAGAACAAAGTAATTTATACAGGTATGAAATTACATGAAGGTGAGTAAATGATGACCGAATTTTCATTTTTGGATGAACTATCCCTTTAATAATGTATCGTCCTGTGCACCTGAGAAAAAGTTGTGAGCTACTGGCAGGTAGAATTGAAAAACTGGAGTCACGCTGTATGTCTGTAGGTATTCCCCAAATGAAATCCGCTACTTGCCCTTGAACACGGCATTATATGAGCCTCCACTGGACCCTGAGCTGCCGGCTCTGGACAGTGATGGAGACTCTGACGATGGAGAAGAGGGGAAAGAAGACGGCAAGAAAAATAAAGGTTCCTCTGTAAGTTGATTTCATATCCTCTCTGCCTGACGTTTGGTAAAGATGCCGTTTTTGAGTATGTAGAACATTATGCTTACGCAAAAACAATGATGTGCAAGTCAGAGATATCCAGTATGATATAGTAAATCAAAACCAAGTGCAAACAAAGTTCACAACAAATTTCACTTCCATATTTGATCCGTCTAATGGATGATATGAAACGGGCATTACAGACTGAAGGGGAGGAGTTATCACATGGATTAAGTTCATAATGGTTCATTTGTTGATTTGTTGTTGACTTTCAGGACAGTTCATCTGGAAACACATCAGATGGAGACAGCCAAGACAGTGGAATTCAATCCAAAGTCAAGAGCAAAGGAGCCCAGAGCAAAGACGCCACGCCTCGCACCATCCAACAAAAATCTGTCCCTGGGTACAAGGTAGAAGAAAAAAGCCCCTGATTTTTTTTTAATAACCCAACATCTCTCTTCTCCCCTTCTCGACACCGTTCTTTTCCAGCACTTTCAGCAGAGATGTCTTCTTTCTTATCAAACACACATGCACTCAGACACTCTCCCCCTGGTGGTCATAGATCGGGACTGCACTCAGCAATGGAGCCTCTTTATCTTTTTAATAGTGGCACTCCTTTTTCCAGTGCCGGAAACCCAGTGACAGTTTCTGTGTTCTGCACAGACCTTTGGAGCAATAACGTTTCCTGTGTGGTACTGCTGTTAGTTTAGGGCTTTTTTGCTGTGATATACATATTATTTACTTTAATTGAACAGTACTTTATATGGCTTAAAATACCTCTGTGACTCTACCTGATGGTCTGCCTGTCAGTTAAATTGAAAGGCAAATGAGTAGTTTTATTTGGCTGCTAAACACTGCATAGTGTTTTACTTTAACTTCTAGATCATAGATTTAAAACAGTTGAAGGAATGTTAAAGGTGCACTCAGTATTCCCCATTAAAAAAATGAAAGCAATGAAAAGCACTTTTAAAGATGCTTACTTAAGATTTTTATTAACATGATATAAGATTTAGTATCATGAATCGACTAGAAATCTGACAAATTATAACTTTATATGTATATATTTTATTTGTTTATTTTTATTACGTGGTTTACAAACGGACATTTCATTTTCTCTTTGTTATTCTGCTCATCATATAGAAGAACCTTAACACCAGTTAAATGAATGGCTCAAAAAGATTTGATTCTATTCTTAATCCAACAACAAACCATAAAGTGACAAAATTAATAATATTTAGATGTGATTGATTGTTGTATGAGATCAGAACGTAACACAACATAACACATAGCATAACAAAATAACACAGCATAACACATAACATAACATAACACATAGCATAACACAACACAACATAAAACATAACACATAACATAGTATAGCACAACATAACACATAGGTAACATAACACAACACGTAGCATAACAAAACACAACACACTGCATAACACAACATAACACATAGCATAACATAATGCAGCACAACATAAAACATAATACATAACATACTATAGCACAACATAACACATAGGTAACATAACACAACACGTAGCATAACATAACACAACACATAGCATAACAAAACTTATATCATAACAAAACATAACACATAGCATAACGCAACACAACATAAAACATAATACATAACATACTATAGCACAACATAACACATAGGTAACATAACATAACACGTAGCATAACATAACACAACACGTAGCATAGCATAACATAACACAGCACATAGCATAACACAACACAACACATAGCATAACAAAACATAACACATAGCATAACATAACGCAACACAACATAAAACATAATACATAACATACTATAGCACAACATAACACATAGGTAACATAACATAACATGTAGCATAACATAACACAACACAGCACATAGCATAAGACAACACAACACATAGCATAGCATAACACAACACATAGCATAGCATAACACAACACATAGCATAGCATAACACAACACATAACAACATAGTATAGCACAACATAACTCATATCATAACATAACACAACACAACATAAAACATAACACATAACATAGTATAGCACAACATAACACATAGGTAGCATAACATAACACGTAGCATAACATAACACAACACGTAGCATAACAAAACATAACACATAGCATAACACAACATAACACATGGCATAACATAGCACAGCACAGCATAGCGTAACATAACATGGCTATATTTCCAAGATGACAATTGAATGGCATTCGCATGTAATAATGTAGCATGCTACGTTTATTTGTAAATTTTTCTTTATTTGTAAAACTTTTATGAAAATAAAAAATATATAATATACAAATAAAAACAATTATTTGTATCAATATAAATCAAGTACCACTGGGTCAACGAAATGCCAGTACACACATACCGACTGAGTGCACCTTTAAACTTGATTTATCCTCTTTAATAGTGCTGCATTACTCCCTTTCAGACATAAATTGGTTATCAAACTATCGTTTGATATAAAAGGATTATGTTAAAGGGAACGTCAGTGGTTTTCTACACTGGCTTTGTGTGCACCTTATGCTTGATATCAGTGTTTCTTTTGGGTTCCCTTGGTTAATTTGTGTATGCTTTTTTCTTGTCAAAATGTGGTTACTGGATCAACAAAAGGTTTACCTTTAACACCAGCAATGCTAAATAGAGTCTTATTTAAAATGATAATATATTATTATACTTCATTCCTTGATGAAGGGATGTATACATTTAGTACTGTATATTGTCCAATGAATGTCACAACAAACATTTGGAATGACAGTACTTGTGGGTAGTAAGCTTTTTTGTGCAATAGGTGCAATAGTTTTTGATATCCGTTACTTTTTCCTTTTACCAAACTAGTTGATATCAGCGTTTTAACAATGCACCAGCTAAAGGCTCTTTTTATTTTCTCGTTTCGTTTCCCAAGTAGTAATCTTGTCTCAGGAAGTTTAGACAGTGAGTGTAAGTAGTCCCGCGTCGTGTTCAGAATAGCATGCTTCCCTACTATTATCACGGTTATTTACTGCAGTATGCATACTGTACAAAGTATGTAGGTCTTTTGTGTGCATGTAATACCTACCACATTTGCCAAAATGTGCACTATGATGAGGACATTGCATGTAATGTTGTCTCCCATAATGCAGTTTGCTAAATACATATATAAAAAAAGTGAACTAGTTTTCTGTTTTTCTCCTTTAGAGTATTACAACAGGGATGATTGTTTTTCCTGCAAAACCCCAAATTTCCTACAAAATGTAAAATGTGATGTTATGTGTTTATACAATTTGAGTATATTGATAACACTTTGCACACAGTTATCAAACTCATCTAATTTAATTATGTTTGAGTCATTCATTCATTTCTTTACAGTATGGTAGGTACAGCTTCTGTTGATCTTCTCATTGTACAGTATGTTGTTGGCTTGTTTTTATCCCCCATTTCTTTTGTCTTGTTAAAAGTGTTTGTAGTTCAACTACACTTACATGAAATCCTGTTATATGGTTTCTCTTTTTAATGATGTGACAGAATGAAGGCTATGAGCTTCACTAGCATCTGTGTCTTTAAGCTGGCCAGCCTCTTTCCATTAGCCTTTTTTTGTTTTTCATACTGCTGTCACTGCTCTTTCAGTATAATGGTTTGATAGCAGGGCCTTTGACATGTCAGTATATAGAGTAACGTCACAGTTAAGCATTTGAATAAAGAGGTTTTAAAGAAATTAGATTGTAGAGGGATTTCTTAATGCTTGTGACTGTGAGCACCGAGTGAAATTGTCCAGATTGCATTTGAAGGGACAGTTCACTCAAAAATGAAAGTTCTGTCATCATTTACTCACATTCGAGTCCAAATCTGTATAAATGTCTTTGTTCTGATGAACACAGAGAAAGATATTTGGAAGAATGTCAGTAACCCATTTACTGCCATAGTAGAGTCAATGAGGGATGAGAGTTGTTTGGTTACTGACATTATTTCAAATATCTTCCTTTCTGGTTAGCAGAACAAATACATTTATACAAGTTTGGAACAATCTGAGGGTGAGCAAATGATGACAAAATTTTTATTTTTGGGTGAGCTGATTTTGCACATTCAATGTTGTGTTCTTGCCTGTTTTTTTGTACTTATTATTTTAACGAAACGACAACTGCCAAAAAGATCTTAAATCAGAAAGTTTTTATTTAATTTTGTTTTTGTCACATGTGCATAATTTGTACATATCCTCAAATTTTCTTTTGTCCTTGTTGGTGTACTGTCTCATATTTATCCTTATACAAAAATTCATTTTAAAAATCATAGTGTGTTTATCGAGAATTATGTCACATGACCTTGGTTGCCATGGCGTTTATAGCATTACTCTGCCCTTGCAGCCTAAGGTCATTCCCAATGCTATATGTGGCATATGTCAGAAGGGCAAGGAGGCCAACAAGAAAGGCAAACCAGAAGCCCTCATCCACTGCTCCCAGTGCCAAAACAGCGGTAAGTCAACATTTTCAATCTATAACCCCAGATACATTCGCTTTAGTACTTCATGTACTCTAGAATCATTTCCCCATTGTCATCTTTAAATGATTTCTGAGTGTTTCCTAAGTGCCAGCCTCCTGAAAGTCATGATGTTGGATAAAACATCTCAGTTGTATGCGTGTATGTAGAGATCTTGAGAGAGGCTTGTTTTGTGTACAGGTCACCCGTCCTGTCTGGATATGAGCGTGGAGTTGGTGTCCCAGATCAAGATGTACCCGTGGCAGTGCATGGAATGCAAGACATGCACCATCTGTGAGCAGCCTCATCACGAGGACGAGATGATGTTCTGTGATAAGTGTGATCGGGGTTTCCATACCTTCTGTGTGGGCATGGACTCCATTCCTCTAGGTGAGTCTCTATCGGATCACACCATTTCTCATCTGATTGGATTTTTCTTATACATGTGTGTGGCCTGATGTTGTTAAACAGTCACTATATTTGTTCATGTTGTTTAACAGGTTGCTGGGTCTGTGATTTATGCAACAAAGTGTTATCCACATCTCAGAAAAAAGGAACGACAAAAACACCCAGAAAATCCAAATAGGTTTTTTTTGACAGTTTTGTTATTCATTTCTATTTGTTACTACTCGACAAGCCCAAACAATGTTTTGTATGTTGCATTAAAGTTTTGTAGCAGTTTTTTATATAATTGTTTTCTTGTAGTTTTGTGTTGTTTAAAATAAAGTTATAAAGAAAATATGTTGTCTCACTGTTTTTCTTTTCACTGTTACGTTGATCCTCCATCTAAAATGTAATATTACTGTAATATTTCACATTTAATGAAAGCTCATTTTGATGTTGTCATAGCTAATGTGTTATCAAATGAGCAGCAGAGGGAGGGGCATAAGGAGGGGTTGGGTGTGTTTTTAAACCATACCATAATGACCCAAGTTAGTTGTCTCGGCTTTCACTGCCCACTGAATGGGAACTGTATTTTTTTGTATTGTGTTGTAGCAGATGCCACGTGGAGGTCGATAGAAAAGCAGCAGGTAACAGGTGTGGGGGCGACCTGCGTGTAAGACGTCTGCTGTGCCACCTGATAGGTGCGTATGCGCCACAATGGACACGCCAGCCTGCTCTTTGGAAAAGAGACACTTGTGAAAGTCTCAAAACAAAGGATGCAGCTTTCCATTGAGTAGTCTTGTTTGTTTTGACCGAGCCAAGGGTGATGTCTGGCGGCTGGGAGTTTGTGTTGTGGAACTGGATCTGATCATCTTCAGGTCGCTTTTCAAAAGGTCCCATCATATGAAAAATGATACACCAGCCTAGATAAAAGGAGGCGTGTGCAGCCAGCAGTCACTATGTGTAGTTTTGGGCTATTTTTATGAAGAGATTAATAACATATCCTATTACAATTGAAATAATTATTCTCGAGATAGACATGAAGTATATACATGAGTCTATAGCTCAGTTATTGGCTTTAAAGTGCATTTTTTTTGGAATGTTTTGCTGCTTTGAATGAAAATCATTACAGTTATGTCATTATGCAGTGACATTTATACAGTTTATTATACAGTCAGCTCATTACTGACAGGAGTTTTTGTAAAAGTAATATTTTCACAATTTTACATTTTAAAAGAAACCTAAAATGCCACTTAAAAAATAAGTGGCATTGCAAAAATAGATAAATCTCTTATAAAAATTGAATCATGTTTTCTATTGTGTTATCATGGCTGTTCAGTTTTCTCCCTAATACTATGCAGTTTGAATGGTATTACTAAAAACATGATTTGTGTTTTTTTATCTGTTTTTGCAAATGAACTCTTCAACATTAGGCTGATAATACGTGTTATGTCAATGACAAAAAATAGACAATCGCGTGTTTTGTGTATTTACAATAAGATTTTGTGTTTCTCGATTACTCTTCATGACTGTTTGAATTTAATTAGCATATTCTTAGCCACCACACGAGGGCGCGGTAACTCCGCTTTCCCACTCAATGTTTACAATGTAAAATGGCTTACGTCTTGAAAAATTGATGAAATATTACATTTAGAATTTTTTAAGTTTAAAAACGATATGATTTTCAACCACAACAAATGACATATTTTACAATTTTAATTCTTTGAGCCAATGTTGTTATTCTATGCATCAAGTTAACTAAATGAAACAATTGGAACTATATAAAGAAATGTCCTATATATGTTTATTCATATTGTCCTTCCTCCAGCACTGTAAAAAAACATACCTTAACTCAACATTTATTCTAGTTGTACATTTTTCAATTGGTTTGAGTTTTATCACTTGTGGCAACAGTCTTTTTAAGGTGATAGTTCACCCAAAAATGAAAATTCTGTTGTCATTTACTCACCTTCTTGTCATTTCAAACCTGTACGACTTTCTTCCGCAGAGCTCAAGAGAAGATATTTTGACATTTTGGCATTTGTTTTATGTCCATACATTTGAAATGAATGGGGGTCACTGCTGTTCGGTTACCGACTTTCTTCAAAATATCTTCTTTTGTGTTCTGCAGAAGATAGAAAGTCATACAGGTTTGGAATGACATGAGGGTGAGTAAACGATTTTTGGGTGAACTAACACTTTAACCGTTGATTGTAATATTTACAAAATTTTAACTGTCAAATGAAAAAAAAAAGATTTACAGTGAAAATTAAGAAAGGGTAATATTGTTGTACTAATGCTCGTGGATTTTTTATCCTGCTAGTGTTTATAATGTGTCTTTAGCAAAGATCGCAGATGTTTTCTAATGACATCGTTTTTTAGGAAATGTGGATTTTGAACAGTAGCTAGCATAAATATTATTGAGTATTATCAATGGATTCTTTTGCAGATTTATCATTTTAAATGTATGAAATGAAACGTTTAAAATGTACAAAATGATAAAATAACAGTTATAACCCGCCTGCCTTTAGAATTTTAAATGAATTGAAATCTCAAAACGTTAACACAGAACAGACCCGTTTATTCGGAGAGGTATTCTTCCATCTATGACTGCGAGCTGTCAGTCTCCTAAAAACAATTATTACAGGTGATGTCCTTTTCAACTGTTAGCAGGACTGTGGTTACTGATCTCCTCTTGTTTAACACTGACCTGTGGTCAGACAACACAGTACTGCTTGTATTGGGAATCAATTATTAAACAGTAGAAACCCACCTGCAATAGAAAACCACCATTACAAGTTTTAAAGAAACGTTTTTCTACCTTCCTTGCATACTGAGTGCAAGATTAAGTAACAAGAGACAAATATATCATACTTTCCCTCCTTTTTCCATGCAACTAAACCGTATAACCACAAAACAGCAGTTAAGCAATGGAGAAACTCATGTATTTTTGAGCAGCGGCGGGCTGCACACTTGGGCACCTGCCTCACACCTGTTGTCTCCTCACAACAGAAAGGACTCCACGTCGGCGCTGTTGGGATGCTGAGATGAGTTCAGCGTGTGCTGGCCCATCTTCTCCAGATAATTGTATGGCCATTGACTGCGTCCCATGTATTTTGATAACTATATTGAAATAAAACAAATACGATGCAGAAGTTGTTCAACAGCTACACGCTTACCAACAGCATCTTGCTGAGTATAAACACCAGCTGTTGCTTTAGACCAAAACCAGGACGTGCAGATGCTAAACTTCATCTGGATCAAGTGGCTACAGATGCTCATTCTAACACGACTGACCAGTGGCCACCCACTCTCCAAACAACACCTGCACATTATTGGAACCTCAGCCCTCAGGATACCAAAGCTTTCAAGATGCACATACATCACATAAAAGGTATAGATAAAAGGTATAGATTCATACACCTCACAGTTCCCGACGGGTCTGCATTTGCCCCTCTGAGTGAGCGCAACATATGCACCATGCCCTCCCTTCCTGTTCGAAGGGAATGTTGTTCTGGATGGGTGGACTCCTGGGAAGAGGAGCGTCACCTTTGACCTCGGGGAGAACTCATTTACACTGACCCACAGTGAGAAGATGATGGGATCTGCAGAAGAGGATGCAGCATGCCAGCTGGCTGTGGCAATACAGCAGTACTATGGGAGCTCATGTTGAAACGTTCCCCCTTCTAAGAGAAGCCAAAGAGCCTGACAGCCACATCCATTACTCGCCGCTCATACTTTTATCTCCTTCCATTGTGAGCGAGATCAGTTATTGATAGATTCAGCTCTGAAGATCTTTAGTTGTATCGACTTTTTTGTGTTAGGTATTAAGTTGTGTAGACGGTTTCATCTTAACGACATAAACAAACGTTACTGCGCATGCACACTTTTGTGACCCCCCTTACCTTAACTTCCGGTACACATTCACAAACAATAGAGTGCCTGTAGATTATTTCTGATAATAATCAAAAGAAATCGAGAAGAAGCGTTAGGCCGTGTTCACACTTGACCTCTTTTTTGAAGCTACCAGCGTTTGTTTTACATTATAATCCTATGGAGTAAACCGAGTTTTCCCAAAAAAGTCACGTGCTCTTTTTTAAACGCCACCGCCGGCGTCTTTTTCTGCAGCTTTTTCTAGCGCCTTTTTAAATTGAAAAAAGTTCAACTTTTCTGAAGAAAACGCCCTACGTCAAGCATCTTTTTTGACAGCTGACCAATGACAAGCGAGTAGCGATCCTGTCGTTTCCGTAACAACATGCGAGGAAGGTGATTGGTCGAGCAGGATCCTTCTCTAAAAAATAAAATGTTGGCTGAAGCGCTGCTTTGAACATATTTTTATATGAATTCAAGTTTATTTTTCACCTTTAATAACTTTCGATTGCATTTCTAGCGAGAAATGAGTACTTTAGTTTTAAAATATGTGGTTGGTTTTTGCAAAGACGGTCTCTGTTCATAATTCAAATAGACTTCCGTTACTCTGCCTATATGAATCCAGTGTGCTGAGCTGCCTTCATGCACAAACGCTGCCAGCTTTTCTTTTTAATAAAAATGCGCTCGTCAACTTTTTCTTGTCAAAAAAGACACCAAGTGTGTTCATGGCCTTACTTTGCTAAACCGCTAAACGTATCTCCTATATTTTGAATTTAGACTGCGATACCAAGCTCAACCGCTAGATGTCAGTGTACCATACGGTTTGTTTAAATACGACCGAACTACAGGACCCATTCAACAAATTGTTTAATAAAATGAACATACAACAAAATTCAACAAATCGTTTATTTAATACAACTATTATACAATAAAATAAATTAATATTAACATAAATTGAATTAAATATAAATAGTTATATTATTAGACACTAGCCAAACATAGACCGGAAGTTAACTGGGGGTCAGTCGCGCGCATCCGATGAAACAGTCTATACTGTTGTATTCTCATAACATGAAGGTTTTGGTTCAGTTTGGGAGGGTTTCAAACTTTTGTTGCATCAAAATGCTTTAATGAGGTAATCTTACGCCTGTAGCCCCCTTTTACTGTTTCCTTTTGCTCAGACATGACAGCTGTTGAAGTGAAATCACCTCCTGGCTTTCTATGCACTAAAGATGTAATTCAAGTAGCTTGTATTTACAGACTCGAGATCTTAACCCATCCTGTGGGATCTCACCCGATCTGATGTGTCAATAGGAAAATGTGTTTGTAGAAATGTGAACCATAGAGTTGTGACAAAATGTTCCTCTGGATACAAAAATGTATCCTGAATATTGATGATCAGGATTTAGTGAAGTATGTATTTGCCATTTCCAAAGAATCATAGTTTATGTAAATATTTAAAAGTTGCAACACACGCAGATACTGTGTAACAATTTGAGCAATCGCAAAAGATTGTTTTCCAGATGTTTCATTTTGTTTTTATCTTGTTATTTGGATTCAATACTCTTATAACTGACTTATTTCATAATCAAAGCACTTATTAAGAAATGCTCTTAAAAATGACATCTGTTGCACATGTCAGCGCTGGCCTGCAGGACTCAAACAGAGCAGTCGTGTGTTTCTGGAGTGAAGATGTGTTGAAGCTGTTCTTTCGAAGGCTTGAACAGTAACAGCACATGTTCTTGCAGCTCGACTGCTAGATTGTGGTGATAACAATGCCAAGGTCATGAGTTTGATTCTGAGGGAAACAAATATAGACAAATGCACAGAGATGTATAGTCTTGAAGTATTTTTACTTTTTCTCAAGTCCTTTTTTTAGGTGTATGTAATTGTTGAGAGTGACTTTACTTGGGAAAAAATGACTGCACAACTTATAAAGCATATCATTACTCTACTACATAAATATGCATTTACATGTTTTTACCTTTAACACAGTACTTAAAGTGATAGTTCACCCCAAAATAAAAATGCTGTAATCATTTACTCACCCTCTTGTCATTTCAAACCTGTATGGTTTTCTTTCTTCTGCAGAATGCAAAAGAAGACATTTTGAAGAATGTTGGTATCTGGCTCCCATTCACTTGCATTGGTTTTGTGTTCATACAATGGAAGTCAATGGGGGCCAGTGCTGTTCGGTTAGAAACTTTTTCAAAATATCTTCTTTTGTGTTCTGCAGAATAAAGTAAAATAAACTATCAGTTGCTTTGGATAAAATCAAAGGCCAATGCAAACATTTTGTCTACATTAAGCAAAGTAAAACATAGACAAAAGAGTGCATATGCTTTCAAGAAAGAAAGATTTGAAATCACATAAAAAACCTCACATTTTTAATCAGTTTAATAAACGTGGAATAAAAAGCTTAATGCACAAGCCACTTTTGAGCAGCAGTGAATTTCATAGTTTAAAGGTCTAGTGTATGAAATTTAGCAGCATCTAGTGGTGAAGTTGCAAATTTCAACCAGCGTCTCCACCCATCCCTTTCGAAGCACTACGGTGGCTGACACAGAAGGGAAATGTTGTCACGTTTTCGTTTCTTTGCTTAAGGAGATAACACATTTACAAAATGTTTGTCAAAAAGTCTGTTTAGGGCTACAGTAGAAACAACATGGAGAATTTCATGTAAGAGGACCCGCGGTGTATGTAGATAGAAATAGCTCATTCTAAGATAATAAAAATATAACGCTTCATTATGTAAGGTCTTTATACACCTCTGAACACATAGTTATGTATAATATATTGCATTTCTGTGAATAGATCCTCCAACAAATGACACACTGGACCTTTAAAAGACAAATGCCTGAATTACAATTCTAATGAATTAGCCACCTCCTAAAACAGTTCCTCTGAGACTGTGTTGGTATTTTCCTTGCAGTAAATATGAGTGTACATGCTTGCCCCACTATCCATGCTTGTTGTGACTTTTGTAATTCTGTAACTATATTTATATTAGTAATATTAATTTACTTCTGTCAATAAACTTCAAAATCAAGATGATTTAGGGCTGTCAAACAATTAATCACATCAAGAATAAAAGTTTGTGTTTACATAATCTATGTCTGTGCACTATGCATAATAATTGTATATTTATAAATACATATACATACATTCATATATTTAAGAAAGATATACATTATAAAAATTCAAACACATTAATAAATATAATTTAAATGATTGATACATATAAACAAACATATGCAAATATTTCCTAAATACAGTATGTATGGATGTGGATGTGTATAAATACAAAATGAATATGCACAGTACACAGACATACAAGTATATTGTAAACACAAACTTTTATTATGGATGCGATTAATCGCGATGAATCCTTTGACAGACCTAATATTAGCTATTACAATATAACTTTATTTCTTTAAAACAACATGAATCTGCAATGTGCATTCACTTCCAAATTATAGATGATTGCACTCACCATGCTAACCTCAGCAAATCTCTAAAAACACTTGCCAAAGAAAACATTTAGTACCATTTAGTGCAATTACCCAATTTACATCGCACGAGGCAATCCATCTTTCTCCATCACAGGTGTCAGACATAACTGACAGTTTAAACATACGGTTTCACTTTGAGTACGGCTGTCTGTTTTCTCGAATTCTTTTCAAATTCAAGAAAGATTACACCAGCAAAGCCAACATGAACGTGAGGTCAATGTAAAGTGCTGCGGAGATAAGAGTCATACTTGGCCCATTTTAAAGGTCCAGTGTGTAAATTTTTGGAGGATCTCTTGACAGAAATGCAATATAATATACATAACTATGTCTTCAGAGGTGAATAAAGAGCTTACATAATGTAGCGTTATGTTTTTATTATCTTAGAATGAGCTACAGTATTTCTATCTACATACACCGCGGGTCCCCTTGCATGGAACTCATCATGTTGTTTCTACAGTAGCCCTAAACAGACAAACTGCCCTACAGAGTGTGTTTCGTAAACACGTTATCCCCTTTTGCGAAGAAGCAAAAATGTGACAATGTCTTTGATCTGTGTCAGCCTCCGCAGTGCTTCGAAAGGGAGGGTTGGAGTGAGCCGTTGGTTGCAATTCGCAACCTCACCACTAGATGCCGCTAAATCTCACTGACTTGTCCTTTAAAAAGCATCATGTTGGCAACCAAAGGTCGTGGGTTCAATCCCAGAGATCATACTCTGATATGATGCTTACATTGAATGCACTGTAAATTGCTTTGAATAAAAGCATTTTCTTTTACAAGTAAGGCTGGTACACAGCTGTGGTATTATATGTTACATTATTGTATTGCTGACCAATCAGCATCCAGAATCAAAACTATCCGTTCGATATATTGTAGTGTGCTGGTAACAGTATCAATATTACTTTTGCCCAGAACTGATTAATCGAGTTCATAATGAACTCAGAAACACGGGGCATCTAATCCCCAGCACATTTACAAAGGACTGCCAAAGCAGGCAGACTCCCAGGCCACTGCATGGATTGTGAGGGGCCATAGACAAGAGCTGGAGACCCACTGGGAGGAGAGAAAACATTCGCTGGCCCTGTCTGACACCAGGGGTTAGGGGGTCAACCTCAGCCACTGTAGGCAGCTTAGAAGAGAGGGTGTCCCCTCTCTCCCCCCAGCACCATCATTTTGAAGAGCAGGCAGCTGGCAGGTGTCAGGAGTTACAAAGAGCCATCTGTGCACAGAGAACGGTCCCCACTATTCCCTCGCCGGCTACTTCATTAAACTTTCCACTTTATAAAGCCAATGAGCTGGCTCTATCAAACTGACCAGAGAGTGCATGGGACGGGGTCCAAAAGATGTTGTGCCTCAGGATGGCCCACTTTGCGAGTTACTTGCTGAACTTTTCTGCAGTTTTTAGACAGGCCTTGTTGAGAGGTGTTTAAAGGGGAACTGCCATTGTTATTGGTTTTTAAAAAAACTCAATTTAATGCATTCACTACACAAAATGGTGATTTATTCATCCATAAATTATAAATTATAAAAAGGAATTGGTTTGGCTGTGTGATGGATTGGCCATCTATCCAGGGTGTGCCCTGCCTGTGGCCCAAGATGCTGGGAAAGGTTCCCGCCCTCCACGACCTTGCTGAAGACAAGTGGATTTGGAGAATGAAGAAATGGATGGAGTTTGCTTTGGTTATTTGGACAATCTTCTTTAACCCAAATCACTTTCAAAAGACTAATAGATTTGTGTTTAGTAATATGGGAATTCAAATTATTTAGATTATTTTTTACTTATTATTATTATTTTCTGTCCTTTGAGGCTTTTAATTCAATAGGACAGTGAAGAGAGGATGGGAAATCATACAAGGTTAGAGAGAGGGGAAAGACCACAAGGTGTGACTTAAACTCGGGTCGCCCGAAGCGCTGTTGTTGACCTTGCTGCCCATTGGGCTGTTGGTGCTGACAGTACTTTGTCTTCGGATACAACATTTTTAAATCTCACCTACAACAAGTCATATTAGTGTGTGCCGTAAATGATATTTCATTCTTTACATCTGTAAAACATCTTTACATTCATAAAAACAATTATCTATATTTCCATGACTGGACTATATCGCATTATTTGTTTTCTTTTTTCAATTATTTTTGCGTAATATTTTTGTGTATTCTGCGTAACTGCTATGCATGTTCGCACTTGTGTGTATACGTGAACAAAATTGTTGGTTCCACTTAAAAAATAATTTAACTGATTGCTTTAAAATTTTGAGCTAATTCAACTTGAGTTAACTAATATTTTCAAGTTGATTAACTTAAAATTGTAAGGCAACCATTTTAAGTTGAACCAACAAATTGTTTTTTACAGTGTACAATAAAACTCTTTGTGATACTGATTCTGATTTAAGTGATTATTTGCGATCAATTTGATTTATCAACGTATTTTTTTAAATATTTTTCCTTAAACGACAGCCTAACTACTATATGTTTAATGACTGAATTCACTGCTTTGATTGATTGTGATTATTATCATTTGTTAGCAACACTGCTTGTTTGTGGAGTGGATGTTGAAACAGTTAAATGTGTAACGATCCTGAATGGAAAGGGTGGTCTCCGGATATGAGGGGGAAATGGCCACAGTAAGGAAAAGCTCATTCTTTGGACTGTCAAATAGGAAATGGGTACAGATTCCAAGGAAACCATCTTGTTCCTGACTAATAATTTGGACAGACCCTCGTCTGATAGAGAAAAAGTTTTCAGACAGGGCTGAGGTCTCTGCCATACATCCCTGCACACATTTGCAGAGTGAATGCAGTCAAGTGTGTAGCAGTTTGGAGGGTTCTGATGGCTTTCTAGGAATCTGCTCCTGTGATGATACATTTTCCTTGTGTAACTACGTAATTTGATGGTTTAGTCTTCATTACAGCAGTGGTTCTCAAACTCTTTTGTTGTAAGGCCCCCTTTGTGTAGAGTGCATCGCTTTGCGGCCCCCCAAATAAAGACTTATAATCTTAAATTTAACATTTTTATTTAAGCAAAACATATTAATTATTATCGGTTATATAATGCTGAAACATCAATTCTTTTGTCTGGTGGTCTTATTTTTCTGATGTTTGATTGCATAAAATCTATGATCAATTTCTATATTTCATAAAATGCCACAAAATCTGTGGCCCCCTGGATCCATCTCGGGTCTCCCCCAGGGGCCACGGCTCCCAGTTTGAGAACTACTGCATTACAGTGTTGTCTGTCATCTTTTAACGTGACCCCCACTGAATCTGTCCCCACACAAAGCTTTGCGAATTTCCGACATTCACCTTTCTGTTGTTATTAAGAGTGTATAGTACTCATTTTACTGTGTTTTAGCCCATTCTGCAGATTTAGCCTCAGAATAAACACAGTACATTTTAGAATAGTATTTGTGACTGCTGCTGTTAATTGTTTCAATATTAAATAAAGGCATCATATTGCATGACAGCATGATTGACAATATCTTTTGCATATATAGACCAGATGTGAAAACTGGTCCAGAAGCACTTCCAGTTTCATTTGTACATTTACATTTATTAATTTGGCATTTGTATTTATTTTATTGAATTTGTTGTATTATTGTATTGTATTGTATTGTATTTATTTTATTGTAAATCTTACATATATAATTAAATCTTAAAGATATTCAGTTAACAGTATACATTCAGTTACCTCGTTGTATTTTATTCAAACGTATAAAAAACTGAAACAGGAAGTTCTTCTGGACCAGCATACGTTTTCCAAAGGGGTCTATAGATAGACACATAACTATTGTACTATTATTGTACCCCGAAACTGGGATTGTAAGCTCATGTTTTGTAAGACTTAAATTGATCATATTTTATATGAGCTTAATAGAAGAGGATTTTTCTTTTGTTTTTTGTTTTGTCATGTTCTGTCAAAATGTGTAGTTTTCACTCACTGTAGTTCAGTTGATTTTCATTTTACACGCTTGTGTACTTTGCAGCTTTTTCTGAATGAGAACTCCACGTTTAGTGTCAAAAAAGTTTGTTTTGTTTATATGTACTGTTGAACATTGTGTTTATCTAAAACAGTTGATAATACAACAATTATCAGATCAAATATAATCACAGAATAAGGCTGTGTCTGTGCTTCAATAACTACAGAAACACATCATTCTTGATATTTTGTGTGTAGCACTTCTGTCCATCAAAAAAGCAGGTTTTTTATTTTTAACTTTGAAAGTTTGGCAGAATATATTGTTGTGGATATCTGTGTTTTTGCCCGAAGTATATCCTAAGTAACTTTTAAAGATTTGACACTAAAAACCTGCACCGTGTCAATGTTATGTGCAAATCCACAGTCATTCACATTTATATTTATGCATTTGCAGATGCTTTTACTGAAGGTAACTTACAGTGCGTTCAAACACATTATCTGTCTAGTCTTCGCTGGAATCAAACCCATGACCTTTGTGCTAACGGCTTAACAATTTATTAAGCATCATACTTTTCATTGTGCCATTTGTTTTGTTTTGTCTAAGAAGTGTTCTTAACATTAAAGGGAAGGCTATTTACTTTGAACAAAACCACACAATCTTTTCTCCTGATTTAGTGCGTTCAAAATGTTCTACTCTTCAGCTCTTATATAATTCTTCTGGCACTTTTGACAATCGTGGCACACAATGTTGGCATAGGTAAAGCTCTTTCTGCTGTGAGGTATAAGCCTGCTTTACAATACCAACCGACAGACTACTAAAGGTTCTGATAGCATGTCATCTTCACCCTTACTGTTTCTAGCTTTTAAAGTGTGATTCATTAACAATTGTTTCAGAGCATGATAGTGACAGGAGAAAACCGAATGACGTCATAAAAGCAAATAAAAATCCATCAACATACATGAGTGAAAAGGTAAACACTCTCTACATTGTGTCAGGTTCAATCAGACAGTTTATGGCTGTGCTTCTGTTTACATTAGCGTTTCTTTTTCCCCTTCCATGTGCAGCAGATAGAGGGCGGATGCTGGCAAGGGCTTCCTCCAGGTCCTGATGCACTTCCTCAGTAAAACTTTTAGCCAGACCTCATCAGCCTGAACAATATCACAAGCATTCCGCTGGAACAACCTCACACACACAAACTTACACTGAGATGTTCAATCTGACATTCCTTTTTATAATATAGGACAATGATTCTGAATATGTATTTGCGAATCTGCTGGTTTTGTTGTATAAAGATGTTTTGGATTTACATTTTTTTAACTAAGCAAGTTTTTTCTTCTTTTTTTGTATTTCTCATTATTCTCAGATTCTCTGGAAATAAATTATCATTACTGTACAGAAAAATAAATAAAATGCAAGTAAGTTATCTTAACTATTAAAAAAGAGCGCTTGTGCAACAATGATTTGTTGTTTTAACTTAAAAAATCAAGTTACCTGGCTGCCTTAAAATTGTGTTAATTCAACTTAAAAATATTAGTTAACAAAACACCAAATTGCACCAAATTTATGTGATAACTTATATTTTTACGTGTGAATGAATATGAATGAAATGGGGAAAAAATGACGCTGAAATTGTGCTTTTGATTCTCTATACAAGTCATTTCAACTTACTATTTTAAATCTTGACTAGTGATGAGTATCTGTAAATAATATATTTATAGCAATTAATATAAATTGAACAAAATAAGTTAATACAATTATGTAAATGATGTATTCATTTTTATTATTTCAAGTGTATTATTTTTATTCATTTGAATTAATTAAAAAGTATATGACTATGATGAGTTAATAATGTAGAAACATGCATTGCCAAGATTTATTGAGCGCATACATTTTTATAATATATCATGTTTTGCAATGTATTTAATAGGCATATGGCCACTGCTCTTGACTCAGTATCTGTCTGTCTGTTATTAATGGTGAGTAGCCAAAAAAAAGCAAAACGCGAGTGGACAAGTGGAAAAGGATGAACGCCTGTAATAGGGCGACTCTGCTCATACACAGTAACAATGTTTCAACCCGAGTGGAAAGATCCGCAAAATCGATGACGCCTGATGCGCCGTGCTCTGTCGTCCCTGCACCAAGTGAAAGTGTGTGCGTGACGTTTGGTGAATAAAGTCCTGCGCCGGCCCGGTGCATAGGTGGAGTCCCAGTGACCGCGTGTTATTGATTCCAGTCAACAAATGAGCCCATGTAATCCGTCTGCTTTTGTTCCGTTCATCGGCTCGAGCGCTCTCATTAGCCCCCCGTGAATGTTCAACCTGCCAGCAGGTCTGCTCCCCAACCGACTGACCTCTGACTCCGGCTCATTCTTGGACAAATTAAATCTCGCAAATGACAAATCCGGGCATGCGGGGCTCCCGTCCCGTCGACTCTCCCCGGGTCCGTGCCCATTAGGCAGGGCAGGCAGAACAGCCCTGTCAGTGGCTCTCCTTAAAACCTCTGAGAGTTTTAACATTTATCTCTCCTGACAGCGAACAGAGGTCTCTGGGCTGGGGAACGTGCCTGTCTGATCTGCTCTGACACTGTTGCTTTCTAAGCTGTTTGTTTTGGCCACATGGAAAAAGTTGCATAGCAAAAGGTGCCCCCTGCCATTAGAGAAAGTTTGGTGCTTTTGTTTGCTCTTAGTTTGTAAGTTTAGTGATTGTAGATCCTCCATATCACACTGCTATCTTAGTTAGGTTTTTGGCATAGCACCTTAACCGAAGAAAAGTAAATGTTCATAGAAATGACTTACATTGTGTTTAGGTGTGAAACGAGCCTTACGTAAGCGATGATCTTCTAATCCATAAACAAATCAATGGCTTTGTTTTTACTCAGTTTCTGGGACTCTAGGGAGGAAACAGGCAGAGTTTCCTGCTGTTCTAACACTGGCCGTCTGCTATCACTCCTCAGCAAAACCCATCTTAATCAGCAACTCTCTGTTATTCTACCACAAGAGGAAGCAGCGCTGTTTGCCTGGAAGCTTCTTCTATCACCCTGTAACACTTCACTATGAAACGCATGGAAAGAGGTTTGCAGAATTCATATGACTCTCCTATGGCGTTTTCCATGTTACCTGGCAATTTAAAGAGCAGACTTGTGTTGACAAAAGCTGCACATGAAATAAAAGTTACCATGAAATCAAAATGGACTATTTTTTGTACATATCGCAGTGTTTACTTAAAGGATTTTAAGCATGACATTATGTCTCGAAGCGAGGGCGGGACTATATTGACTGTCCAATAGCCAGACATCCAACTTTCAATGACTCCTAATTAAAGGATGAAACTAAGCCCCGCCCTACATTTTTTCTCATTCCAGAAGCCACTTTAATGCCAACTTCAAGCTGTTTTACATACATTTGTTTCCATATTGTGCTAAAGTTTATTATTTGTTAACGCCTGTGTTTATTAAAGGGATAGTTCACCCAAAAATGACAATTCTGCCATCATTTACTCACGCTCAAGTTGTTCCAAGTTGTATTACTTTCTTGGTTCTGATGAAAAGAAAGAACGATATTTGAAAAAATGTTAGCAACTGATTTCTGCATGGGACATCATTGACTTCCACAGTAGGATTTTTTTTGTTCTGTTGGACGCAAATTGAGATATTTTGAAGAATTTAGGAAAGCAAACAGTTCTCGGGCACCTTTGACTACCATTTTAATTTTTTCTACTATGGTAGTCAATGACGACCCAGAAATGTCAGTAATTTTTCCAAACATCTTTCTTTGTGTTCAGCTGAACAAATAAATTTATACAGATTTGGAACAACTTGGTGTGGGGAGTAATTTATGACAGAATTTTCATTCTTGGGTGGAGTATCCCTTTAAGAGCTGTTGTACATAACCTAATATTTTACTGCATATCTAATGCTTTGTGTCAAGAATTACAACGACACAAGATGAATATTACAGTTTATTTAAATACTTTGTGTTTTACTCATTTTTTCACTTTGATTTTTTATTCATGTCAGTGTATTATTGTGATTTAACATACCTCCACCCCTAAATGGCATATAAAACGATGTTTGATTGATGGCTTTACATGTCAGTTTGACGGCTCTTGCTGTCTAAATGGGCGGTTCTTGTCCAGTTTGAGCTGCAATAAAAACACCAGCGCTTTATCCACAGTCAAAGGTCCGCTACACAAGATTACCAAACTAAAGGCTATTTATGGTTGCTAATAAAGTTCTTCAGAGTCATAATATAGACCGTGTTGATGCGTTGACATTTATTGTGTAATTGCATTAAATGTGGCGTATCAAATTTGAATGTAGTGTCTGTTTTATAGTGGCAGTAGAATGCTGTTTAGATAATAATATGTAACTTTCAGACAGAAAGCATTTATGCATGGCAATTGGTTTCAGATACAATACTTGATCGGTAACCCTTTACATTAAGGTACCCTTTATAAAGCATTTATAAATGTGTTCATTAATGATTAATAAGTCATTTACAAATGCATTATAAAGCAGTTATAACTGCATGAATAAAAAGTGGGATTCTATCGAAATACCTGCCAAATAGTGAGCCATTTTTAACTCGCATGTTATAAATGCTTATTAAACGTATGTTTACATAATTTAGTTGACTCGAAAGCAGATTCATTATTATCTTGATGTTGTTTGCAATATAGGCTGTCAGACTGGACACTGTAGGGTGTCATGTTGTTTTTCTTATAGCTGCTCACTATTTGTCAGGTATTTCGTTAGAATCCCCCTTTTTATTTATTCATTTATAACTGCTTTATGTGTAAATTACTTATTAATCATTAATAAACACATTTATAAATGCTTCATAAAGGGTACCTTAATGTAAAGTGTTACCATTTGATCTTTAGTCCACATTTTCTTTTGAGTAGGACTTTTTTGAGTAGGACTAAAGACAGTAAACAACAATACAACTCATTTCTGTCCTCACAGCTTAGTTTTCATTCACATTCAATTGTGCCATCCACCCAGAATAGGGTTATGTATGTGATCAATGATCATGGTGCACAATTGGTATTATACATAATCATTTTGGTTTGACCAAAAATAACAAAACATTACAGTCCTGATAAACATCCTGGGGAAAACTGTAAAGCTATGTTTACCAGTGTCTAAGTCTAATGTTTTCATAATGAAGTCTGTTGGGAGGAGTGGAGACCGGGCCCTGCCCCCCTTTCGCTCTCTCTGTCTCCCTCTGAGCGGCCTCTTCTCATTCTATTCATATTTAGATGAAAGCAGCTCTTCTCTGTCAGCTTATTTACATGCTCGAGGAGTGAGAGTGTTAGGGCTGCCGTCGCTGTTGGGGAGGGGGTTAAGGATGAGAAAATGCCAGCACAGCCCAGCAGTTACCAGGGCAAAGACGGTGCAATGCTAGTCATCCCATCATTGGGCGGTGCTCACCATCTGTTCGGCGCAATGCTGGAGCAGTCTGTAGACCTGTGGGCTGGACTGCGGAGAAGGCAGTCTGGAGCCAAAGGTCTCCACTTTTTCTTTCACCAATCAAATGCACCAACATGCACATAAATGCGCACACAGAGGATGGTCAGGAGATACCCGGAGACCTGCAGGACATCCTGATCCAAACCATAGTGGGCTGTCCTGCTGTCTGCTGCTCACATAGGCAACTCTAACTGACGTTGAGTCTCAGAAGTGGCTGATTTGGAACACTATGCATAGTCTACAACTTGGAGGACTAACTGACACATGAGTTTATATGCAAAAAAAATGCACAAAATAAAAACAAAACCTAATTAGGATTAAAGCTGCAATTCGTAATCTTTTTTTTGGGGGGGGGTTGGCTAAAAATAAACATAATCCAACCTGATCTCATAGGAATTAGTATGTATTTTAAGAGGTGGCTAATTTGTACAATGTTTGAAGAAGTGTCACTGAAGCCCCTCCCCTAACTCCACCCCTAAACCTAACGTTGCAGCTTTAAAGGCACAATATGACTTCATGTGGCATTGCACAGATTGATTGGCGTACACAAAAGCAATTCGAAAGCAGTACTGTCGAGTCACTCTCACAATAATTTTAATACACACATCATGGCAAAACAGCGAGTCTCTTGAAAATGAAAATGCAGAGGTAGTAATGTCCACACTGTAAAAAACTACTAGTAGGATTTACTACATTTTTTGTGTCAATTACTTAATTTTTTGCATACAAAAATAAGCAAATCCAGCTCGTTAGTTTTTCAGTGTATGGCACACCACTGCTATTATTTTTATCATGCACTTTTAAGTGAGTGAAGTGAAAGTGACCTATTTGTCAGGTATGGTGGACCCATACCCAAAATGTGACCTCTGCATTTAACCCATCCAGAGAGTAGTGAACACACGTACACCCGGAGCAGTGGGCAGCTATCACTGCAGCGCCCAGGGAGCAAGTAGGGGTAAGGTGCCTTGCCCAAGGGCACCTCAGTCGTTACCCGCCGGCCCTGAGAATCAAACTGGCAACCTTCTGGTCACGAGTCCCACTCTCTAACCACGACTGCCACAGTATACTTATACGCTTATATAAAAATATAACAATTATATACGTTCATAATAATTTCATAATCTTATCTATAAACCTTATTTTGTGAGCCTTGTCAGATTGATTTCCATCGGCGGGTGAAATGAAGACTACAACTCATTCCACGCATTTCAGCGTCATGCAAACCTTTGTTATCGTTTCGGTGGTAAAAATATTCGGTGGGACATATTGTGCCTTTAAGTATAAATGATATGTTTGTAAATAATTCTTTGTATATTTCTAAAAACCATTTGTGATTTTTATTAACCTTGTCACAATGCATTATGGGATTGCTTTTCCTTTAAAGTCTTATGAATCTTATGAATTATGCTTTTTTATTTTTTTGTATATCCTTCACTTCAAGAGCATATCTAATGATCCCCTTAAATGCAATGGACTAGGTTTTGGACCAGTTACTCAATTTGCACAGCATGAATTTTACTCACCCACATTACAGCTTGCCACCTTTATTTTTTACAATTTGTTATCACCCTAATTATAATGAGAGTAAAATGATGGTATCCTCTGCAAACAATGATTTATGTCTATACTATTTCTCTAGCTTGGTTCATAGTTTTGTATCCAAGAGTCCCCTGCTCACCCCCCAACCCATCATCCTCCTGTTATGGCTTTGTTCCATTCAAATATTTATTCATAACCACAGAAGGAATTCAAACAAAGTGAGCGTAAAGAGGATCACAGCAAGATGTTGCTGTATGGCCGTGTTCTGTAAACACAAAGATCTCGCTTCCACCCGTTTCATCCAAGTGTAGTGCAAGAGCCTGTTAGCCGGCTTCCCTCTTTTGTCCCTGACCCTGAAGAATTGTCAGACATTGTCCTAAGAGTTACAAACCTCAACTTTCCCCATCTGGCATTGAAAACCATTATCATGTGAAGAGAGAGGAGCATTCAGAGTTTGTGGTCATTAATCAGGCGTCAGTCCACTTGTCCATTCCCACACATCATGCCCGACGCCGTCTCAAAAGAGCGTCGCACATCTACGCCCCTTCTCGACAACCAATCGCAAGCCAGAATCGCATTACCACTTATTCGGAGCTGAAAAGTCATCGTACTGTATGCGGTTTGTGTTTGGCCGACACTTGTGGTCCATCGGCTGAGAACCCTGAGAGTTATGTCAATTGAAGTCTTTTTAAGTCATTATGCTGTGACCTTCACAGGTCACTGATGGATCTTCATATTCAAGACCAGCAGCTGCATTCGACTCCTGAGTTTGGTTCACACAGGCCAAATGTCAACATATAACAGCCATAAAGAATAAATAGCTAGTAACTCTTTGTGACAACTACATTTCAAATGGTCTTCATTTGCATTTCTTGCTGTCTCCGCTCTGGCTTTTGTGCTCTTTTGGAAGAATTCATATTGTGTATGCATATTTATACTTTCTGCACTGGTGGACTCATTGAAGTGATCCACTCCTAAAGTCATTATAGCTCTTGATCCATGCAAATCTTTCAAATGGAGATGTCAACAAGGCCAGCTGAACATCACCCACAAATCGGGCTGCGAAACGTTCATTCAGCCAATTTAAGACGCCTGATGAATTTCACGGCAGAATTTCCCCAAAATGTTTTTGGACTTTTATTCCACTTTAAAAAATGTCTGAAATTATGAATATCATTGGATAGATAGTGAAACATCAAACCACAAACAAATGAGTATGCATGAATGCAGCGCCCTTTAAAGGGATAGGTCACCCACAAATGAAAATTCTTTCATCGTTTTACTCAACCTCACATCATTTCAAACCTGTATGACTTTCTTTCTTCTGCAGAACAAAAAGAAGATATTTTGAAGTCGTTGGAAACCAATCAAAACCACTGAGACATTTCTCAAAATATCTTCTTTTGTGTTCTACAGAAGAAAGAGCCATATACAGGCTTTGAATGATTTGTGGACGAATAAATAATGACAGAACTTTCATTTTTGGGTGAACTGTCCCTTTAAGTTCACACAGGTGTCCAAGTACCACATCTATAGTCACATCCAGCGTTGTCTTTGTTTCGATTTCAGGTTTCTATCATTTACAACTTAAAAAAATATTTTTATTAAATTTTGCTAAAATATACAGTATGCCATTTGCTGCAATATTTGGTTCTTTAATGTGTACCCAAACACTTGTGCCAGTCACAACAGCGTAACTTCAACAAACGTTTCGGCGCCCTGAGATGTTCACAAAGAACGTTTAGAACAACCAGAAACAATTATAAGTACACAAACATCAAACCCCTCACAATTTACCGCCATCTCTCTTTTTAGAGAGAAACTCCTCTGCTATTATTTGCCTATGTGTTCTGTTCGCCCCCTTCTCTAATTCTTTTTTACACTGGACTCGGGGATGTGTGCTCGGCTCGTCCTGGCTGAATGCTGGCTTTAGAGGCATCTGTCGCTTATAGTCTTCACAACATCTGCTGCTATTGCTCCTCTTTCCCAGCATGCCGTGGGATATGGTTTCTCCCAAAGGTGGCCTTTGTATGCACCATTGTGAATTCAATCATTGTCTTCCACGGGTAGTTCCCACGATGTTGAGGAAGTTATTGCCATGCCTACAGACCTGTTACCACACAACAACTGTCAGAAGTGATCATCTCATCATAGAAGACCAGTGTGTTCTTGGAAATATCATGTACGGGATTACTATTTTGGTAGTGGAACTTGCAACAAGATTTGGGATGCTGCTTAAATCAGGAAAATAATGTTTGAATGCACTTGAATTGGACCGTAATGCATGGGATGCACATTATTAACTTTGATTTATATCTCACAAGCCATTGACATTATAAATATCTTTCCATGATGAGACTTCCAGGAGTCTCTTTGGAGAAAGAGGAACATGGGGGTAAAAAACACTTTGGGCCTTTATCTTCTGACAATGTCCACAATTCCCCAAGCCAAGCTCACCGTGCGATTGGTTGTGAAGACACAGCAGATGTTAATAATAAACTTTGCTCAATGTTTCACACTTTCGCTCTTTTGAAAATAAAAACCCAAGCACGCATATTAAAAATAGTTAGCATTGTTTTTTTTGTTTTTTTTAAATGCATGGCTTTCAACGTACTGAATGTTTTCACTATATAGAGAGGTCAGATGTCAACATTTGGTGGTTTAAATACCCATGTGATGTCTCTCATAAAGTTTTTAAAGTACTTTTTTGTCACATCCGTAATGGATTTGTCACATCCATAACTGTCAATATTCCTCGGAAATGGGCACATAAAAATGTAAATTTTTTTTATGTTCTATTTTTTGTTGCCGATTTGTTGGATATTATTGCTTTTGGTTATGCACATTTTAATTCACAGAAATCCTACAAAGTATGGTGTCTCTCAAAAACGTGCGTCCTTTTTGGTCACATCCGTAACGCATTCATTTCCCCTCTTTTAAAACAGAAATCTTGTGCAGAGACTAAGTTCTGATGTCTGAATTCTATCATCAGGGGTTTAGTCAAATATACTGTATACAGATGATTGAATATATTGGAAATAAATACACTGTCTCAGAATTTATATTTCTAGTTTTGACTGAAACTGTCACATCCATAACTCTGGAATTGCCCTTTTTTTCTTCAGCCGTGACAAGCATTGGTCCTTCTGTGTGTTTAAAAAAACAAAGAAGCCACCCTCTCTAGATCAGTGACTTTATTTTGGAAAAGGGTTCACATCAGTCAAGAGGTCTTTAGGTCCCTCATCGAGATGGAGAGTGATTGATGATCTGCAGGGCCTGAGGTGCACTGTCTTCTCCAGGCTGGGTGGTCTCTCCTGGGCAATGTCAAGGGGCACTTTTGGGACAGAATGGAGAAGGTCACGAGGTGTCCTCTAAACCTACCTGTGTAATACTTTAGACAAACATCACACTTTAAAATATATAAATAATTGCGGCGCCTGTGAAAACAACTGATTATGCTGCTAACCCATTTTCATCTCCATAAATACCTGACACGTGAAATGGTTTTGCTGATTGTTTATGTATAAATCACAGGTCCATTTGGTAAACCGCTGTGTCAATGGATAAGTCAGATGCTATGGACCTCCCTGTGTCCTCAATGGGACAGCCACATGTTTGAAATGAACGCATTCCTTAAGATTTTTACCTCCAAGCCAGAGACCCGGACATGTGTAAGGAATTTGATCATTTGAATTACCTGAATGTTAGAATGAACACTGCTTTCATTTGCTAAATGGCTCACAATCCCATCAGAAATTTGTGTTGATGTGATGGTACAGGCCATACTATTCATTTTCACAATTCAGTTTGTAGTGAATGTTTATAGTGTTTTATTGTTAAAGAAAAACTAACAAAAAAATCTTCCTAGATTTATGGATTTACTGTGCATGTTTTAGAGGTACATGTTCTTCAGGTGTGTATTCAAATGTAATAATTCCTTCTGTCTCCAAAGCGAGTTTCCTTGCAGCTGACATCAGGAATTCCATCAGATTCGGTTACACTTTATTTTAGGTGTTTCGTGTTACAGTATAATTTTAAGAATAATAATTCACTACATGTGTTTACTATAGGGTTGGGGTAAGGATTAAGGTGTGGTTGAGGGTTAGTTTAATTTAATTAAGCAAAATATAGTGTAAATACATGTGTAACAAGGGCATGGAATTCCAGCATCTTAAAATCTGCTTGTCCAATGAGTTATAATAATCCTTTTTGCATAAAATTTTGCAGATTTGTCATTTTCACATTATCAAGTGTGACATTAAAGATGTAATGCCTCTTTTTAAAATAATTTTGCTAGTTGTTTGTTTGTTTGTTACATTAAAGTTGTAAAATGTTTACTAATTATTATTATTAATTTTTTTTCGCTTTACTGTTTTCGAAATAAAATCATCCTACATAATCTAAAGAACATTCTGTAAAAAACACACACAAAAAATGTATTTTTTTTTTGCTTCACAATTGCTTCACAATGCCACAGAAGAGCCTTCTGTTCCACAAAAGGTTCTTTGTTGTGATAAAAGGCATGGTTCTTTAAAAGAACCTTTGACTGAACCAAAAATGGTTCTTCTATGGAATCGCTGTGAAGAACCTTTTAAACACCTTTATTTTTAAGAGTGTAAGGCCATGTCAAGGATTGAAATCATGTTAAAATTAAAGATTGAAATCAAACTTTCTGTAAAACAAAATCGTTGGTTCCGTTTAAAAAAAGAAGTTACTTGGTTGACTTAAAATTTTGAGTTTTTAAAAAGAATAGTCAACTCAACGAGAAATTCATTGAGTTAACTAATAATTTAAGTTGAATTAAAATGTTAAGGCAACCATTTTTAAGTTGAACCAACAATTTTTTTTACAGTTAGGTTCAATTGCAATCTATGAAGTTCCAACTGACAAGAGAAAACAATAAAATGAGTTATCCTGCAATAGCCATTATTACATTATTTTAAAATTACTTATATTATTTAAAATATAAGTAATTGATATCAAATAAAGAATATGCAGCAAAAGTAATTTTTTGATATATACATTTATAGCTATTATGCTTCTGCAGTTCATAGTATTTTGCACAAGGACAAGTTCTCTATTCTATCTAATCAATGTTATGATTTTACTTCCATTTGTTTTACGGTAGGACATGATTTTTTGGAGTTCCAAGCACTATTTGGTGTGTCTATTATGTGATTTATTATTTAGAGCAACACAAAAATGAATTGATTTAATAGCATAAGACGCAAATTCTTCTCTACTCCCAGATGTCCATTTTACTGACATTCTGTGTACCAACAGAGGCTAGTACACCCACTGACTTCTTTTTGTTTTCATTCAATTGTCCTGGATGGAACAGTTTTGTTCCCCGAAACTTCCCTTGCAGGACTTTGAATCGCTCCTCTGCCAGAGCAAATGAGATCTGAGGGTCCAGGTTGCAACAGTTGAAAGGGGGCGGCCCAGCATTGTGAGCGCTGACAGGTGACCACTACGCCTGAACAAAAGCTGGGTCATTGCTGCGGCGAAATCCCTTTTCTGAAGCTCGTGTTCCCCTTTCGCCACAATCTGTCAAAATTTAACTCGCCATTGAAGGGATTGGCAGCAGAAAATAGCTTTATAGGGACCTCGCCAAGCAGAAGTAAGATCGAGCACACAGGCCGAGTCCGAGGCATGTCATACACTGGAATCTCACATCGCTTCCCAGAACAAAGAGTAAAGGAAGCAAATGACAGAAAGAGAGAGTATAATCTGTGACGAGAGCGGCCCTTGAAGTGGAAACAGTTAAACAGCTCAGCTCAGCTGAAATTCATCTCTTGTCATGTAAATGTTCTTCACCATGAAACGTCTTGTGCTGTCACGGTAGACTCACAGATAAAAGACACAGCACATGGAAACAATAAATCACATTGAAACGGAAAATGTACAAACTAAGTAAGTATTAAGTAAATAAACAAAGAGTGAAATATGCGCTCTCCAGGTGCAGGTGTATATACTGTATATGTCATTGCTGCTGATGAAAAACCCTTTAAAAAGGGCACTTAAATCACCTACCAAAAATACCATGCAGTCAGGATGTGGTGCAATGACACATAGTAGGCCTACCACATACCATTTCAATAAAACCAATGCACTGTAAACATACAGCATAGAATCCATGTTGCTGTGTTTGTTATCACATTTGTACACCTTAGGCATGAGTGTAGCTGGCCAATTAGATGGCCTACAGTAGGGCTCGAAAGGGAGTCAACTTTAATTGAAATTCAAAATGGCGGACAGGAAGTATGGCCAACTATGGCAAGTTAACATCATACTCTATACAAAATGAATCCGAATAGCTGTTGGCAACTGGCCAATAGAACTTGACATGCCTTAAATGGTGGAAATTTCAACATGGATATGCATTTTCTAAGCTTTCAGATCCCTTAGCGCTTCTGTTTCTTGAGCTATGTGCTATGGTCTTGTTATAGCGCCACCTAATGTATGATGGATGTGTGTGGCTGACTGAGTAGTGGTGCTTGTTTGTGGTGCTCATAAGAGGGCAAAAAGAGAAAAAAAGACAAATCCTTTGATGCTTGGATCCTTTACATGTTATACATGTAACATTATATAGTGTCTTTTTTAAGGTCCCGTTACAGAAAAAAAACAGAAACAGGATTTTGGACCAATGAAATTTAACTGTGGGTTGGGCTCAGTTTTTTACTGGATTTAATTCTAGGTTTAATACTAGATGTATTAGTAAATTATAACATCAGGCTGTCTTAACAGGAAAGATATCAGTGGGGCATTCTAAAACAAGAATCACTTTTGTTATGCCACTATCCTACCTAACACCTAACCAATATATTATATGGATACAGCTTTCCTGTAGCTCAGTGGTTAGCTGAGCGCATGGCGCTAACAACGCCAAGGTCGTGGGTTTGATCCCAGGGGATTGCACATACTTAGAAACAAAAATGTATAGGATAACGCAATGTAAGTGTCTGCCAAATGCATAAATGTATATATGAAAATTCCCTTAACATTTCCAGGGTTATAAAGAGAGATGTGTTGTTTTCTAGTTCAACAGTTGTGTTTTTTGGGGGGGGGGGGGTTGAGCCAAGACCAAAGTGAACTTACAGGGTACTTCTAAAGTGTATTTCTGTGTAAATACTGAAATTGACTTTCAAAAATAAACCTAACCTGCGGAATGTTCACTGGAGTACAGGTAACAAGCACCTACATTTGATGTGATGCTAATGCAGAATTATTCATTTATACAGAACATTCAGAGAAATACCTGTATACCGCCTACACCAGCTTTTGTACAGAAATATTATATACATAAACTATAAAATATAAATAAAAACGGATTTAACAGGAACCTACCCCATTTGTGTGGTTATTAAGCACGTAGAACCATGTGAACCTGTTGTCATATTAAAACTGATGTCATGATACTGACACTTTTTTAAAAATATTCTTGCCTTTTTTGAATGAAAGAAAACTGTAACAGATGCATTTAGCCATTTATTTCAAACCAAGCACACTGTTGCAAACATACAACTGGAAAAAGATCTAATGGAAGATATTTGCCACTGGCTACTGAGCAGTGCCACCGGCCTGTCAATGAAGAAAACAAAAGAGGTGCTTTAGGCCTGTCTCCTGATATTTTCCAACTCAGCGAAATCCTATTGTGTGAGTGAAAAGTTATGTTAAAAGCTTAACGTGGTATGTGAAAGCAACTGTCCAACAGTGGGGTAATACCAGCAAATACTTTTCACTCTATCCTCTCTAAACTCACAACCAAAGACGGCTCTGCTTTACAGACCTGAGGTGCCCATGTGGTCACCGATAACCATGTTAGATAATAGAGCTTCTTTCAAACCATTATATCACAGATGAAAAGTAGAGATCAGCTTTAGAATGACTTTGCAGGACAATTTGGTTGAGGTGAGGTGAACCAGAAAAATTGTTCTGAATACTATAAGTTTTCCTGTTAAGTTTTCATATTTCCTTCATATTAAGATACTGGGGGTGTTTTCCTCTTTTTCCCTTTGCTCTATTTACGTCACTTAATGAGCTTGGCTACAGCTTCAACATAAAAATGTTCCACCAAACAGAAACTTTCACCAAACCATTTACAAAAAGTGGTTTCTCGTGTTTTTGTCAAGAGCCAGAGAGTTCCAAAAATATCCTGCCATCAAAGTAAAGGCTGTAATTTGTGAATACCGGGTGTGTATTTGTCTCACTTATACCAAAAGGAAAATATAATACATTTGCGATGTAAGTCTGGTTATTGCTACAATATGAAAAGAATGATTCAAAGACGGTCTTTTTTTCACATCACATCGCTTGCCGTTCATGAACTCAGCCGACCGGTTTCGTAATATTTCATACAGGATTTATTTGGAAAAATATTAAGGTGATTCTCTTCAGGGACAACAATCATACAACAACTCCTGTATGTTTCCACAGCGAATTTAAATACATTTACATCAGAAAACAGTCACAATGACCCGAAGTGCCTTATATACAATAGACAAATTTGCAAAATGAGCAAGATTTTAAATTACATCAAACTTCACACAAATAAAAAGAAACCACAAACACAGTGATCACAAATAACGTTTAAATAAAAGAGATACAACTTATCAGTTACAAACATATTTGATGGCAGTGTTTCTCCTCATCCGATCCACATCATGGATCCGAGAGCATACAGATACACACTGCAGTGAGTGCATATGCATACACAGTATTCGATTCATTCGTCTTTTAAATACAATAAAATACAACCCATCATAGTGCAATGAGGTAAAACCGTCCCTACAGGAAGTGCAGCAAGTCCATCTGGCACGTTCCTGGGAAACAAACTTTGAGAGTCCGGGCCAGTGTGGCCCAACGTCCTTTCCTGCAGTCACTGTGTTTACTTCAGTTGAGAACCAGCTCATTCTGAATATCACCTTCAACATGAGTTTCACAGCAGCAGTCACATGAAGGAGGAAACCTTCCCTCTGGTTTGAGCAGCATTACCGGAGTAAAACCTCCTGTAGAACAACACGAGCTACGGCTCTTTTGTGGCGTTACACCTGCCAAACAGAAAACGGCACACGGTTAGCTTTCGGAAATGAAGCACGTTGAGATGTTAAGACTGCGAGCGCTGCTTTCTTTTGACTCACCTCGGTTGCGATTATACATTCATCCTTCTCCTCGGATAAAACAAAGACTGACTGGTACTTAGTGTCTTTGCACAAAGATTCTGTACATTTGTCTGAAGCATCACTGAAAATGATAAAAGAAAGACATTAGTACTGTATAAAAACACCTCATTTTTGACTAATAAAAACACGTCGATCTTTGACCAACATTTACCTTTTTAAATGTTTTCTATGTTTCTCCTCCGAGTCCAAATCTAGAGCCTCGCATTTAGACATTTCGCTCTTCTCCGAATCCTCCTTTACCGAGTCCTCCTGCTTCAACTCGTGAACAAGATTGTAATCCACAAGAGAGTATCGAGATTTGAATCCGTTCGTTTCTCCGCCCGCACCGTCGCTCTGAAAGTCCACTTTCTTGTTGATGTTCTTCACTTGCGTGGTTCCAATGACGCTCACGGACAAGTCTTTTTCACGACTGCAGTTGTTGGTCAGATTGTTCATGGTCTCGATTTCACTGTGGGTGTCCTCGTGATGCCTCCTCTGTTGCACTTTAAGACGGATGTAGACCACCAACACAGCACCTCCGACCAGGACCAAAAGCACCAAAATAATCCCAGCACAAACCGCCATCCAAGGAAAGGTCTCCTCGTTGTCCTCGTCGTAAGAGTACCTTTTCCCGGCCGCCTCTGCCACGGCGTGTCCCTCCGGCAGCAAGAACTGACAGTTACGTCCGCCGTACCCCGGCACGCAAGCGCAAACGTAACGGTTGTCCCTCTCGTGGCAAGTGGCCCCGTTGTGGCACGGATTGTGCACGCACTTGTTGACCGGAGAGGTGCAGTTCTTGCCGGTGTATCCAGGCGGGCAGGTGCAGGTGTAGTCATTGAGCCCATCTTGGCACGTGCCACCATTCTGACAGGGATAGGCAGTGCACTCGTTGATGTTGTCTTCACAGTGAGTCCCGGTGAAACCGTCGGGACACTGACAGAGATACGAATCCACTAGATCCAGACACTGGGCACCTAGAAATGAACGCCAATAAAATGCATTAGACAACAGATTCAGATTAGACAAGGCCTTTGAATCGTAGTTCCGGGAGCGTTCAAAGTACCATTTGAGCACGGGTTGGAGCTGCAGTGATCGATCTTCTTTTCACAGTTGAAGCCGGCGTAGCCCGTCGGACACTGGCAGAAGTATCCACCATCGGGGTTGTCAGCGCAGCGCCCATCGTTGAAGCAGGGGCCGTCGGCGCAAGTCATGGCGCTCAGCTCACAGTTTCGTCCATAGAAACCAGGAGGACACGTGCAGCTGTAGGTGTTCTCAAGATCCTGTGGATTCAAAGAAATCATTAATATGAGGTTTGCATTGAACACAACTTGTACTATGCCATTATTTTTATATGAATAAATACTCACAGTGCAGCTCCCGCCGTTTCTGCAGGGATTGCCAGAGCATTCGTTGACCTCAATCTCACAGCTGGCCCCAGAGAAACCAGGTCTGCAGGCACAGGTGTAGCTTCCCTGGCCGGTGTTGGTGCAAGTGGCGCCGTTCTGACATGGTTTGTGATGTGTGCAGTAGTTAAGATCTGTAAAACAATATTCAAGTTAGTCTATGTCATTGAGCAACTTTTAACTGCAAATTCACCTCAGTTATTTCTTGGACAAAGACTCACCTTGGTTACAGAAAAGGCCTCCCCAACCCTCCTGGCAGTTGCATTGCCATGGCTGTTGGCAGGTACCGTGCAGACATCCAGGATAACGGATGCAGTCATCGCAGTACTTTCCGCTAAATCCCACTCGGCATCTAAAAACATTACAGACGAACGGTTAGTATGTTGGCAATCTCCACAGCGAGAAAGTTTGTGTGTTTAAAATCTTAAAAGAAAGTAAATGTCTCCATCACTTACTTGCATTCACCGGGTTTGTCACAAAATCCATGGTCTTCATCGCAGCCCGGCAGACAGATTGCTGTAGAAATATATTTTTTAAATAACAGTTCTCTTTTTGAACATTATTATTCTAGGCTATTTTAAACAAGTTGGTTACTTTGTGGGTTACCAAAAAAAGCTCTCTTCACTAGTATTGGAAGGACACTGTGGTTAACACAGTTGCACTCGTACAAAAGCTTCCCAAACAAAAGCTCCGTTTTTCCCTAACTGTGGGTCAGAAGTCCCTTTTTTCACTCTGTACCCCCCTCCCCATAACGTCCCAGAGTCGGGGCAGATAAGGGTGGACAGCTGGTGTACATGGTGCCAGTGCAGGACAGCTGCTCTATTGTCTACCTTCACTGTGCAGCTGCCCCCTTCCAACAATACCTCACTGCGCTGAGCCAATCAGCGTCGAGCGCACTGCCAAGTAACCAATCAGGCGTCACATTTAATCTATGGCACGCGTTCCATTATTTGGCCAACGTCCCTCGTTTGAATCACACAAACGCCTGTTGCAACCATAGTGATGAAATGTGTAGTTGTTTTTCTTGCGGAATACCGAGACACATCCGCTCGAAACTTTGCATAAACACACGAGAACAGTGCAACACAAACATATGATGATAACAAACATCACTTACGTTCAGTGCAGTAATGTCCTTTCCATCCGGAGTTGCAGATGATTTCTCCGCGCTCCCCGCAGGTAAAGTGACCGAAGGTGTCGTCGCGGGGACGGCAAAACACCGAGCAGCCCTCGCCGTAGTAATGCTCATCGCAGACGAATCTGTACGAGTACTTCAGCTCTGCCCTCCCACCAACCTGCAGATCCTGAGACCATTCTTCACCAACCGTTAGATGTCTCTGGGTGGTCATGCGACTGATCAGACGCTCTGGGTTTTCTGTTTATAGAAAGGTTTTAATGAGTCTTCCCGTTGCGTAAGGGTGATGCGGTTATTTAGGCTATCTAAAATGGATTTCAGTTCATCTCACCTGTGGA
Organism: Triplophysa rosa; assembly: GCF_024868665.1. Taxonomy (NCBI): domain Eukaryota; kingdom Metazoa; phylum Chordata; class Actinopteri; order Cypriniformes; family Nemacheilidae; genus Triplophysa; species Triplophysa rosa. The sequence continues at coordinate 6,725,538 of NC_079898.1, forward strand.
CAGATCGTCGTTGGAGTCGGTGTGCAGCGCTTCGATAATGAGCGAGAAGGTGCCCTGAAACATCGGAAAGGACGCGTTAAAATAACATGAATGGACAAAGGTATTCATTAGGCAAGGTGCTCATTCCTCCACGCGTGGGTTCCGCTCTGTTTTACATATCACGGAAAATGTGAATTGCTTAAGGTGTGATCGCACTGGGGATTCAAGCCTCATTTCTCCGATTTCACACGTACTTATTGCACTAAAATGAAAGGTTTCGGAATTTCACACTGGGCTGACAATGATATTCCAACCCAGGGGATGTGACTTTTCCCACCCCACCAAAACCGTTAAAGCAAAAAACGAAATCGTGCGCACTGCTATTATTTTTGAGTCGTTTTGATACCTAAACGTATACCATCATATTACCAAAAATATGAATTACTCACCGGCCATGTAAATCCAAACGAGAACTGAATGGGGTTGGTGAATGAACTGTCAGGAATGTTTTCAGGCACTTGGAAAGAGTTTGATCCGAGCACAGGGGTGACTGCACCGCCGTATGTACACGGAGGCTCTGGAGACACGTTGGCTTGGTAATGTTTAAGGCAAATCCTAAAAAAGGTTTTGCATTCACATTGCTGAATCCCATCTGCGGACGCGGATCCTTTACAGCAGTTTGCGTTGCCTGCCACCCCCTTTTTGTTGAGAAACTCCTGCAGTTTTAACTCGAAAACCCCAGAAGATAAACACTGAAATAGAATGGAAAATAAATGCATCACTTATTGCCATCATAGGATTCCTCCTCCTCGTGTTTACACATATTCAATGTGAGAGAAATACTTGCGCGTAATAGTAAAACAAACATTGATTTTCATTACCTGGCTTATCATGACGCAAAGGAAAGCAGCTATTATAAGTCGTCCCATGGTGAAGATCTGTACTGTGTTGTGTAGCTTCCACGGGCCAGGCAATGGTGTAAGACCGTGTCTCAATAAATCATTGAGCCTCGAAGTTCTCCACTCAGTGGGAGCTCTGGCTGATGCTCTCTCGTCTTCACTTTATCTGCAAGCCCATCAAAGTCCTCCTTGAATTTTCACGCAATTAAATTCCAAATACGACAATAAAGAGGAACCAACGGAGACTTGACAGAAAATTCCTTCCAAAAAAAACCCAGTTACTCCAAGTTGTCAAAAGTTTGCAGTCCACTCGCGGTTAGTCTAAAAAGTGGAAAAAAAATCAGAAAACCCAGTCATAGGGTTTTCTGAGTTTGAATTGCTTATTGTCCGTTTGTACACTTGGCGTTGAGATGATCCAAAACTTCTGATCCAAACTTTTCTCTTGTACTCTTGTTTCCATGTAAGAGATTGACTGACTGCGTGTGTTTAATGTCCCAGTCCTCCTGCAGCCGGTTATATACAGACTGCCCCTGCTAGGGTAATGAGATGCAAATGAGCTACTCCCCAATCTGGCTCTAGTTGTCACAAAGGGGACACTTTTCAATCCACACCACCCCCAACCCCCCAAGAAAAAAATCGGCAAATGGTCACTGAGCTGTAAAATGTGCAACTCTTAGTCACTGCTAAAAGGGAGAGAGTGGAAGAGAGAAAAACTCATTTGCATACAGGAAAAATAAACCTTAAGAATCCTGTACATCCCACTATGACATAAAACCTCAAATTACATCACACACTGCTCGCGCATGGCGCATTCCTGATCATGGAGACAAATGTCGTACAGTTAGACTGTTTATTGACAACATCTCCGTTAGTATTGCTATTTGATGGCTTTTAGGGTGAATAGAAATTATTTGAAATGTATATAAAAAATGAGTAATTTTATATATATTTTTCCTATTATATGTGAGCAAGTTGAGAACTTGCGCAAAATTTGCTGACGCCTGGCAAAAAAGGTCATTTATGTTATTTGCAAAGTTGATAAAGTTTTCTTTTATTTTCCAGCCTCGTCACTTTTTTTCAACCACACTTCATTTCAGTTTAAAGTTTTGGTGACTCTATAAGTTCTGAGTTATCTCTAAGATGGATTGTAAAAGCTGAACTGGTGTGCGTCGTTCGCGTGGCTGTCATTAAGGCACTTTGTTATTGTGTGAGGGGAGAATAAGTTTTTTTTCTCTCTGTGCTCTCAGCTGTATGGTAATTCAGACAGCACCTGCTCCCCTCACAATGTAGCAGGGAGAAAGAGCTCCCCTCTCTACACGTCAGCTCTGACAAAAGTACCTACCAGCTTCTGTTGTTTTGGTGTTTTATCAATTATTTTGCGTTTAATTTGACGAGGAAGTTGTGTTAGGCTCTTTCCGACGTATTTTTTAATCATTCATATTGTTAAATTAATTGTGCATGCGCCCCATCTCCGTATGCGCGCTCACGCATGGGATGAGCATTTGTTTGTGTATGTATGAGGGTGGTCTTCATTAGTGCCTTCATTAAATCCAGAGGAATGCAACAATATGGAAGCTCAGATTTATTAACAAGCATCTGTGCCACTGACACAGTTACGCGGTGCGATGCTTCGGATCATCCTGTGTACTGTTTTGGTCCCATGTTTTGGTTTCAGTTCATTTTGATGATTAAAGTCGGTAACAAATATTTCAGTCCTGTTTGTAAACTACGTGGTTCATTCATAATAAACGCACTGTTTTTATTCAATCCATTTCCCGATCAAAAAGCAATTTCCCGATGTTATCAGGCGACAGGTGTCATTGCAACACACTCTGGGAATCGCTCTGCCCGTCCACCATGATCGTTATTGAACTGTTGACCATAAATAAGAGTGGAAGCATGTCACGGAGCTATCATCACACTTTCCCCCACAATTCTTCACACTGACGTTGCCCACATTTCCCGATTAGGGCAGCAAAGCGTAACTGAAAAGCCTCAGATTTATGCCCACTTCGCTTATTCTTTTCGAGCATAATTTATGCCACGCGATTCTGTCCTGGTGAAATCAAGCAGAAAGCTCCTTTCTCGCATTCCTCCTCCTTTCTGAAGGTGGACTATGGGGAGACTGTTTAACTTAAGTGTTTCTATAGGGGGCTGTTGTACTTTAACTCCTGCCCACCAGTAGCTGCGACGAACAAAGACGGGACTCGAGGTCTGACTCTTCATCTTTTCTTTGCGCTTGAATTTTCATTGATTCTGAATACAAGGGGAGCCCTCGGGGATTCTCTCTGAAGACGCGGACAGCCCCCCAAGCCAACCATCTGCTCCCAACCAAATGGCGTTTTTTCACATCACAACTGCATGTCTCTACTGCCTCTCCGGGCAGTGCGCACACGCAGGCTTCCTCCAAATTACTGGAAGCATGCTAAAGAACCAGCGCGTGAATGGTGCTTGGCCATATGGTTAGGGAAGCTGGAGTAAGTGGCCGTGGGAACAGCATCAGTGAACGCCTTCACAATAACGACCACAGTAACGGCCCATGTGCGTGTCTTAGAATCGGTACAGAAATGTCAGACCAAGTAGAGCGCAAAAAAGACATTTTGATTTTAAGTTACATTAAGTGTCCTGGAAAAAAGAGAGCGCACGTTGGCATGTAAGGGAAATAACGCATAATGCAGCATAACAGTTTTTTTTTTCTTTTGCCGAGAGATAACAGTAGGTTCCTCAACATGACGCAGCAAAGACTTGTACTGATTAAAATAACAAAGGATGTGTCGCGTGCATGGCTCGGGTGGCGCACTCGCAACAACAAGCGAGAACCAAAGTGAAACGCAACTGCATTCGGTCTACGAATTATTGGAAATAAATCCACCTCGCCTGTAGTGGATATGAGCGAACACGAGCAATTGTGTATGTGCTGATTAAGAGTAGTGATGAAACTTTACCAAGTGTGTGCGTGCGTTCGTGCGTGCGTGTGTAAGAGAGAAAGAGAGAGCAGGAGGGGTGAATTCTTCTACAGGCTTCAGGACTGTCGCGTGCCATCGTCCTTTAGAGAACATCTGCCCCTTTCCCTTGGGTGCTTTTGTTTATGTGAGAAACTTGGTTCAAAGCAGCAGAAAAATCAATAGTTCAACGAAACAGAAAAACCTGTGCTCCTCACACACTAAACTCTTGGGTTCCTCCATCTAACAAATGTGAAAACACATCTGTTAACTTTATAGCATGAATAGACTAGTTATAATGGAGGAAAAGGCTGTTTTAAAACAATGAATCTCAATCTCATGTTTTATGTGCACAACTAATTGAACTGTTTGTATTCTAACTGTAAAATAAAGGCTACTTATTCTTATCCTTATTCTTCATTTCACGCATTGTCTATGAGTTCATTACGCACGCATTTTAGTCTTGTTTTCAAACACATACGTGTTATTGCCATTTTGTCTGAGAAGCAACTTTTTCTATTTTATTTTGCAAAACATACAGAAAAAAACGTGGATGAGATACATATTTTCTTTTAAAACTATGTTTTATTACTGACCAGAGTACTCAACGAGTCATAAAACGTCGTATATAACCCCGTAGTACCGTGTTCAACTTGTGATCTTTCGCATCTCTTGTATTTACGGCTGTTTTTTAAAGGATTATTCCGATTGGCCGCTGAGCCTGTCACTCGCGGAAGCGGAAGTGGGGGAAACAATGTAAACACAAAGCGGCTTCGGCTACTCTGTAGCAATCATGCAGCGAAAGTTAGCGCCTAACACTTGCTAACTCTAATATTTCCAGTTAAATTGTTCATCTCATCTTGTTAAATAGTGAGTCCGTTTCGGTGTCTTTTTCTCATAATCATGAGGTTATTGTTCGCGACATTGACAGATAAACTACATTTTTATATCTCTTCCGGTAGCACTGCAGCATTAGTGCTGAGATTCCTAGCCCTCACACACGTTGTCACAGTAAATATACAGATCATCGTTCATTTATATTGACCATTTTATATTTTTTATAATTAAATGATTCTCCCGAGCTGATATAAATCAAGAACCACATGAAAGCTTAAACTAAGTTTCTTTTCAAGATGCTGTTTTGTACACAAACAGTTTATGTCTTTCTCTGCTTATGTGTTTCAGGTCGGTGACGCATAATAAAACGCATATGAGTGAATATGGGTGTAAAGGGCTTACAGTATTTCATGGAGACATGCCATCCAGATACCTCTGTGCCTGTAGACCTGAAACAGATGGCACTGAATCACAGTAAAGCCTATCCTGACAGCAATGCTACACTTGTAGTGGATGGAATGGGTTGTTTGAGATACTTGTACCGCTGTCAAGCTTGGGTCCACGGCGGTCAGTGGCAAGAGTACATGCACATCCTGCAGGAATTTATCACTGCGTTTAAAGCCGCAGGTATACGCTTAGTCTTTATCTTTGATGGAGCGGTTGAGGAACAGAAACGGGCCGAATGGGTGAAGAGGCGTCTGAGAGTCAACCTGGACATAGCAAAAATATTTCAGTACATTAAAAGTCACAATCAGCAGCCAAACAGCAGAGACCTCTTCTGCCTTCCCTCTGGACTTGCAACCTTCTCTAGATTTGCCCTCAAAAAACTCGGCCAAGAAACGTGGTGCTCCGTCCGTGAAGGAGATTATGAGATTGCTGACTATGCCCTCTCTCACAACTGCATGGGAATCCTGGGTCAAGATACAGATTTTATTATCTACAACACAGTCCCATACATGTCTATTAGTAAACTCAATCTAAGCAATATGTCAACAGTGGTTTTCTCAAGAGAGAGGTTATGCCAGGTCCTGAAGCTTCATATGACCGACCTGCCTCTCTTGGCCTGTATGGTTGGTAACGATATAGTGTCTGAGCAGCAAACGCAGCGTCTCCGGAATATTGCTTTGGCATCGTATCGAAAGAAACACAGGCAGGTTCAGGGAGGCAAGATCTATGCGGTTGCAGATTTCATCAATGCTTATCACCCCAGTGAGGGAGCATTTGGGCTTTCGTTTCTGCCAATACATGGCAGTGAGAAAGAGATTTTAGAAAAAGGAATGCGCACATATCTGCTACCTGGACAAACATCCCCTTGGTTAGAGTGCAGTCCCACCATTCCGGAGTCGGTGTGCTTGATGGAGAAGTTCATACCCTGGGATATATTACAGGTAATAAATTAAAGTGCTGTTCCAAAATCTGAGACCCCTTTGAAAAACGTTATTTAAACACTGAGGAAAAGCAAAAGGTTCAAAACAATAGTATAGTGAAATTAAGACGATATCTTTAAGACACTGTTTCTAAATCACAAATCAACTTTAATTTCATACAGAACATACAGACAGCATAAAAACAATACAAAAAACAATCATTATGATTGTTGTCTTAATGATGGTAGTTTTATTTGTAATCCCCCAAAATTGTAATAAATGCAACAAAGAAGCATTTTCACCAGTGGTCACAGATTTGGTGCCATCATGACAAAAACCATAAGTGATGTGACACTGATTTTACATTCACGAGGGATTTCCATGTTGTAGGCAGCTAAAGAGAAGCACATCCATGCGGAGTGTTACTTGGTTTTTAATGTGTTATATGATGGAGTCGTGGATTGCAGTAACACATTGGAAGACGAGGATGAAGTTGAGTTACCACCGCAGGCCATCTTATACCTGTCTGTGCGAGAACGCATCTACGGCTTGTTGCTGCCGGCACAGCCAGGTGAGCTTCACCTGCATAAGAAATGTTTCTTCTGTTGCTTATCTGTTATTGTTAAATCTGCTGTGATTTCTAGAGCTAAAAAATATGGTAACGCTTTACAATAAGGTGCTATTTGTAAACAATTAGTTAATGCATTAGCTAACAATGAACAATACTTCTACAGCATTAATTCATGTTAATTTCAGCGTTTACTTATACATTATTAAAATCAAACGTTGTCATTGTTAACATTAGTTAATGCACCATGAACTAAGATGAATAACTATTGACTTGAACTAACATTGACAAAGATTAATAAATGTTGAAAAACTAAACTGTTCATTGTTAGCTAATGTTTGCTAATGCGTTTAATGTTAATTAATAGCACCTTATTGTAAAGTGTTACCAAAAATATATTAATAAATTAATATATTTTTCTTTAAATTTGTCATAATTTTTATTGTTAAAAATTGTTCTTTTAAAAAAATGATGTTTGGAAATTAGACAGTAGAAAAACAATAGAAAAGCTCAATATTAATTGTTCTGAAAGTATAGCAGCTATATGTTAAAGTAGCATTAAAAACACTTATTAAATGGATTTTTCCATTTTTTGAAATACTGTGGGGCTGAAGACAGTTTCAGACGATTATTATTTGCTTTAACCATATGATTTATTCTTCTCCCGTCTTAAATATAGGCATTGGGTTAAGGTCTAGAAATAGTGGTTGTCTTGTTTAGATAAAAAAATAACTTCATGTCCCTGTAGTATTCTGGGAATCATCCCATTTTTGTCCAGTATTTGTGGTTTGGGCAAATGTGGTGAACGTGCTATTGGAAAAGGAGGAGGCAAACATATCAGATATCAAACAGTAAAGTGTAGTGTAATTTTAGTATAACTTATGTCTGCCAGTCATATTATTGCATAACATACAACCCTTACTCTTTCAGTGCAGCTTTCTGTTTGCTTTATTTGTTTGTTTTTCTCTGTTTATTTTGATATTGGTTTTTATTTACTTTTTGTCTATTAAAGATTGTTCCAGTAACAGTTTGTCAGTCAAGGAATGGTTTGTCTTCCCCGGAAATCCTCTTAAGGAACCAGCTAAAGTCACTCCAAAGCCCCTCAGCCATCGAGGTACAGATTTAAGTGCAAGGTATACTTTGTTTCAGGTGCTGGTAAGCATCATACAATACCTGATTCTGTTCTATTCCTAATTTATAAGACTTATGATCTGCTTGTAGTGTAAATAATTGTCTGTGTTTGCTCTTTTGTATTTACTTGTAGCAGACCAAATGGTTTGATCTGTCCATTTGCTGAACAACCATGGGTTAGGGGCGATTCACATTTCGCGTCTTTTGCGTGCACAATTTTGTTATTTTAAATATAGACACACGGCAAGCACGCCCAAATACGCTCCTGTTTTTCTAGGCGCGTCGGCACCACATCGAGATGAAAATATTTAAACTTTTCAGAATGCTGCACGCGCACCGCATGAGAAAGCAGTGCGGCGCATGTTTACCATGCGGTTTTAGACGCGAAATGTGAATTGCCCCTTACATTAGTCATGAAAAAACTGTGAAGATCAATTTTTAAATGCCGGTCCTGTTATGAACTCAAAAACAATGTAAATGTACAGAAATTACAACATTTCTATTTCTATTTAACATTTCACATTATTTTACCATTTCAAATGAAATTTTAGGATAACACAATTGCATGGCAGTTTGTAACTATTTCACATGCTAGTGAATTTGTACAATGTAATTGTTTTTTTACACATTTTCACACGATCTGCTTATGGCCTTTTTATGGTTTTGTTTAGATGTGCCTTAAAGGTGTGATGAACTGGGCTTGTTTATTGTTTTATACTGTTGTTATGAGGTCTACTTATGACATTCGCATGGTTTTTACATCTTTCGGATGAGACGTTAAACCGAGGTCCTGACTCTCTGTGGTCATAAAAAATCCCAGGATGTCCTTCGAAAAAGAGAAGGGGTGTAACCCCGGCATCCTGGCCAAATTCACCCTTTCGCCTCTATACATCATGGCCTCCTAATCATCCCCATATGTACTGGGGGGGGGGCTTCGTAACTCTGTCTCCTCTCCACCAATATGCTGGTGTGTGGTGGGCGTTCTGGCGCAATATGGCTGCCGTCGCATCATCCAGGTGGATGCTGCACATTGGTGGTGGTTGAGGAGATTCCCCCTTCCATGTAAAAGCACTTTGAGTGTCCAGAAAAGCGCTACTTAAATGTAATGAATTATTAATTATAATAAGTAATAGGCTATATTCTACCCTGGTTTTGAGGCCGGCTCTACAAACGATCAGTTTGAATGGGCGTTCCGCATTGAAGACTTGGAAGTAAACGCCCACTGCTATGATTGGATAGCAGTTTGCGTAGTAAACTTAGTTGGAGCCTTCTGTGAATTTGGTTAGACACGTAACGTTAGGTTACACATTAGCACCATTCGCACGAGATTAGCATTATCTGGGGACCTCGTGTGATTTATAAATTACCTCCCCACATCAGTATTTCATGTGACGCATTCGCACGGGATGATTTTACTCAAATTTACCTCAAACGTACCTGTCAGCATCTGAGACCCGTGATCGTGAACCGGACAGATCACCGTGATCGCGGGTCTCAAATGTTACGAGAGTTTCCATGATAAATAAACAAACGGGAGACTCCCGGTAACTTATGGATATGACCCAGCACCCGAAATAATACCAAAACACTTCCATTATTCACAAACGGTGGATAAAACCTTGAAAAATGATATATGAGCCCGCCAAATCACAGAGATCCCGATTCGCAAGGGATTAAGATCACAGACAACCTCTGCAATTATTACAAATGACTAGAGGTCCCCAGGTAATACTAATCCCGCGCGAATAGTGCTCAGGGCACATCAAGCGATCTCTAACAAAGCAATGGTGACGCATGGTACAAATATGTTTTACTCGCGTAAGATTGCTGCGCCATTCCTATCAGATTCAATATTGATGGCACAGCACTGCTTTTTAATTTTAGTCTCTCCACAAATCCAGCGTCGACCTGTGCCTTGTTCACGAAGGAATCCTCGGAGAAATTAAATGAACAAACGCTCCATGTTTTACCCACGTGAGCTCGAACATCTTTAAAAATAAACTTTAACCACGCATTCCTAATATAACCGAAGGAAGGTTATGCAGCGACTGTGTTCTTCCACAACCAGGGATGGCACAATATTTAGCTATCTTTAACGGCATGTTTATTTATCGCTTGCTCGCTCTATCTGATTCCGCGTCACTTGTGTTACTTCAGAATTGTCATGCGCGAACCAGTGGGTGGGGCTAGAGAAGTAGTCGTTGATATTCTTTCTGTGGAGGCGGTGTTCATAGATAGGTGCATTCCAGAACCTGGCCTTCGCTGGGCCTGGTATCAATAACAGTTGTAATCTCAGTAACAAGGACGTTTTCAGTTCTGACACTTACAGGATGTTTGCGTGAATATGATTCCCTCTTACAGTATATAACAAAAGCTCGGGTTAAAATTGTGGTTTTAATTCATGGCATCTTTAATGCTTGCTTTTTTTAATACATACACTACTGGTCAAAAGTTTTTGAACACTTATCACTCACTTATTTATATTTTTTCCACTTTTTAGAAAAATAGTAAGCTCAATAGTAAGAACAACACAAAGGGAACTATGCGGATTATGTTGCGACTAAAAAAATCGATTCACATTTCGTGTCTACAACCATGAGGAAAACGCGAGCCACGCCTCTTTCTCTCTTCAAATGACCCGCGGTGCGCACACGGCACTCCAAAAAGTTGAACTATTTCCACCTCGATGTGGCGCCGACGCACCTAGATAATAAATGTGACCGTGTCACCCCCTATTTGCACTCGTGTACATTTAAAATAACGAATGTGCGCGCGGAAAAGACGCAAAATGTGAATCGGGCCTTAAAGGAGTTCCCATTAATTCTTTAGTCATTAGTCAAAGTTATCCATTTCAAAGTCATTATTTACTAAATCAAATTTAATTAGATTTTGTCTGTTAAACCAATTTCAGACATAAAAAGCAACCTTTCTGAGACAACAAGAAACATTTCATTCAAGTGTTCAAAAACTTTTGACCAGTAGTGTATGTATATATGATTCACATGATATTAATTTGTATACATAATATTCATAATTTAAATGATAATAGTCACAAAATCATTTTTCAAAAGTTGTAAGAACTATTGTATTTCAGGCTAAACAAACTAAAACAAATATTTCGTTTTAAAGTTTGTATAGGATGTTAAACTATATTTAAAAGTTCAACAGTATCTTCCAGTTATTCTCATATTATCCACCCCTCCTCAAATGAAAAGTGTGCTGTGTATGTATCAACAGAAGTGCCCCCTGATCTAATGGCTCTGTGGTTCAGGACGGATCCAGAGGTGAAAAGAGTTCAAGTATCAACACTGCTGGGTGTCTTTGACCTGCACGACTTCACTGAAGACCTTCAGCAATTTGACGCTCCTTTGATTGCTGTGATTTGTCTTGTAACCTACATCGCCATTCGGGTGTGTTTATCTTTTCATCGTTGATGCCACACAACTCACTTGAATGTAAACAAATGGCTTTGTTTGGGTCCATCCCCGCCACATGTGTTCTGTTAACCTATATTTATTAATGATGTTGACTCGTTGCATGTCAAAAGAGATTAATTGTGTATCTCAAACACTGTTTATTGTGTGTAGTCCTTATCAGAGAATTGATGTGTCCCCAACCACAACTCAGCTACCCTTGCATTGTGCATAAGTGTGTGTTGATGTATTTCTAAACGGTTGATGCTTGTTTTGTATACTTGAGTGTGATTTTCACGCTGTGCATGTAGAATAAAAACACTGTTTGTTCTTGGATCCAGGCGAGACACCTTTCTCTGGAAGATATAGATGCATATCTAAGCCAAGCTGTTTGTGTCAGATTCAAGTCCTTCACAGAAATGCAACAGATCAGGGTGAGTCATTTCATTTGACACTTTCACCTGTTTTAACTAGAGTTAGTTTGGAGTTTTCCACAAAACAGCTGTTGTCATGAATATTCTATTGTAGAGATGCATCAAAACAAGGCCTCTTTCCTTTTGAGACATGCATTGGATTCTTTCTCTATTCAAAAAATAAAAAAGAGAAAATAGGCAAAGAGACCGGAGGGATCATTTTTGGTCGCTTTGCGACATTCCTCCCCAAAACTACTTTAATTGTGGTCTAAACCTGAGAGCGATGCTCTGGTGACGGGCTCCGCATCGTCCCCGCCGGCGACCACAGGGCTATTTCAGCTCCCACCCTTAATTTAAGCCGTCTATGCGTGCTATTTCAGACATGGCGGCCGAGGGCGGCCTGTGGTTGTGCAGTGCTTGGATTGAGAGCCCTCCCCACGGCACAGATAATGGATGATAGAAAGACAAATTAAAGCCTCTTGTGAGATATCTAGGAAGCCACCTCCTAATTTACGGATCCTCCTGTGTCTACAACTGTCCATCTGGTGTGAATTCCTCTAGTCTGCCCTGACGTTGTATTCAGATACAGGTGCTTATCTGCACCTTGTTGTCATGCTGTTGACAATACAAATGCACTATTAAGTAGTGATTGTACAGATTGTATTGTTTATTTACATTTATTAAAAAGGTTCAAAGGGAAAGTTTTTTTTCTTGTAACTTTGTTCCAGAATCTACTTGAGGTGTCCACATGGGCATTTTAAAGCTCCTGACGCATAGGCTTTCCCCAAAGGTAGGCAGTTTAGTCAAATTTGATGCCTCCTAACGCGCCTCATTTTTAGGGGTGCCGCTAGTCATTTTAGGCCCCCTGAATTTGTTAACATTTGGTCTTCAAACAACTCGGCACAAATATTGGATTAAAATATTGGATTAAAAATGTTGCTAAACTAACAGCATGATGCCCTAATAATAATAAAAATACACAAATAGTGATATTTTTCTTGGAGTAAAAAAATAAGAAACATACATAAAAGGAGATCCGGATGTAACATTTATGTCCGCATCTCCCTGTGGCTTTTTATTGTGAACTTGGCCCCAGTATTTTTATATGGCCCAGTGTGTTTACATTTCGGCTCAGTGAAGTGATACGGCTCAGTTTATGCTGTCCGCAGTATGTCGGGCGATGAATGAGAGCGTTGAGGGATTGTGTGTTTAGAGGGTGTGTGCAGCAACAGGTGTCAGATTGCCGGCTGATCCAGAGACGCGTGTGTGCTCAGGGCGCGGTGGCGACAGCCTGCCGCTGGCCAGATGAAAGTGTGTAAATCTCTTCTGCCTCCCATGTGCCACGGAGTGGCGGGAGCACCTGTTACGACATTGTTGCCTCCCATCGGGAGTTACACTGTCACATCTGCCTGAAATGTGAAAAGGGCTGGGGGGTGTATTAGGAGGCTGTAAGAGCTAGACAGATGGCAGGAGAGTCTCCAGGGGCTGCCTGAGACCCCCCTCTAATCTGTTCACCCTGTGCTGCTTTGTCATAGTAAGGGAATGTAAATGCTAGCGGAGGATGCCACAACACAGCATCTGTAACTGCTGAGGATGAGAATCAGATGATGTTTCATAATCGTATCATCTCATTCGGCGCATCCCCTTGTGTGCATGTTTTTATTAAATCATTTGGCTAATTTGATCATGATTAGCTGCCCATAAGTGAGTAAAACTCTGTTTAACACATTTTAGCAAGATTAAATATATTAAACAGATTTTGCACTTTTTCATTTTGTTTTCAAATCAGCACAAAAATAAAAACGTTTCTTAGATTCTAACTGGGTGTCCGTTTTCATTGTTTGTTGTGTGCAACCAGTGAAGAAAACGCAAAATAAATATGATCATAAGATTCAAGTTTAGTATAGTTTACTAAATGTTTAAAATGTATGTTTATTGAAATCAAATAAAATATGGGCCTAAAAACAGTTTAAAAGCTAAACGTTTAATTAGAAATGATGCCTTAGAAATAAATTACAGTAAGTTTAAGTTAAAGTTTTAGTTACACTAAAATTTTAATAAAAATTAATTCATCTTATATAGCAACATAAAAAAAGGAATAATAATAATAAAATGACAAAAGCGCTTAACAAAATGACAAAAACCTCAAATTAACATCTTTCATTTTTTATAATAAATTCAATAATTTAATAATAAAAAATAGATTATAATAGCTATAATAATAACTGTAATAGATTACAATGTTGATTGTCATAAAAAAAGATTCAGTTTCATTAAAACCATTTCTGGATTGCCAGCATTAGAAGTCAGGGTTCACATACATCTCATCGTGTTTATTTGATAAATCTAAAAATGAAAGTTCATCCAAATTCTAAGTCCCACACCAAGTCCTATCCTGTCGTGCATGACTGTTTACAGTAGTAACATTCAGCAGATGTGTATTAAGGTACAGCACAGGTGCAGAGCCCGATCGCAAGGCTGCGGATGGCCATTAACGTTGAGCTCCGTGTCCTCAGGGGGTGCAGGAGTCCTTCAGGCATCTGGCAAGAGCAGCTTCCATTGTTCACTGTTGAAATGCTGGAGAGCAGCTGCTGTTCTGGTTTGTTGTCCCACTCTATACCTTTACAGCGGGGTGGCATCAGCATTGTCCCGAGGCCTATTGACTTCCACGCCGAGCAATTAGCAGCTTTAAAGGTGCTAAGACTTTTACGTGGCTTCTTAAGTGTTTCATCAAAGCAATCCTCGCTCTCAAAACCCTATGCATAAAAGTGAATGCCATTAAACGCTCTGGTTTAACCCAAGAGGAAGTCGGCTGCGCAAACGGAGCAATGATTCAAACGGCGGCCCGGGTCTCAATCCATGCGCCTGGAAGGCACGGGCAGCGGGCTGCTGCTGTCACCTCGGCTTTATCTCCAGCCTCCCTTTTGTTTGCTTTAGTCTAAGCTGTGTTTGAGAGCCGAGCAGGTGGCAGGCCAATTTTACGTTTTGATGTCACAGAAGCTAATCAGTCCCTCTCTTATCTCGTGCCGGCGGGGGTGGGGGACCAGGTGACCAGCGGACAGTTAGGTGGGGGCTTGGAGGGGGTAAACATCCCATTATCCGGACTTCCACTTCAGGTGAGCTCTACAGGGTCACACCCGGCTTCCCTCCCCACCTGGTGAAATACACAATGGGTATTAACACCATGACGAGTCTGAAACATGGCGACTGTAAAACTGTAGTGATTTCAAGATAGAAAATGGAAATTTGATGTTGTTATTCCTTCTTTCCAAGTATTCTGAAGTCATACGAAACTTTGTAAATGAAACAAAGCTAAATGTACATTAATTGTTTAATAGAGCATCCATGACATTCTGCTAAAGTGTTTTGCTTCTTTTTTGTTTTTCATGGAAGGTAAAGTAAATGAATTTCATTCTAATGCATTTTTGGGTGAATGAACGCTTAACATGCCCCGTTTTTTTTCTAAAATGCGTTTTTTTGTTCACTGCTTACATGTTAATAGGTTTTTGTTACATGGGCTTCTGCTTTTACATGAAATTTGCAACATCGTGACCTTATTTACGTTTTGAAGGTGTCATAAACCACTATCCTATATTTTTTATTTGTCATTTTTTATTAACTCTTTTAATGCAGACTCCTGTTGTGGACCCCAGAGCTGTCCAGCTCGGCTCTCTCTTTGTGCGGGGTCTGACCTACCTCATCGCAGCCAACAGCGCTTGCGGTTTCCCTTTTCAAATGGACGAACTCATGCCATGGAAGACCTTCGATGGCCTGCTCTTCCATTGTAAATATCTGCAATCCCACTCGGGTTGTCCAAATGAGGAACTTCTGGAAGGCAAAGTAAGAACAGAAAAACGTCTTGGGTTTTGTTTACACTTGGATAGTCCGATCACAAATGGCCATCTGAGACAGATTACTGTTTACACCTGCTTTTAACATCTCAAATGTGTCTCCTGTGACTACTTGAGATTGTGTAGCATTGATTTGTATATTTTGTGCATGTTTTTGTATAGCCTTTCACATTTTTATGATATTTAAAGCCATATGTACTTTCCCCAGAAAAGTTTACAAGCCCAGCCTCCATCAATGTGCGTTTCTGACTGAATGTTGAGTGACTGGATCTCAAATAGTTTGGCATCCTGAATATGAAGGACTATACAGCTTTAATGAAAAAACACTATTAACACAGTCATTTAAAATCTGGTCATTGTATGGCCCACACATATTTTGTTTACTCGATTTTGTTTTACTGTTGTTTACTAGCCCGTGGATTACCGGAAAACATTTACACAATCTCTTTTGTTTTACTTTGCTGTAATGTTTTGGCAGAACCCAAGGACCACAACATCTAAATACATTTTTTTAATCCATGCATATAAACACTGCTTTGCAATAATGCAAACAGGAAGTAACTGAGAGAAAGATGTCCATGGTTGTGTGTGTGCCAAAGTGCATGAGTATGATAATACAGTAATACTGACAGTAATAACAATAATAGTGAATAGTTATATAAGTATGTAGGTGTGTAAATAGTATAGGAGAGTTGGAGGATGAGGTTAGATGATATCTACTGAAATGATAATGATAATAATATTAATAATAATAATAAGACATCATTATAATGCTGTCTCCGCTCCCCCCCTGGCCGCAGCACAAATCACGCCACAATGGCGCATCAGAGATAGACCCCCCCGACCCACAGGATACTTTCCACCCCAAGCCACCATACCACACGCCGCCGCTTACTCTATTGTTATTGTATTTATTTATTATTTATCCCTTGTTGATATGTACAAACATGTTTTAACCTCTTATATGTACGCCCCTATTTTTGAACATTTTATTGATTGCAAAAACATGTTCAGAACATAAATGTGGAGTGTTTTAGCTTTTTAAATGATGAATTGTGATAGTTGATTGAATAATAATGTAAAACGAAGGTAAATGCAGACATGATAAAAATGACTTTTCCATGTGCCCTGTGCATGTTAAAGGGGAACTTTAATTTTAAAGGGGAACTTTTTTGCGTTTTGGGGAAAAATGGAGGTCCTACAGATGTTAAACTACTTGAGGGTGAGTAATTAATGGCAGAATTTTCATTTTTGGTCGGAGTTCCCCTTTAAGGAGCTAAATTGTCTAAATACATTTGAGTCTTCATTTTGAGCATCATAATGTTATAATGCACTTTTAGATAAAGTAACATTTTGAATGCCTTATTTGAAAAGATGTTTAAATTCTTCTGAAGTGCTGTGAAGTGCTTCTGAAGCATTTTAATAAATTGTAAATACACAATGTACAATACAGACTCCCGCATGTTGAATTGAGACTGTGAGTTATACATTTAAAGGGACAGGTCACCCCAAAATAAAAGAAATACACGAGTTGTTCCAAATCTGTACATATTTCTTTGTTCTGATGAACACAGAAAGATATTTGGAAGAATGCTTGTTACCAAACAGTTCTTGGTCCCCATTGACTACCATAGTACCATTTAGTTACAAGCATTCTTCCAAATATCTTATTTACATTGTCTATTAAATGTCTTTTCTGTGTTGTCTTTTAGCTGTCCTGGATGTCTTTGTTCGTGTCCATTCGAGCTGTGGTACTGGAAGCCTGTAGGAGGCGCGGCACCTCCATCCACAGCCAACCACGCAGACTTCAGTACAGCCAGGGTGCGGTCATGCACACTACATCACACTAAACTAACTTCTGTTACATGGAGTTAAGACAGAACTTTCAATTTCAGTGACAGTTGGAGAAATGGACAGAACGTAAATTCTGTATTTTAAGGAAAATCGTTAAAAATCACGTTACTTTTTCTGTCTAAGCCCATAGCCTTGTTTGTCTGCTAAAGTCCTATTCCTGACTCAAAGTCCTTTGCAGATCCTGTTCATCTCTCTCCACCTTCCAGTCTTCTTTATATAATAAAAATGGCCCAAAAATGTTGTTTTTTGCATCACTAACATTAGCAAACAGAATCGCTTATATAATAACTGTTATCAAACATGTTTTCTCCCCAAAAACACTCCCAAAAATTGGCCAAGCCCTGCCTGCCATAACATCGAGTCCCACCCCCATGTTTTTTGCACATTTTCTGTTCTTATTTAGAAATGTAATGTGTGTTAAATGGTAAAAAGTGTTATCAGTATTAAAGTATAAACAAACTATATAAAAAATCAAATAAAAATATGGTGGGTTTTTTTTTGTGGGCACAGTTTCTGTGTGGCCCTGACTCAAACACATGGAATACACGCTGAGATGTCCAGGTTACTTGCATATAAACAAATAAATACCCAGCATAACACCCTCCATCTGCTCTGTCACAGTGAAAACAATCTGACCGGCACACTGTTTTAGATAGAGGGAGATGCTTGGTCATAACAAGAATAATTCTGGGTTGCTTTATATAGGAAGCGATCTATATTAAGTAACATAACAAGACAACAAAATTATAACGTGGTGACTGTTACAAACGTTTGAGCCCCTTTTGCTTTTTACTGCCATGCAGAGTTTTGTGGTTGTGTCCTAAGATTAAAAGAGACCTTATGGTGAAATTGTCTCCATCTGGTTTCCCCCCTTGATGTTGAACAGTTTATGAACTGCTCATGTTGTGTCTTACAGGCAAATGGACTCAGAGTGGGTCGATGCTTATGTTTCGAGTATTTACCGAAGAAAACAGAAATGTATTCTGTGTATTTGTGCTTTTTGTGTTTGTCAAGTTTTGAACTTCATAACAGTCTGAAGAATTGGTAAGAAATGTTTTTTTTAAGTGAGTGAGTAACCCAGTCCCCCTCCAAAGCCGCCCAGCAGAGAAAATGAGAGCTTATGTTTCCTGCTGGTGATTCTGATCACTTAGTTTTTCTCTTTCTATATCTTTTCTACTTACTAATCTTAGAGTTAATTTGTCCTGTTATTTCTCTACGAGGACTGTTTTGAATCTCAAGTAATCTAAAGTGTCAATTTCTGGATGATGTCGGGGGTGGACGGCATATGAAAAGGTCTGGTTTTAATTTGCGTCTGCGTCTCGGCCAGTAATCATTGCCTCAGTCTTCTGGGGACGCGGCGGCGGTGACGCTCGTGCTTTAGAGAATTGCACGTTTTGTGTTTCCAGCGATGCTCCGCTGCAAATACTAATTCCGAGAGAGTCAAACCCTCAATTAAAACTTCTTAAAACATTTCTTCTGTTCCCTCAGCGAGGCCCGTGAATGTTGATGATCTGCGTGGAGAAAGACGACCCCAGCTTCAAGCTACCGCACGTCTTGAGTTCAGCCAGCAGCCCGGAGGTCCCGCTCACTACCAGCAAGGTAAAGAACATTACACAGGACACACGTTGCACAATATTAACTTAAAAGGGAAAAGCAATGATGGAAGATAAAATAAATATATCTGAGAATTTAAGAAATGTTAATGAAGTTTGGATATTTTATCTTTACCATAGGTCATAGGCCAAGACCAAGACATTCAAATAGAGGAAGGTATCATCTGGCACCAAGGTGAGTTGGACACGTTCAACTGAACTTAATATGTATTTTTCAATCTATATTTAAAGATAATAGGGCTGACACGGTATGAGACATTCACATCAGGATTGTTATGAACAAAACATTTCATGATAATAGTATTATTGCAATCTATTGAAACTAAACATTAATGAGACCATTCATTTTTTATTTGGTTTGTTTTTTTCTTTTTTGGCCAATGAATTACACTCAGAATACATGTGTTGGGAGGCAGACAGAGAAAGAGAGTTTGCAATCGTTGTGACTGCCAAATATTACGAGTGCCAAACCGCCACCTCAAGTGTTGAAGTGTCACCAAGATACTGGTGCCGAACTTTTTATGGTAATAATAATATGTGTAGTATTAACATGATATCAACAATCATAGTTATTAATATCAAGCTTATTGTTTAAAAATGATGTGAAAGCACCTGGACAGTATCATAAAAGTCGTCTAACTCAAAGTCATACGATATCTTATCAAAATGATCTATTGTTCAACGATAATCATAATCTCTGCCTCAAATCTCATGTGTCATTTGAAATAGCTTATATTCAATTTGAAATGATGCGACTGGTCATGTGACATGCAAAAATCATTCTTCATTGGCATCACACAGTATTGTTAATATAGTCATTGAAAGACATGTGAATTGTGACTGAAATTTAAGTATTGTCCTTTATGGGCGGTGCACTATGATATACATTTAAACAGATGAAGATATGTTCGCTGTGCTATATTGTGAATATACTACTGACCAATCAGCATCCAGCACCAGAACTGTTATTTTACTTTTGTCATTACTATAGTCATTTGAGGTTTAGTCATTTTAAAGTATCAACATTTTAGTTGTAATTTGACATCAGCATTGACTTTTCTTTATTTTGCTATAGATGGCCTCAATCTCAAAACTAAATAACTGCTTTCCAGTGGCTGATGACGTGAATTACTATCCTCATGTATAAACAGCTATGGAAACAGTCATCTATGGACAAAAAAATCATATGATGTCGTTCATGTAACATCGTTCGCTATGATGGACCTATGGTTATTAACAATTTACACCTAAACATCATCTTTCCTCAATGATATCCCATTTATTTGATTGAATTATGTTGTACAGTCAGAAAGTCTTCTTTCCCCTCATGTGTGCGGATGATATGAATCAGCATCCTGAAACTACGTGCCAAACCAATGCATGCTTTCCTGTAGCTCGGGGGTTAGAGCGTGGCGCTAGTAACGCCAAGGTCATGGGTTCGATTGCACATACTCAGAAACAAATGTATAGTATAATGCAATGTAAGTCGCTTTGGATAAAAGCGTCTGCCAAATGCATAAATGTACATGTAAATGCATGATAAACAGTCATCCAGACCCCACTGAGACTCAGATGATCTCCTACATTTCAACCGCTGGTTTGGTGTCGACTCCAGTTGAGCACAATTCCAAAGTCTATTCGTCTGCCTCAACACATTAAGTTAAGTGATAGTCAATAAGATGTGCCATGGAAAATTGATCATGTGTTTGTGTCAGTACAGTGGAGATGACTGGAGAATATTGTTGGTTTGGCATCTTGTGATCAAAATGTTCCTATCTTAAACGAGATTGTATTGATATTTAGTTTCATGTCTGTCATAAATAACTTCATGCTTAGTCAGTCAGTGTCTCATTTCATATAAAAACACCTTGATCAGCTAAGATCCTTTCCTATAGTGATAACGTAATTGTGAAACTTGTAATGAATGTATCTGATTATATGTTCAACACTTTTATTAGTGTGATCTCTGTACCCATATTGGCCATATGTTCCTCTGTTAGGTATTGTTAAACAGCGGAAATAGGATATGGAGAAAGTTCAACAGCTTAAGTGGTCAAATCACAGCTCTTCCCCTTATCTACAAAGAATGAAACCCACAGGAATGGAAAAACAGTGCTAGATAAACACATGATTTGGCTCGGCATGCCAGCATACAGTATAGGCATAGCAGGAAATAGACAAAAGATTTATTCAAAATAAGAGCAGAATTTCTAACCTTCAGCAATAATATTGACACCAATAACATGCAGAATTTGTATTAAATAAAAAACTCATACTCATAGTCTGTTTCTGTTTTAACCATCTTTTTAGCGTATTAGCAACTTGTGGTCAAGCTTCACTTCAGTCTGCTCATGCACATACTATAACACTTAACAGATGATTATGATTGGCTATTTACAAATGAATTGTCATCAATACAATTTTATTCTTACAGTGCTTCTCACAATAAAACATATTTTTACGTTGTCGAACAATGTATAAATCATAAATCACACTACAACAAATAATTGTCATTAAATGACATTCAGATAATCAGTTGCATAATACATTAAAGTAAGAAAATATATGTGCTTTAATAGATGTCAATAAGTCCACCAGTGAGCAGCCAAAGGCGACTGTGGAAAGAAATCAAAATTCCGAAAGGTGTAGAAGTTGAGAAAAATCCTTGAAAGAAACCAGGCCAGTTTTCGTCTCAAATTAAATATGTTAGTGCTAATGAAATCTATACTATTTGTAGAAATTAACCAAGCTGTAAAATAATCTATAGGTCTATAGATCTTATGCTATATCAATATACTATGAAAATCAAAGCTACACTGTAAAAAAAGTCATTTTAAAGAAAAAAAATCCCAGATTTTTCAGGTATAATGCTAATGTACTATTTTTTGTACCCATTTTTCACATATTTGTGAAATGCTGTAAAAAACCGTAAAATTAAAGAAAATGTTTTTTTTCTTTCTTTTCAAGAAAAACGTGAAATCTGTTATTTACACGGGAGGAAACGTATTACACGATTTTGCAACGTGTTATTTATACCCAATTGATGAAAAAGTGTTGAAATTGCTATTACCTTTTGGTAAGGTGTTACAAAACTATTACAATATCTGGTCGCAATAATGTACTGTATATTGAAATGTTTGTTGTGTACATTAAAAAGTGTATTGCTAAGTAAGTGCTAGATGGTTCATTAAAGGGGATGTGCAACAGTGTTTCATGCATTCTGACTCATGTACAATGTTAAAAGCTGTCTTGTCATGCTCGACATGGTCAACTTGACAAAAAACGAGTTGGACGTATGACATAGTATTTCTGTGCTCAATACACTCCCCCAGCGTTCGTATAGGTTTCGGAAAGTTTTTTCCGAACATGAAAATCCGTTTTGTAACAACTTTTCTTAGTCCCTTATTGGGCAATTCTCCCAGAAAAGCACGCCCATGGCAAGGTGAAAGAAATAGCCCGCCCACGCGTCAACGACAAGCGATAGGAAGACCCGCTTACCATCAAGATTGGCTGTGCTGTGGGCCTGCAGCTGCAGCTCTTTACTCTTGCGATAGCGAGAGAAGTTGAGGTGTGTTTGCTTGTTCACGGAATTTTAGTTATGGATGTTATATAAACGGTGTATATAACGCTGGATTTGAAGATCGTTTGCAACTGATAAATGAAGCGGTCCCAGCGCTAAAAGATGCCGGATATGAACCGCATGCGGTTAGTGAAACTAAGTCATATGTCTGTGTTTTGTTGGCAATGTGTGCGCACATGCTTTAGTTCCGCCCCCGCATCCCCCCGCACGTGTTGTATGTTTTCGTAAATAGTCGTACAGCTGTATCTGTCTTTTATAAATGTGATCAAACTAAAGACTACAGATATTTGAATGGTGCGATACTATTCTGTAAGTACTCAAGATTAACATGAGATATGCAGAAACTGTCTGAGTTATGGCCACTTTAATGTTTTTGGTCCATTTTTGAAGCATTTTTCTGCTATTTATTAGCTAACAGTATGTTATCAAGTATAAGGAGTGCACTCGCATTCCTTAACATTAAAAAATGGACTTAGAGACCCACCAAACTCTCATTTTGATTACTTCCTAAAGCAACTGAACAGGACGAGGTAAAGAGATGTCCTATGCAAATATAATGTTGAATGAAGTTATTTATAAATGTACACAATCATTTCCGCAGTAGTGTTATGCTTCGCTTCTAAATCTGTTTGTTCAGACAGCTCTGTCTTGGCGCAGGCCGCGTGCTGATTGTGTATCCCGGTTCATTTTTAAACTGAATAAATAAAAGCTCTAGATTAGCAACACTACAGAACATTGTCCTTTTCATCTGTTTAATTATAGCTTACATTCGAATGTGTGTGTGCTAATGGTAAATATAGCCTCTATTCTCATGGCCGTGCGGTCATGGCTCCGCGGGCTGACGCTGGCGTTAGCGTGCCGGCCGGGTAAGGGTGGGAGGCGGTCGTCTCCGCAGCCTCAGTGTTTGTTGCAGCAGGCGCTGTGGGGTGGAGGTTGAGACGCACGCTGCCACAAGAAGCCAGACTTTGGCACCCTGTCATCGCTGTTTCCTTCACAGAGCACGAGAGAGCTTAATGGAGAAACAGCAGGCACGACGGAGCCAACGATTATCTGCCTCTCCGTCTCTCTCACACACACACATGAATATTTTCACTTTTTCCTTATGGAACTAAAGGCAGGCGGGGCTGATGCTTCAGATTCAGGGTCTGCATTGGGGAAAGTGGGTCTGGGCTGTGATGGAGAAGAGAGATTGTGGGCAAAGAGACCCCCAGAAACAGAAACCACATGGGTGTGACATTCTAGATTCTGTGATCATTTGTTTTGGTTGATAGGTGATCTGCTCAGAAAAAAAATCAGAGGAGATCTCTTGAATGTCTCAATTATTTCTCCTAGACATCAATGAGATTAAATGGAGAGCAAATGGAAACTTTTTATCTTAGTCTTCCACGTCTCAGATATTTCTCATGAGAAAAAGAGTCAGAAATCTCACAAATGTTTCCATTAGAGTTTCAGAAGAGATGTCAACAATGTCTCAAACTGAGCTCTGATTTGTCAAGTATACAATCAAAGGTCAGCATTATTGTAGATCTCAATATGAACTCGAACATTTCTCGTCAAATTTACCCAGATCCAGATTATTTTACCTCTACAGTCTACTGTAGTAATTTTAATCAAAGTTTTTTTCAGCTTTTCCCAAGTATAATGTCAATAATGATTTTCATGTATTTTTGATAAACGTAAAATTACAGGGAAAAATAGCAAATTACAAGAAAAACAGGGAAAATGTTTAATTTACAGGAAAAACGGGATTTTTTACAGTGTATATTTCTATACATCTACACTGTAAAACTTTTCTGTAATTTTGCAGCAGGTTTGCCAGTAACTTACTGTAGATTTAATTACTACTATTAGTACTGTTTTTAATTTGAGTTAAACCAGTGGCAGCTGGTGCCAAAAATTTTTTAGCGGGCAGTAATCTAAAAATTAAACCATCAATAATGAAGGACTGAATGGAATTAAGAAAATATAACAACTAGGTAAATTCATATTTAAAACAAAATTGTAAATTAAGTCTACAGTAAGTTACTGGCAAACCTGCTTCAAAATTACAGTTTACAGTGTATATTTCTACATACAGTATTCATATTTATCATCGGCTCATTTGCTTCTGTTTTCTCCTGAGCAATTTTAGGAGAAACATCTGAGACTAGGTTGAAACTTATATGAAACACAACTGACACACAACATTCAATCAAAACTACTTATGTTGTATACTGTTGCCATATTAACATCAGGTGAACATGATTTGACACTGTTGTATTTTGTTTGTGATTCGTTTTTGGTGCCATTGAAAATAATGTTTTAAAAATGTAACTTTTAATCTTCCGTTGTTTGAACATTGGATAGAATCTCATAATATGTAAGAATTAAAACTGCTTAGTGTAAGGACATCTCAAGACCCCCATTCCTTTGTTTTTACTATTTAACATTTCATTAGGGTGGTCATAACCCCTCCAGTAATTAACATCCTGGTTTTCTTACTATTATAATCCCAAAACATACCTGATGTGCTTTCATGATAATAATAATGTAGTCATGAAGATATTTGCTTGATGATGATGGTAATGATGATAATTATAGATTGGGTATATTTTCTATAATAACCACCCTCTCATGACATGACTACGGGTACTTGAGTCAAAACAAGGCAGTTCTGTAGTTAAAAAGACCCACTGTCACAGTCTCAGAGGATCTGTAATTGCTTCCTGATCTAAATAAAAACAGCAGTCTAATATTACAGTAACATCAGGTATTATCTCTCTTTTGAGACCTCTGCCCGACATTTGCATGATTCTAAAAATATTGAAAAGAAATGAATACACATAAAGCCACTGATGATTCTGGCAGGAGCTAGGAATAGTGGACTGTAAAACTCAGGAACTGGCCATAGATTCGCTTTTGCCGTAATTGGATGTGGACCAGCACCAAGATACAAACCCACAAAAGAAAAATAGACAACTGCTGAGAGAAATAACTCGGTGCCTGAGGGTTGTTTGTATTTTTTTACTAGAGACAAATTTGACTCACATGACTCACCATGCTCGTGTTTACAGACTTACACTTTGAATGTCATAGAAATCTTACACTATGTAAGCATAAAGACTGCATGAAATCAAAATTGAAATTGATTAGTGTGACTTATAAGTGACTTATCTGTGCACTTTCATTATTTTTTTAAAATTCATGTGCCCTCATAATCTTGAATCAAAAACGTTGACCTCCTCCCCCCTCGAAACTTTCTTCATGGGAGGGTGCCTATGGTTAGTCTGTTGGGGGAATAATCCTCCAAGACTGACCGCAAACTCGCATTTAAATCTGGCTCCATTTTTATTTAGCAACGCCCACAATCCAATCCGTTCTCGATGTGGGAAATCAAGTCCCGCCTTACATTTTCTCTCATTTTAGACACCATTTCACTATAGGATATATGTCACGATGCAGAAAAGAATACAGTCATTACTTCCGTTTCATGCTGACTTTGAAGGGGAAGTTTGATGGAATTGCACTTTTTTTTAATGCAGTTGTGAGTAGGATATATGTTTGACCGTAAACAACATCTGCCAAGTCACAATGCTCGAAGTTCACTGAAAAGGAAGATATTTTCTTTAACAGAAATCACTTTTTAAAGACTACAATGAACGTCTCCTTGGGACTACGACCAGCTACTTCCTGCAGTAGTTACATCATGACGGCCAAATTGTCCATAAACCCTGCCGCCTGGAACACAGGAACACAATGGGCGGGACATCTCAACACACACGATCAGAGTGTTTCAGAAGAACCAAGGGCCTCATTTATCAACAGTGCGTACGCACAGATGTGGGTGTAGTGATTGCGTATGAACAGTTTCACGCAAAGTGTGGGATCTATCAACTTGTACTTATTCGTAGAATTGTGTGTAAATTAGTGCTGTCCATCGATTAAAAAAATGAATCTGATTAATCACACATGTTTTCCCGTGATTAATCACGAATAATCGCACATAAGTTTAATTTACTTCTAATAATTTCACATTTCGTCTCCAAATTAATGTATAAACGACGGATTTCTTTAACGACATCATTTTATGAATGTAAGCCAACATTCTGATATTAACACTGCAACTGATGTCTCCATTAAATTGATTATTTTTTTTCTGTATTTTAACATGAATTATAGCCATTTAACTTTGAAGTACAGTGTTACTGAGAGCTCTTATGTCTAACAGGTAGGAAATATACAGAAATTGAATTAAGTTCTCAAACACTTTACAGTCTTTAATGCTAAATTCTAAATTAAACACAGAATTGAAGCTACAAAACACATTGAATTCAGATTTAAGAATGCGGCCCCTTTAAGAGCTGCCGCTCTACGCAGATCTGACACGCTTTCCCATTTTCACAACACTTTGTATCCAAATGGAAATCATTTGAAATTTAGTGTCATGGCTGATCTTGCTTCGCTGGCTGATTTGGCAAAACCTTTTTGAAAGCACAATGTAAAGACACACTTAACAGAAAGAATAATGAACACAAAACAAATAATTCAAACAAACTGAAAAAGAACAAAAAGAGGTTTGCATATGTATCATTATTACAAAAATTATATAAATAAAATTTTGTAACGTCTTATTGCTTTTCTACATCACTATAGCAAATCATAATAGCATTGCACCAAAATTAACATTAACATTTTAATTGATGGAAATTAAATATTCATATTTATATATATTTATATCCTATAAATAATTATGAAATGAACAATAACAACCAAATTGAGCAAACCGTATTGCGCAAATAATACATCTCAAAGACTGCTGTGATCTGTTTAGTGAGAGCACAGAATGCATTCACGTGATTTATAAAGGGAGGTGTCGTTATGGTTCATTTGGGGCGTTTCCGAATGCAAATGACCATGAACGTGAACGAGCATGGTGCTTAAGAACATGTGGGATTCATCAACAAGGATTACTTACTGGTGTGCCTAAGAACCGCGTGCGCACGTTTGATAAATACATGTTGTTTTGTACTTAATCAAAATTTCATTCGTAGGACAAAATATTGAACTTTTTCTACGCACTGTTGATAAATGTGGCCCCAGGAACTCAACAGCCTGTTTTCTGAGAATCAAGATGACTGTAAAACACAGGGGAAATATGTAAAATATAAAGAGATGTTTGAAAATCTAAACAAGAACACATATTGTTTAGCACATGATAAACATAATAAAGACTTTGAAGATATGCAAAACAGGACCCCTTTAAGACATGTTATATAGTAAAAAATCACATTAATTTCAACACAGACCTACCCTAAATGATGTCATATCCTTCTAGAAGTCAGTGTGATTTTAACTTTATTGTGATGTCTATTTAATGGCTGAATTCCACACAAGCAAATATTTCATATATAGGCTATACTACAGTATATCCATAATGCTTAAGTGAGGTTTGAGTAACACCAAAATGTAGGTTTTTATTCACAATCACAGAAAATCATCACATCAGCTGATCCGGATTGTGAAGTGAATTGATGCATGAGATTATAGTGAAGAACAGATTTTTATTAAGTGTTTTTTGTACGGCTTTAGAAGACCTTAAAGCACAAGTTGTGTGGAATAACTTTATGCTGCTTTTACAATGTCACAATGAACTGGAAATCAAGTCTGAAGATTTTTACAAAATTTCCAAAATGCTTACGATAAATAGAAAAAAATCGATAACTAAACCCCACCCCTAAAGTGGTGTGAAAGCAGAAGCAGAAGAATTAACCACCTTGTAGCTATGAGATTATACTGGAAAATGCATGAAGAAAATAACTCTGACTTTAGATTACTGACTTTAAAGGGATACTTCACCCAAAAATAAAAATTCTGTCATCATTTACTCACCTTCGAGTTGTTTCGAATCTGTATACATTTCTTTGTTGTGAAGGACACGGAGAAAGATCTTCGGAAGAATGCTTGTAACCAAACAGTTCTTGGACCCCGATTACTTTTGTTCCGTTGAACACAAAAGAAGATATTTTGAAGAATGTAGGACAGCAAAGCGTTCTGGGGCACTTTTGACTACCGTTGTCATTTTTCCTACTATGGTACTCAATGGGTTCCATGAACTGGTTACAAGCATTCGTCCAAATATCAAGAAATTTATTTATTATTAACAGAATTTTAATTTTTAGGTGAACTATCCCTTTAAGCGTATCAGTTTGAGTCCTGCAGTTGAATCTGCAGTGACCTGTTGCTATACGTGGAGGCATTTCAATCCGCAACTTGTAAAGAAGCTCGCCCCGCCTCCTCAGAAATGGCATAAAATCTCTCCAAGCTCAACAAGACAGCTGTATATCAGTCAGAGTGAACAGCGCGGTCCTCCTCTGTCCCAGCCCACCGCATGAAATACGGCCCGTGCACCTAAAGCCTGGTTAAGTAAAGTGTGTGGAGAAATGTGAGTAATTTGCCTTTAAAGAGATTTTGCGCTGCTATTCAGCGCTTGGGGCTAATCTCTCTTTGTGATACGTAACAATGCAGTGCCAAATGAGGAGGAAATGTCAGGTTATGTTTCAGAGCCTGCCTCCTTCCCACCCTCCATCTGTAGTAATGGCCTCGGCTCATTGGAACATATGTTGCCTGTTGCACACCCACCATCTGTTCGCTTCCACTGATGAAGTGATCCCGTTGCCACGGCGATCGGGCCATTCAGCCAGCGGGCCCTGGAAACATTTCCCGCAAGAGTTTCCTTTTCCACCCTTCATGTGTGTGCACAGGAACGTGTTTCACAATGTCCTACGGGGTCACTAGTAGGTTTGTTGTTGTTGACCTGTGCATGCTGCTCTCATTTTGCTGACCCCTCTTGAGGGACTCCAAGTAATAGTGAGCTCCCGAACAAACATTCTCCTCAAATGTGTTTATCTGGTGATGTTTCATGTCCATTCATTGATTAATATGGAAAGGTTTCCCTGCAATAAGCAGAACACTGTACTGTGACTGTACAAGGTCCCGCCAACAGAGTCTCATTGAAGATGTCCCTGGACCCGTTCAGCATCTGTGGTGTTGCTGCATTTTATGACATCACTTTGCACCGCCACCACTCCCAGGTGGATAGATCAACGGCCTGTTATTGAAAAGAAATCTCTGGTCAATGAGGGGCTCTTTGTAATGCTACTGTCTGCAGTGTCTGATGTCTCTACCGCCAGCACCCGCCGTGGAGGAGCAGAAGCAAAGCAGCACAAAAGAGCTGAGAAAGAAGTTAGGGACCGCTGAAACACAACCTTAGTGACTTTGGCCGCAACCTCTCTGTTTCTTAGCGGATCAACTGTATCTAACAGATTGAGCAGCAGCAGACGACTGTAGAAGCAAAACACAATTCCTCACACAAAGAGTGTATTAGTAAATCTGTGAAAGTCTACTGGGAAATGTTTTTAGTCGTTTACGTGTAATCAGGACTCAACGGTAGAGTTGGAACGGTAGCATCTGGGCTGGGAAATGAAAGTTGTGGAAGAAATATAAGCAGGTGTACACTCTTAAAAATAAAGGTGCTTAAAAGGTTCTTCACAGCGATGCCATAGAAGCACCGTTTTTGGTTCCACAACGAACCATTCAGTCAAAGGTTCTTTATAGAAATAACTCTTTCTTCATTTTTAATAATCCAAAGAACCGTTTTCACCGCAAAGAACCTTTTATGAAACGGAAAGGTTCTTCGGATGTAAAGGTTCTTCTATGGCATTGTGAAGCACCTTTATTTTGTGTAAAGAACATGCAAATTAAAGAAAGGTACGAATTACTTCTGATATATAAACAGTAAGGTGATGTGATGTATTTTCATTTTCTGAAAATGTAGACATGTAATGATGTGTTTTCTCATGCCAGGTTTGAATTTGTTAACAAATCAATATATCTAGCCTTTAACAATATCCCACATATACGTATCTCAATATTTTGTGGTGTAATCTATACATTTCCTTAAAGGATTTGTTTTGGCATTTTTGTCAAATGTTTCATTTTCTAATTCTTCTTTCACATTTTTATGAATGGCTTACACTTTTAAAATAAAGGTGCTTTAATTGTTTTTCACAGAGATGCCACAAAAGAGCCGTTTTTGGTTCCACAAGGAACCCATCAGTCAAAGGTGCTTTGAAGAACCATCTCTTTCTTACTTTGTTATAATCTGAAGAACCTTTTTTCACCACAAAGGACCTTTTGTGAAACAGAAAGGTTCTTCAGATGTTAAAGGTTCTTTGTGGAACCAAAAGGTTCTTCGATGCCCTAGAATCGATGCCGTTCTTTTGAAGCACATTTTTTAAGTGTACAATACATCTAGAAATGCTAATTAAATGAAAATTTGGAATGACTATAAATCTGATTTCATGTGGAGACATAGAGTTGTATATATGGCCCACATCAGGCAGTCAGCCAGAGTATAAGAGTGGGATGAAGGGAACAAGTGGAAGTGCAGAGAGGGAAGGGTGGCCACTTCCTCTTCCTCTGGGTGCCACAGTGGAAAACTCACTATAATGAATGAATGAATGACAAATGTATAATTGTTCAAAACGTAGCTCCTTGATTCAAGTAAATTAACATTCAGGAAAATCATCTTGCATTCATATTCAATCTTTTTTGTCTTATAAAAAGCTTTCAGAAAGAGAGCGTCTCTCCTCAAAACTGGCTCAAAACAAATGCTGTTGTAGTTACAAGTACTAGATGTTTTTGGTTAATACTAATGACCGTGTGTATATTTCTCCTTTTAATTCTCAGACCTCATTGGTACACACATGCGTTCAGTCAGTTGGAAACATGATGCACAAACAGTAGTGCATGACAACTCCACTTTTTTCCTCCTGGTTTTAGTCTTACTCCTTACTGAAAACATGCCAAAGCGGCACACATACATCCCCAGACAAGCTCAGAATTAAATTTAGCTCAGTTGTGATTTACTGGAGCCGGTGCGTCCCATCGTTTCTGAAAAACCTCATCTCACAAAACAAAGCAACAGGAACAAACCCCAGAATTGCATGCGGTGGTCAGCCCTTCCCCAGCATCCACAAGCCCTAACAAACACATCTAGACCACTTTGATTTCCCCCCACATTTGGGCAACTTTGTTGGTGATGAGTCAAAGACTTTTGAATGTGAGACTCTGGGGGTAACCAGTGGTGCAATAAAGGACAATAAAAAGGGAGCGAGTAAGAACAAAACAGTGTGGAGGACTGGACAGCCTCTTATTATCGTTTTGCAGTAACACCCCTCTTGACATTTGGGAAAGCTTTGTTCCTAAAGACGCTGGAACAGACTCAAACCCTGGTGCTTTAAATAAGCATTACTGTTTAAAGATAGATTTTTTTGCAGGAAATCGTGGCTGTTTCACAAACAGGCTTTCTTTTCTGCATGACCATACTTGTGGATTTTAAGGTTAGAGTATCATTGATGACTTCCCAGTGTGGCCTTTAATACACTGTACAAATTCAACTTGAACACTTTAGTCCTTCAATTTTTAAGTTTAAATCAAATTGTCTTTACAAGTCACTTGAACTTAAATTATATTAAACTGGCTTATAAAATAGCGTGCTATAAATAACAAGTTGAAATTGGTTAAACTAGTTTTTCCAAGTGATACGAAATGCATACTTTTAAAAGTTATGCCAAACAATAAACACACATATAAAATATTATACTTATTTTCACAAACAGGGTTTTTAGGTCTGCGTGTCAAAAATATCCAAAACTAGCCCAAACAGCAGCCCACTGCTCCCATCATTTTTATCATTCTCTCATTTTTCTCTCTCCTTTTATGAAGTCATATAAATAAATATCAAGGTCTTAACAATAGAGACTTCGCAGTTTCAGTGTATTGTATTTAAGGGGTTGCTTGGAATATCATAATTAAAATGCAAACAGTTTGGTAATGTATTTCTAGTGACCTGTTGGCATTCATTTTTCCCTGACAGAGAGTTTATGTGTGGTTTAATCGAGCATGGCTTCTCATGGAGGTCAGTTTGCTGGGTTAGAAATATATTTATATTTTTTATTCAGAGCAGCGGTGGGGTTTGCCTTATTTGTTGTGGGCACAGGACCTGTTGCAACTTCTCTCATTGTATATTTCAATGTCATATTTTCGCTCTTCGCCATACATTTCCCTACAATTTCCCAAAATGATTTTCCAGCATTTGTGACAAAATACTGGCACTGGCTGGCAACTTTTTTGGAAAATGAGATTGGGGAGTTAATTGTATGGATGTATATTGGTTTTAACTTTTAAGTAATATATAAATGTAATATCAATTTTTATTACAGTGAAACAATTGGTGCATCCCAAATCCAGCACTTATGCACTATTCTACGTCATTTTGTAGTATAAATATTGTGAGTAGTGCGTTCAGAATGAAAATTCTCAAAAAAAAGAAGTGCACTTTAAGTACCCAGATGATGCACTCATTCAACTGAAAATATGAAGTGTGGAACTCTGGACACTTCACGCACTTCACGCACTTCACGGTTTCTCTTACGTGGAGGAAGGGAGGCGGGGCTATCCATCGCTGCTCGAGCAAATTTCTCCTTTGATCTTAAATCTTATGGAAACAGATGGAAATTAAATATTAAATGTAATCATTAAATGTACAAATAAACAATGTATAAATTGTTTGCGATTCACGTCATATGCTCTCATCTGGGAAAGAACATACTTCCGGTTTGTATAAAACTATTTTATTCCATTTAGGACGATACTGCCCTTCTTAAATTCATACACTAGATGGTTGCTATTATTGTTTTGATATATCGTTACTTGTTTTGTTTGATATATGGAGAAATTGAAAGTGAAAGAACCAGGGGCTTTTCCTGAACGACTTTGCGTAATGCTATTGCAGTTTTTAACACAGCAAGACCGACCTACCATAGTTATATTTCCTTATCAAACAAGAAAAACGAAACGCTGCATTGAACGCACTAGCAGCCATCAACCCAAGATGGCGCAACATTCTATACGGCGTAACGTAGCTTCACATTCTCTATAGTATGTCATTTGGGACACAACTAATAACAAATGTTTAGCTTAATGCAGCTAAAGGCATGGAATGATGGAAGTTGTCTTCATCTTCAATTAATTCTGATAGGAATCACAAATCATGTCGTTGATATAATGAAATAAAGATTTATAACCATTATGTTTGATCACATGACGACTGTACAGAACAACACCACAGTTGCATGCTAGACGCTCGGCTGCTCCTTCCACATTTTTTTCATTAGACTGTTTTACATGGTTTTAAAAGTGAAAACCGAGGATAACATAGACATGACACCATTGACAACCAACGCAATGAGGGGGATGTTACACTTGTTAATCTTGTACATTTCTCTGGATTTAAATGGTGTACACATTTGAAACAATATAACTACACAAGCCAACAAAACATACAACACTGTGCTAGTGATTTCTGGATACTTTGATGGAAAATCTAATATTACATAATATTATATATTATTCCTTTAAATCAAAAGGGAAACTGTCTGCCTGCAGCAGCAATTGAAAAGCTAGAAAACGTACTCGGTTACTAACGTAACCTCGGTTCCCTGAGATACGGGAACGAGTACTGCGTAGCAGGACGCTATGGGGAAAACTCCTTTTTCTCTGATGACTGAAGCTTTACAATAACGCAGTGAATACTGCACGGCCATTGGTGCTTGCAAAGTAAAACTTTGAGCCAATGGCAGCGAAGCTGAATGGACCTATGGCGATGGTGCCCGCCAAAATGGGCGGGGCATATGGCTATATAAACAGACACATCACCGTAGGGTCCTCAGGTTACTTCGACTGAAGCGACGACCATATGCAGCTTGTAAGCATGGCCAGGAACGCAGTACTCGTTCCCGTATGTCAGGGAACCGAGGTTACGTTAGTAACCGAGTACGTTCCCTATCGATACTTCACTCGTACTGCGTAGCAGTACGCTATGGGGAACCAGTATAATCCCGCCGTGCTACAAGTGGAACGAAAACATCATATAATCCCGAAGCCGTGACTCGAGGATAGGTATGAGGCAGGGAATCCTGTGGAAGGCGGAAAAGCCAAGCTAATAGGTGGCCTAATCCGGTTAATCGTCCCAGTAGTGTGCTAGGTGCTGGTGTGGTTGAGGGCAACCCCAGCCCAGCAGTAGTCTTAAGCAGAAAGGACCCGGGCCTGTAAGGCCGGAACGTCCAGACTGTAGAATCTGGTAAATGTGGAAGGCGAAGCCCAGCAGGCCGCCGCACAAATATCCGCTATGGAGACTCCGCTAGACCATGCCCAGGAAGAGGCGACACCTCTAGTAGAATGGGCTCTAACTCCCGTGGGGCATAGAAGGCCCAAGGAAGAGTATGCCAGTGCGATAGCCTCAATTATCCATTTAGATAGTCTATGCTTCGTGACCGGAGACCCTCTGGTGCGGTTGCCAAAGCAGACAAAAAGCTGTTCCGACCGCCTGAATGGGGCGGAACGTTCAATGTATATCTTAAGCGCTCTGACTGGAAAGAGCAGATTCAGCTCCGGGTCCTGCTCGGAGGAGGGGAGCGCGGAAAGTGTTACTACCTGTGCTCTAAATGGAGTAGAGAGCACCTTAGGTACGTAACCATGTCTAGGTTTGAGGACTACCTTAGAGTTGTCAGGCCCAAACTCAAGACAGGAGGGGCTCACAGAGAGCGCCTGTAGATCGCCCACACGTTTTACCAATGCTAAAGCTAGTAGCAGAGCGGTTTTAAGCGTTAAGGGACGGAGGTCCGCAGACTGTAGAGGCTTGAAGGAAGGGCCCTTCAGAGCTCTCAACACCGTGGGCAGATCCCATATGGGAACGGTGAGGGGGCGAGGAGGGCGTAGCCGCCTGGAACCCTTCATCGATTTCTGCCTTGCCGAAGACTTCCCAAATTATCTGAACCGACTTGGGGTGGAGCGTCCATTCCTCTAAAGGGACGTAGCTCCGAGATAGCATATCTGCTCCCTGGTTCAGTGTGCCTGGCACATGAGTTGCCCTTAGTGAGCGCAGATTGCACTGAGCCCATTCCAAGAGGCAAAGTACCAGGGAGAAAAGGCGTCTTGAGGAGAGGCCTCCCTGGTGATTTATGTAGGACACCACTGTCATGCTGTCTGATCGGACTAAGATGTGGCGGTCCCGTAAGACCGGCAGGAAGTGGCAAAGAGCCAGCCATACTGCCTGCATTTCTAGGCAGTTGATGTGTAGGCCCTTTTCCTGAATCGGCCAGTGGCCGAAGGCCGGTGTGCCATCGCACAGAGCCCCCCCAACCCGTTTTGGAGGCGTCTGTTGTGACCACCTTTCGTCTGCATGGGGTGCCCAGGGGCACACCTTGCTCCAACCAAAGAGGATCCCTCTATGGGGCTAGAGCTGTTACACAGACCTGATCCACCCAGATGCGTAGGCGTCCGAGACGCCAAGCGTGAGGCGGAACTCTCGGTTTCAGCCAGTACTGCAGAGGACGCATCCGAAGAACGCCCAACTGCAGTACTTGAGATGCGGAGGCCATGAGACCCAGCATCTTCTGAAATGCCTTGAGGGGGCGTGACGCTCCGGGCATAAAAGAGGCCGTGAGCTGCTGAATGGCTAGGGCACGGTCTGGCGCAATTCTGGCCGTCAGACGGTTCGAATCGAAAACCGCCCCCAGGAACAAAATCCGTTGGCTGGGGGACAGAGCGCTTTTGGCAAGGTTGATTCTGAGCCCCAGGCATTCCAGGTGAATGAGGAGGAGGGACCTGTGGGACCTTAGCTCTTCCTCTGACTGTGCTAGAACAAGCCAGTCGTCGAGGTAGTTCAGAATGCGGATTCCCGTCTGCCTGAGAGGGGATAGAGCCGCGTCCATGCACTTCGTGAAAGTGCGGGGAGCTAGAGACAGTCCAAATGGAAGGACCATGTATTGATATGCAACCCCTTCGTAGGCGAATCTCAAGAATCATCTGTGATGGGGGGCTATCTGGATGTGGAAGTATGCGTCTTTCAGATCCAGGGAGAAGAACCAGTCCCCTGGGTATATCTGCGAGAGGATCTGTTTCAGTGTAATCATTCTGAAACGCCGTTTCATAAGGGCGCGGTTCAGATGTCTGAGATCGAGGATGGGGCGGCTGTAGAAGCCCGACTCGGTTTGATCTGGAGGAACTGGTTCTATGGCTCCTTTGTCCAGTAAGTTCACCAACTCTGTGCGCAGAACATGTGAATTCACGCTCTGGACTCGGGTGGTGATCATCCCGCGGAAACGCGGGGGTCTGCGAGCGAACTGGAGTGAATATCCTTGAGATATTATTCCCATTACCCAATCCGATATCCCGGGGATGGTCCGCCAGGCCTCGGCCCGTATGGCAAGGGGTGGAATGCATTGGGGAGGTATGCCGCCTTTCGGGGGCTTGACTCCTGAGGAGAGTGGAAGAGGAAGGTTGCTCTTTTTCTGACAATGTTTGTGTTTTATATAAGTGCCTGCTATAACAGCGGTGGGTTGTGCGGGCATTAGAACAGACCCGGTATTCACATTTTGGAACAAAAACACATTTTCGCCGGCACCTGGAACAGAACGGGGTGTTTGGGCGAACAAAAGAGCCTTCTTTCAAGGAGGTCCAGCCGCAGCGAGACACGGTCCCTTCCTCTTCTTTTCCTCGGTCTCAGGATGGTGCCTGAGGCGCAGGGTCCAGCGTGATCTTTGGCCGGGGTCCCTGACGCTGAGGGTGGGGGAAACGTCTCCCGGAGCGAGATCGTTGACGCGTCTCAGCTCCTGTTACCTTCTGGGCAGCGGGGTGCGTGGCCTTCACCGGCTGCTGAGTTGGTGCTGGCTTGGGGCGAGCCGACGCAGGTCTGGACCCGGGTCTCTTGGGCAGGAAGTGCTTCATGGCCTGTGAAGATTTCTGCGCTGCGGTGAAGCGTTCCGCAAAACCCTCCACTGCTGGTCCGAAGAGGCCGGCAGCGGATATTGGAGCATCGAGGAAGGGGACCTTGTCTGCTTCCTTGATCTCTGTGAGCGTCAGCCACAGATGGCGCTCGAGCACTGGCCATCAATCTGCCTGTCGCCTGGGTCGTGGCCTTGGTGGCACGTAGGGCGAGATCCGTCGCGCTCCGCAGCTCTTTGAAGGGCGCGATATCTGTACCGGACCCGTCCGTGCCCTGGAGGAGTTTGGCCTGGTACACTTGAAGCACTGCCATGGAATGCAATGCTGAAGCCGCTTGGCCGGCGGACGAGAATGCACGTCCAGCGAGGGCCGAGGTGGTTTTGCAGGGCTTGGAGGGATGGGCCGCTTTTGCCGTCCAACCGATGGCCGAGGGCGGACACAGATGTGCGGCCACCGACTCATCCAGGGGAGGTAGCTTCTCATATCCTTTTTCTTCCGCGCTGTCAACCGAGGTGAGAGCGGAGGAAGAAGAGGGTCGTAGACGGGCTGAGTAGGGAGCGCGCCATGACCTGGTGAGTTCATCATGAACCTCCGGGAAGAACGGTGAAGTTCGTTGACGAGGGGCTTGGCGGCACCCCGGCAGGAACCATTCTGTCCAGGCGGCTGCGAGCGGGTTCCTCCGGAGAGGACCACTCTAAGCCCACCTCCTCCACAGCCTTAGTAAGGACCCGAAAAAGCTCGGAATCCAGACCCGGCGCGGGTTCGCTGTGCTTTATAGACGGCAGGGGGGCGGGGTCAAAAACCGAGCCCGACAGCTCCTCCCCGTCTGAAGCCGCTAACGACATGCTGTCGTCTTCCTCGAATTCGCTTCCGCCAAACGAGACCATGCCGCCGGCGGATGCTGGTCGGCCTGGGAAAAACTAACCGGCGAATTTTCTCTCTTTGGAGAAGGCGAGGCACGCCGAGGGGACGTGAGCTCGCGCTTCCCCGAGCGCTTAGTTCCTCTACCCCGCTGCTTCGTCTCCGTAGAGTGAAGCGGGAGGGATCGAGAAGCAGATTCGCTCTCTGAGAAGAAAGCTATCCGCGAGCGCAGAGAGGAGAGACTCATGTTCTCGCAATGAGTGCATTCCATCTCTCTGAGTGCGTCTTGAGCATGGGAAACTCCCAAGCATGAGACGCACTCGCCCATTTGCAACAACGCCGCAGGAAATTTGCTCAATGGAAATTTGCTTTTTTAGAGCTTGCCGTATGGCGGCAGGGAACAGGAACCGGCGCTGCTGAGATCAGCGAATCGCTGAGCAGAGAGGTCCAGTCCGACGGCGAAGCTATCAGTCCGAGTAGCGAGGAAGTCGTCGCTGAAGGAGAAGAAATCTGAGGACCCTACGGTGATGTGTCTGCTTATATAGCCATAAGCCCCGTCCATTTTGGCGGGCACCATCGCCATAGGTCCGTGCAGCTTCGCTGCCATTGGCTCAAAGTTTTACTTTGCAAGCACCAATGGCCGTGCAGTATTCACTGCGTTATTGTAAAGCTTCAGTCATCGGAGAAAAAGGAGTTTTCCCCATAGCGTCCTGCTACGCAGTACGAGTGAAGTATCGATAGGGAACTGAGGCTTTGGCAACCGTCTATATGTTGTTGTTGTTGTTAAAGGTGTGATGAACTGGGCTTGTTTATTGTTTTATACTGTAGTATGAGGTCTACTTATGACGTTCGCGTGGTTTTTACATTTAAAAATATCAAAATCAATAAGTAATAGGCTATATTCTACCCGGGTTTAGAAGCCGACTCGACAAACGCTCGGTTTGAATGGGCGTTCCGCATTGAAGGCTTGGAAGTATACGCCCACTGCTGTGATTGGATAGCCGTTTGCGTAGTAAATTTAGTTGGAGCCTTCTGTGAATTTGGTTCGAGACGTAACGTTAGGTTACACATTAGCACCATTCGCACGAGATTAGCATTATCTGGGGACCTCGTGTGATTTATAAATGACCTCCCCACATCAGTATTTCATGTGACGCATTCGCACGGGATGATTTTACTCAAATTTACCTCAAATGTACCTGTCAGCATCTGAGACCCGTGATCGCGCACCGGACAAAAGATCACCGCGATCGCGGGTCTCAAATGTTCCGAGAGTTTCCATGATAAACAAACGGGAGACTCCTGGTAATTTATGGATATGACCCAGCACCCGAAATAATACCAAAACACTTCCATTATTCGCAAACGGTGGATAAAACCTTGAAAAATGATATATGAGCCCGCCAAATCACAGAGATCCCGATTCGCAAGGGATTAAGATCACAGACAACCTCTGCAATTATTACAAATGACTAACGTTACAGGTCCACAGGTAATACTAATTTAATCCCGTGGGCATATCAAGCGATCTCTAACAAAGCAATAGTGACGCATGCTACAAATATGTTTTTCTCACATAAGATTGCTGCGCCATTCCTATCTCCGCAAATCTAGCGTCGACTTGTACCTTGTTCACGAAGGAATCCTCGGAGAAAAGAAACGATCAAACGCTCCATGTTTTTCCCACATGAGCTGGAACGTCTTTAAAAATAAACTTTAACCACGCATTCCTAATATCGGAATCTGAAGGAAGGTTATGCAGCGACTGTGTTCTTCCACAACCAGGGATGGCACAATATTTAGCTATCTTTAACGGCATATTTGTTTATTGCTATATTATATTTGTTTTATTTATTAACCAGTGGGCGGGGCTCGAGAAGTAGTCGTTGATATTCTTTCTGTGGAGGCGGTGTTAAACCTATCAATGATAGATAGGTGCATTCCAGAACAGGGGCGTATCTAGGATATAAAACCATCAGGGGCTGAGTCTAAAACATTAGGGGCTAATGTAGGGAATTTGGATTAGGTTGTAAGGGTTTTTTTTTTCAAGGAAAATATGCTTTGCATGAACTTTTTTTATGCAATATAGTTTATTAGCAGACACAAAATAATCACATAAATTTAAATTTATTCTTCTCAAGGAAAATATGCTTTGCATGAACACATTTATGCAATATATTATCAAACACAAAATAATCATATGTAACTTTATACATCTGACCCATTGTTATCTGTCTAGCTATACTTATGTCTACTGTACTTCATTCTCTTGTGGACTTTGCAAAGTTCTTTATGATTCTTTTATCCATGTATTTTTCCTGTTCATTTTTTCGATGGTGGAATCATCACTGAGTATCTTCCAGACTTGACTTGAGCAAAAAAAAGCATATGGTAATGTTTATAATGCATTAGTGCTTTCACGTTTATGCACTGGGTGATAATAATGCATAAAATTAACAGTCAGTCCCTTTAGGATTTCATTCAAGGATATTTCCTTTAAATTGTGTAAATATTTGTAATGTTTTTTTACAACTTTAATTACTTAAATACTAAAAGTATTTATATGAATAGAATTACTTAATAACTATAATTGAAAATGCTTAACCTAATATAAACAAAAAATGAAAGGTTTTGAAGTAAATTTTTAAGTAAACACAAACAGCCAGTGGCCTAATAACTGCTGGTGTGACTGAGCTGCTGGCACTTTAAGACTTGCGGTAAAGCGCGGATCCAGTGATACACGTCCCAAAAAGTTTCTCCCAAAAACTGTTTGTTTACTCCATACCCGATTGTGTTTAAAAAAAAACTTGACAGTCATTTTGACATATTTTTCCATTCAAGCAATAAGCCTGAAAGACAAGATTTGTGCACTGACGGGAAGCATTTGCTCAAGGATGATGTTTTTTACAAGGAATACAAAACAGTATTGCTCCACTATGCTGTCATATATTAGGATATAATTGCTTCGCCCGGTCCTTGGCGCTTATGTGAGGCAGCAGCAGGTAAGAAATGTTCACACAGACCACTCACTGACCTCACATGAGCGACAGGCAACATCTGTGCATTATCCTCGTAAAAATAATGCATCACAAATTTACACAATTCATTTTTGCTATCTTTGCATTGATTTTGATTAAGATTATGCTGCAATAGCAGAATCACGAAAAACTGTGCGGGCTTGTTGTGATAATCCAGATTTTTATATCATGAGTTATAGCTGTACATTTTCGTCTGCGTGTGTGTGTGTGTGTGTGTGTGTGTGTGTGTGTGTGTGTGTGTGTGTGTGTGTCAGACTCGGCGCGTGCTGGAGAGAGGCTCAGTCAACATCATGTACACAGCGTCAGCAGCGAATTTTAAACGTCCAGTTACTGAATTCCTATTATTATATTTC
Source organism: Triplophysa rosa (assembly GCF_024868665.1). Lineage (NCBI taxonomy): Eukaryota > Metazoa > Chordata > Actinopteri > Cypriniformes > Nemacheilidae > Triplophysa > Triplophysa rosa. The sequence goes on from NC_079898.1 coordinate 6,767,063, forward strand.
CAGGCCAAAACATTTGGGGCTAGATTACAAACAATCGGGGCTAGAGCCCCGAATAAATTGTGCTAGTGACGCCCATGTTCCAGAACCTGGCCTTCGCTGGGCCTGGTGTCAATAACAGATGTAATCTCAGTAACAAGGGCGTTTTCAGTTCTGACACTTACAGGATGTTTGCGTGAATACGATTCCCTCTTCTATAACAAAAGCTCGGGTTAAAATGGTGGTTTTAATTCATGGCATCTTTAATGCTCGATTATATAGGAAACTAGCGCCACAATTGTATTTTACAAAAAAATTTGTCTGAGACTTGGAATGTGACCCCTCCGCTACCCAGAAGCCCCAATTACCCATAATGACATGAGGCGCATGATAAAATCCTGCCGCTTTCATCTGCCAAAGATTTATGCAATTCAAAATAGGAACCGCTGGTCTTTTCCCTCAACCGTTACCTCTTATTATGTTTCTCACAAGAATGTTTTGGGACTGATAGGAAGTTGTATTTGTGCGCTGTATACCGTGTTCATTGCGACATCTGGAGCTGCCACACGTACGACGGGTGCTGTGATCATTTAGGAGATCTTAATCGGAGATGCGAGACGGGTCCGCTGTAGCATCTGGCTTTGTAGTTATCTCAGGAGTCACCCCTTCCTGGGCCGAGTCATGGCCATTCCAGTGGAGTTCAATAACTGCAAATTACATGTGTGTTGCCTTCTTAATGCCCGAAACTTGTTTTCCCACCCTCTTCATGGCCCTGTGCCTTCCCAACCCCATGACCCCCCCACGGAAAGTTCTCTCCACACTCGGCTTAGTGACACTTAGCTGTGAAGGCTTTAATTCCTCACAGATGGCAGCTTGAACAGTCGTGCTCTTACTCTGATGTTATGTCAATCACATGCGTGAAGGCCGGGGTTAAAGCGCTCGACCAGGGGTCACGATCCTTGCCTGTTTATGCGTGACCCTCTCAGCCTCGTGGACCGGTGAGGTGTGTGGATCTCAGGTGATGATCTTGCGTTCATTATGATAATTCATGGTGGAAGTCATGGCTGTTGTTCCACAGCGCTGTCCTTTGATCCTGCGCTTGGATGTAGTAAATAGCTTTGATGCCACATTAGCATTGTCCGTGTTTCATGTGCTGGCCGTCTACGGCTCTGGGTTGAATAGAAAGCGTTACCTTGATCTTAAAGGAACGTTGGTGCGGATGGGAAGAGGTGAGAGAGGAAAGTGTGAGTCCAGAGCTTGCTGAGACGTCTCTTTGGCTTTTTTCAACAGTCATGCTAATTTCAGTCACACATTTTTGGCCTACTAAAACAAAACAAAGGCAGACACCGTAGACCTTCAGAAGAACCTTCCTTTAATTTCTATTACTCGGGATCCTGCATTTCTGACAGCTTTCATACGTTTGAGGAGCAGATTTTGGAGATGGATGTAGAGAATGGGGCAAGTTGTCACATTGGGGAAAATGGCCTTTATCTTGGTAACATCAAGGTTTTGATGTCAACCACACTAATACAAGCAGTGGTTTTATATGCTTGTTTAAAAAAAACATATTGAATTATATTTTTGTAAATTCAGTCTTTAAACTCTACGCCTCAAAATAAGGGTACAGTAAGCATAGTATTGGGTTACATTTTAAATGAATTTTACAGTTTTAAAATAAACTTTTTTTTAGTAATATATGCTAGTAAAAGAAGAGATGTTTTTCCCATATTTATTATTTTATGAATAGTTTTTAATTTATTTTGTTGTTTAACACGTAGCATATTTGATTTGTTTTAATATCTTCCTTCAGTTTGTATTTATGCTTTTTGGCCCATTCACATTGTTAATTTTGTATTTATGTCTTATGTCTTTGCTATTTACAAAGTTTACATTTGTGAGAACTGCTAAACAGTCTTTCATTGTTCCATGTCATTCTGATGGACTTTAGTATTTCTAGGCAATAATAGTGAAAAAATAAATACATATTTGTAAAGCACTTTTCATACATGAAATGCAGCTCAAAGAGATACTGGTAACCAATATTGATAATAAAATGTAACACAAAAATGATAGAATAAAAAAACTAAAAACCTACTGTAACGATTCACAAAGTATGTTGTATAAAGTATATAATTAAATATATAAAAATGATATTGACAATACAATTTCAATCAGTATCAATGTTGTCAAAAACAACAAAAGGTCAAAAAGAGATAAAACAAACTTTCACACTATTTTACATAATATTTATAAACATTAAAGCCCACTTAAAATCTCTTCACCCACTTAGTAGGTTGAATGCTAATAGTGCCTTTCACTTCATTTGTACAAGCGTGTGAGAAATCCAGCTGTTCAGATTTCGCTCTTGATGTGACGTAGACGCAAGCTCTTATTATAATATTACTGCCCCTTAATCTACACAATTCCACCCACGGCGCTCCACCATTGTTGTTTTCACAAGCGACAGCGGTGTACGTGATGCCAAGGCTAAAGTTTATGGACAACATGCAATGTAGTCGCTGCACAGTGTCTAAACCTCGGAAGACACTGGATTTATTTTATTTTTCTTCAAAGTTGTTCCTCAAGAGGGATCGAGACCAACTGAACGAGACAAAACTGCCGATGTAAGTAATATTTATCAACAGTCTGAATTGACGTAAATGTACCGTATATATAGGAGGATAACGTTAACATATGATAGCGAAGGGAGGTAAGTCAGTCACGGGCTAAATAGAACATTCAAAGCCAGTGTTAAACTTACTCTATATTTATGTTATTTGGCAGATGGACACTTGGAGTTTAGCTGTATGAATGTTAATACATTATGTGCGTTAATATGTTCAGCTGCGGCAAGCTGTTTGTTTTGCTAATGAACAGGGGCGAACACTGGGGTTAGTTTCGTTTTAAACGTCTCAAATAAATGTTTAGGCTGAAAAATCTGTCACAGCAAACTAGCTCTCACGTTGTGTGTGTAACGTTATAACTTGTCAAGGACAAGCGCTAAAATCCATGTAATTCCGCTGAGATCTGCAGGTGCGCATTCCGTGGATTTTAGTTAAGCATACACGCACAACGTAAGCGCATTAGGATGCGCTGTTTGCCGGACGAATGATTTGAGACGTTTAAAACAAAACTAACCGCAGAGGAGTTCAGGAAACATAATTTAGCTAAACCATTGCCATGGCAGTACTAACATGTGTGTTGTGTTGACACGCCGGACAGATTCGCTGTAACTCATTATCATTTAAAGAGACATGCACCAAAATGGGTTGATGTGAGCATAGCTGTTTTTGACGAGGCAAGAAGGGTTTTGTTTACACAGCCATTGAGTGTTTTTAAGCAAAATATGTTCCAGACATGTCATGAAGACCCTAATAAAACATACCAACTTTTGAAAGTGCTCATTGAATGAGTCCTTTAAGGTATGCTTGCGAACAGAAATCCAGGTCTTCCCTCATAAAATACTATGTTCATTCAAGAGTTCATGCTTCAGCCCCAGACATCTGACAGGAGGAGACGCTGATTTTCCATGCTGTGACCCCGGATGTTCTGATCTTTTACAGAGCGTAACTGTCTCTGCGGGGTTAAAATATTAGAAACAGCTTCCACATTCCCCCACCCAGGTGTCATAACTTATGCCTTTCACAGACCGAACGAGAAGAGCCCTGGAAGATTAGAGAAAGGTGTATAACCTGGTCCAGAGGTGTGTAATTGAGCAGTAAAACAGTCTGTAGACAGGTAAGTAAAATGATGCTATTCGCTTTGATACGTGACACAACTTCCTCTTCACAGAAGTGTGTTAAACAGTGGCCGGCTCATCCAGCGTTCTCGAGGAGGTGCCACAGACCTCTGTGTTATTCTGTAAGTCTCTAATACAGACTGTAATTAAACAGACAGGTGATAATAGAACCACAGCAGCCGAAGGGTTTGAAGTAAGATGTTGGGAGACAACTCAGACCAGATACTGACCGCAGTATCACACATGAATCTTATTGGAAAATGTTCAAGTTATTTCACCCCCCAAAAAAATATTTAGCATAAATTAAATGTACCAAATGACAATACTAATAATAACAACGAGTAATTTAAAATGTCATTTTTATTACAGTAATAAACTAATTTTGCTTCATTTGTATTAAAAAAATGTTTTATTAAATTATAAACTATTAATATTAAATTATATAAAATAATAATATTAAATTATATATTTTTAACTATACTAAATAATTATAATAAAAGCTTAATGTTTTTGGGTGTGTTAGTTCACCCAAAAATAAAAATGCTGTCATCATTTACTCATTTACGTTTTGTGTCCATACAATAGAAGTGAATGGGGTCCAGTGCTGTTTCGTTTCCAACTTTCTTCAAAATATCTTCTTTTGTGTTCTGCGGAAGAAAGAAAGTCATACAGGTTTGAAATGACAAAAGGACGAGTAAATGATGACAGAATTTTCATTTTTGGGTGAACGATCACTTTTCGCGAAATCTGATTTCTTGGTTTCCCTAGTTTTGATTTCAGGTTGAAATGTGACCCATGTGTTTGGTTTAGATGAAGAGGGTTTAGGGTGTAGACACTACACCATAATGTTTCATGGACCCTGAGGGTGAGTTGGGGGGATGTTCCCAGAGCCCCTGCTGCCCACAAGGTGTGAATGAGCTCCATTCTCACCTTACTCAGTACTTAACTACAAATGGCCCATCACCTCACAGAGACTTGGGAAAGAGCCGGTGATATGTCACAGAGACACCGGAACCTGAGCATTCACCTCTCAAAGACATCACGTTTCACACAGTCCTGGCTAGAGAGTCAGATGGCTAATGGAGACTCGTGTCCATCCTTCCTGGCTTTCTTCCTTACTGGTTATCATATGTAAACCAGCCTTACATAAAGCATTATCACTATATAGTGATAGTGTGATCTGTGGAGAGCATTAATAATGTAACTTAACCGTAGCAATGACAGTAGCTATCGACAAATAGCGTCTTTAAATATAAGTCTCTGATTTGTCCAAATGTATTATACAGCCCTACATGGCGTTTTACATCTACTGATGCTGGTAACATATTTAACACAATCTCATGGAAATTTGTAGTTATTTCAACATTTAAATTGTACCAATTTATATCAAATTGCCACCATGTAAAAAAGTAGTTTTATCATTTAGTTTTTAAATCAATGCAGCCATAAGAATTTATGTAAAAATACTTTACAGGTGTTAACTGTACAGGCAACATAAAGAGAATATGGTTAATATTTGTCATTTTCCTCTGTTAAAATATGTATTTATTATTAATAATTATTATAACATATATAAATAATATAATAACATATTATTATTGTTATTAGAATATGTTTGTTTTATTATTTAGCAGAGGTAAGCGGTGTAAATATCCAAAGGTACTACAAAATATCTGCGATAGGAGGAAAAGAGCTTATCTTGAATTAATATAAATATCTGAGGTTGAAAAACCAATTAACTGCACCTTTTTTAAAGTAAACATTCAAAATAAGTCCCACACACCCAAATACCCGAACAAGGTGTTTTGTATTTTTATCAATTTATCTGTTGAAGTATGCCTGTACTCTGGTTGCTATTCCTTTTAATGTCCCATTAATAAAGGTATTTGGTGGTTTCTTAATCATTAAATGAATCATACTGTACTGCTATTGTATAGGCTACCATGATTTCAATTCATGTTTTCTAAAAAGATAAGAAAGTCATGTGGGTGGAACGAGTCAGTCAATGAGAGATAAATGATGACAGAATTGTCACTTTTTGGTGAACTATCCCTTTAAGTGTCGGAGGTTTACAATAAACAAATCTTTTGAATGAAACATCACAGGCCTGGCGGGGCAGATAGCGAAGTCTGAGATGTTGTCAAAGAGGAAGCATTAGCGCAGAGCTATCTGACATCACATGATTACCGGCCGCTTTTAGAAACTGACCATACTGACTCCTGGACTCCACCTTTCCCCTCACTGATAATTCTGTCAATCAGACTGTGGAGGTAAAGCCGTGCTTTAGGAAGTACTAATAATGAGCTAATAATTAGCCATGTAAGCCGCTGATAAGACGACAGAAGCCGATGGTGAGAAGAAGGACAGATGAGATGTTTTCCTAACAAGGGCTTTGTGTGTCTCACAGCCCCTGCTGTGCCATATCTGACCTCTCGCTCTCTCTCTCTCTCTTAGGAAACGGAATCCAGCAAATACAATGTGAAATAAAATATGGTGTGTTTACATGTCACTTCATGGTAATTCAGAGAATAACATTGTAAAACATGACACGTTTATACATGTGTATGCCCACAGGACAATGTTATTGCTCAGATTTGATAAAGTCCTCAGATGTTTCTCCTAACATTGCTTTGGAGAAATAAAAACAGAAACAAATCAGACCATTTGTAAAATCCATGAAGACCGTGGACATGGATTGCTCCAGATATTGGTAAAACAATCTGGATTTGAGTAAATTTGATGAGAAATGTTTGAGTTCATTTTGAGATCTTCAATCATATTGACTTTTGATGGCAGACTTGACAAATCTGAGCTCAGTTTGTGACATTGTTGTTCTTCTGAAACTAATGGAGACATTTGTGAGATTTCTGGGTGTTTTTCCTCAGGGGAAACATCTGAGACAACGAAGACTTTCTATTTGATCTCCATTTAATCTCATTGATGTCTGAGATAGCCTATTACAGAGATCTCATCTGGGATTTATTTTCTTTTGTGTGCCATAATAATTCTTGTTTACACATCTAAATGATGGTATTTACAAGGTATTTAAAAGACTAAAAACCATGGTATCATTTAGTGCTTAACTTCTTAAATTGTTGCTATTAACCTAAAGATTAAAACACACAGATAATGTGCAGTTGCTGTTTTCAATTTACGACAAACGTCCCGCATCGTCGTGTTATTGATGTGCATTTGTTAACTTGAACTTGGTTAGAGTGCGCTAACCTAATGAGTGTATCCAGCTGCCTTTCTATTCTTTATAACTAACACGCCAGCTACTTTGAATTCAACGCAGCACTCCATGACAGAACAAAACGGGTCTTGCCCATTTTGTGATCTGATTGAATTATATCGCTTTCCCACAAGCTGGTGTCTGCTTTCTAGCCTTGACACCCCTCCCCATGCCACACTGTGGGAAAAGAAAGCCATCCTGATTGCAGTGTATAGCATGCATTGTAACAGGTAATTCAATTTTACACCATAGCCGGCGGCGACATAATGCAAAGCCCCACGGCATGTAAAGACACAGAGCCGTTCACTATAAACTGCTCTTCATGCCTCATGTATCTTTATGCATGTGTAAAAGTCATGGGGACAAGTGGGTTGAATCAATAAGAGAAGTACTCTGTAGTAAAACGCTCAGACTGGGAGGGCTAACATGATGCGCCCTCTATTGGTGGCATGGATATCTAAACAAACTGCTTTGTCACCTAAAATTGGATTCGACGTTTTGGTTTGTTATCATCAACGTCAACACTTTGTCTATACAGTGGATTTTTATGGGAATATGGTTTTATTTGTTGTATTTTTTATATTTGGGGTATTACACAACTTCTCAACAAAAAAACATGTCATTTTGCTACAAGGGAAAGATTTCTGTTGTTTCCTTCAAGTGTGAGACTCTAGTGCCCTTGTTCACGTGATTTGTGAAATTCTTTTGGATCTTTGAGATGGAGTTATAAAACCAAGACTTAAATTTGTGTCCTCCGTAATATCCTGTAATTAAGTGAACATTTGGGCTCACAACAAGCAGTAAGATGTCCTGAGGGTTTCCTTCATGAGTCCTGTCAGTTCTATTTGTACCATTAAAGAGCAGATCAAGCCACAATTACTGTTATTACTGCAGTTTATACTGCGAGTCAAAATTCGGACAGAGTTTGGGATAGAAATGTTAGGAAAAAGTGACAAAAATACTTGTTTGTAGCAATGTGGAGATTTTAGCGGCATCTAGCGGTGAGGTTGTGAATTGCAACCAACGGCTCACACCACCCTTCCCTTTCGAAGCACTATGGTGGCTGACACAGAACTAAGATGTCGTCACGTTTTCGCTTCTTTGCCGAAGGAGATAACATATTTACCAAACACGCTCTGTAGAGCAGTTTGTCCGTTTAGGGCTACTGTAGAAACAACATGGAGAATTCCATGCAAGGGGGCCCGCGGTGTATGTATATAGAAATAACTCATTCTAAAATAACAAAAAAATTACACTTTATTATGTAGTGTCTTTACACACCTATGAAGACATAGGTCATAGATCCCCCAAAAGACTACACGCAGCACCGTTAAAATGACGGCAGATTTTTTTCAGCATGATGCGTTTCATAAGCGTTTATCACTGTATATGTTAGGTGTAATAAGGAATTCATTGGAACACTTTAACATTTTAGAAATAGAAATACTTTACCTTGACCGTAGACAATGTAGCGTATTTGTATGATGTTGATTGTAAATAATACCCATTATTTAAAATGAGAATTTATTTCAGTGAATTCATCCATTTACAGTGATATTTCACCTAAACATGAAAATTCATTCAGCATTTACTCACCCTCATGTCTTTTCAAACCTGTAGGACTTTTTTGAAGAATGTTGGTAACCAAACCATTGGACCCCATTGACATGGACACTTTTCTCAAAACATAGCCTATTTTGTTTTCCACTGCAGAAAAAGGTCACACAAAGGTTTCAAATGACATGAGAGTAAAACAATTATTCGGGTAAACTTACGGATAGAAAGCAAATACAGCCCTTTTAATCAATTCTGCTGAAAATCAGTTCCATAAAAATCTGAGGTTGTCGTACAGAGGAATTTTCAGATATGTATTCAGTAGTATCTGAGAGAGATAGCAGCAGTGTGTCTCTGCTCCATACTCTGTACTGAAGGTCTGATAACAGCACACTGGTGACATGAAACATTACAGCAGACGACTGAGCGTCGCTGTGTCACACATTACCAACATGACAAGGAAGTAGCTCAGTACAGATGCAGATGAAGACTTGAGAAAGGTGTTTATGTGTCTGTGTGTTTGCTGGATGACTGCAGATCAAAGAGTCTTCTGCTGACATTTGAATAGAATTAGCAGCTAACTGTTACTAGTGTTTACAAGACCTGAGATAGCTAGCAGATATTTGTAGACAATTAACATTATGTCATGCATGCTGCCTGCTGAGCTTGAATTAAACCCAGGGTATTTCTAATTTGTGGTGTTTTGAATCAAATCTAACAAAAACTTAATCATTTGTTTGATTCAATATGTAATAAATAATGTGTTTTTATATTTTATTCGCTGAAATGTTACATATCGCCGTTGTCAGACTTAAAGCTCATATCTGCCATCAAAAATGCCATGAAATGAAATGAAGTGAGAAAACATGGCTTTTTTCAATAATTAAACACTGTGTTGACAAAGTCGACAAGCTCTTTTTAATACATTTTATTGGTTAAATATTTGCAAAACCCACAAACATTAGTAATTTATGACAAAAGTCTTTAAAAATGGAGATTTCAGCGACAATATGTTTCTCAACAAGCTTCAACCAAAAAAGAACTTTAGCAATCATGACTAACTTTTGATAACTGCAGATAATCTTACAACTTCTGGTATTTTTGTGCGTAGTAATAAAACATCAAAATAAAATCACATCAAAATGAAGGGTTAAAATATTTTAGGCAGTTCATTATTCAGAGCAACTTAACCAATTCATTCCAAACCTTGAAGGACTAATTTAATATCATTGCGTTGTAAAGGCTGAGACCTCCTTGAATGGTAAAAGGAAGATGGATGGAGTTTATTTAATTTATTTTTTTATTCTTTGGGTCCTTCAGACCAATGGTCTCAACTGGTGAGAAAGCCGGTCACTTGCTTCCGGACAGGGTCACAGATAGAAGGGTCACAAAACAGTCGTCATGCAAATGATGAAATGCAACTAGCCATATAATGCAGCATTTAGGATTGAAAATTGACTTATCAACTTTAAAAAGGGAGGAGAAAACGCCCCTCATATCTTTTGTTGTGGGAAGCCAGTGAGTCCAATCGATCTCTATGGTATTTTGGTGCAAATTTACCCAAAATGTCACCACTTCGCAAAAACTACAAGAACAGATCACATACACTAGTGTAGGGTTTAAGTTTGTGGGGGTCACTTACTGTTACTTTATTGACATTTTTTTGTTTTGTGAAAAAATAAAAACAATGTTATCATCTTCACTATTTGTCATTTTGTCAAGCAGACAAATGTATGTATTTATTTGACTGAATAATGAAGAAAAACAGCCTATATGTACCGTATATGTTTGTTAGTATTGGTTTTGTAATGAAAGAAAAAATAATATGTACAATATACCTTCAGATCAAAGTGAGCCTAAACTAAACAACAGGGTAAATTTTTATCTTAAAACAACATGAAGAAAATACAAAGAAAATATGTCAGGTTTGGTTCTGTCTTTTTGTCAAATGGTCTGATTTATATTGTTATTGTGTTTTGTAAACCTTTCATAAGGTTTTCCTCATCATTTCGTCTTTTATCAAACAGATCTGTAACAAATTTCCCCTCTTGTCACACTAACGCACACTTTCTTCAGGTAAAAAACAACAACAACAAAGCAACAGCAGCAGGAATGTAAATAGAAATAAGTATTTCTCACAGTAGTTATTTGACATGATGTCACTTCCCATTTTAACAGCTCCTGGTGTTTCCCATGGTGCAGATAGACAGCCATAGGCCAATCATTTACTGTATATCTCCAGTATTCATATATGCAGTAATACTCAGTTGATAGAAACATTCATACTGGGAAAGCTTTGGGTTAATGTTGTAGTAAACAGACTGCTGCTGGATTAGCGATAAATGTGTGAGGGGTGCTGACAGATGGTTCAGTTCTGGAATGTTGGTATACACCACTTTCACCAGCGCTTCTTCCCACACTAACACAAACTGAGAAGGTGAGAAAGCATTTATTGAGACAAACTCCCAGCCTCCGTAAGCAAAGCTTGGTTCATATAAATTGCTCTCATTCGGGCCCATATGGTGATCGCACCTCTTTGAGCGTTCTGCTATGAAAATCCCTCATTTGGCACTAGCTAAGAACAAATACAGATGTAGACGGGACTCTCAGTGTGTCGCCTTCATATCACCAGACTTACATGGAATCCGCAGGCTTTTGTCACATTTGGTGTACAATCTGCAGAATACGTTTAAAGGTGAAGTGTTATGTTTTTTGTACCTAGTGTCACCAAACATTTTCAAAAAGGTGTTTTGATGATAAAAATGGTTTACTTATAATAAAATGTGTTTAACTTCACTGTAAAAATACTTTTGATGCTGCAAAGTTTTCATGAAATTCTCTGGGGGCAGATGTAGGCCTGGCCATCATCCCTGCCCGCTATATGTTGCAATTCTTAAAGCAGTCACAACCCGAGAGCAAGACACTTGGGCCTGTCACTGTTTAAGCCCCTTTAAGACGCACCTCACGCAACACTCTTGCATTATCACGGGTCTGGTTCCACTAAATACCAATCAAACAGAATGTCAGACGTCACTGTGAACGTGAGATGTGAGATGTGGACAGAGCCGAACCATGTGTTCCTGACCTTCTCGTGAAGCGGAAGAGGAAACAGTAGAGATGTCATTAGAGCCAGAGTGAATGTCACGCTATAGAAGAGACGGACAGGACAGCTTTATGACAGCACAGCGTATGATAAATGAAGCCGTGTTGAGTGAAGAGATGGGACTGAACAAAGCCCAGGTGTCAAACTGATTGTTCTTTTGACGTTGAGTGTGATGCGATAGTGACGTGTTTAACAACTCTCTGGATTATCAGCACACATCAACACACCGAGCTTTTCAAACATCTCATTCACGTCAGGAATCTAATGCACGTTAATGCACAGTAAATAGACGCCTTTCAGAGCTTTTAATGAAATTGTTGGCGGTCTAGTGTTTGCAGATTACTACAAAAAACATAACATGACATAAATAATCAAACAGGATAAATGATTGTGTTGGATTGCGCCACAGTGTTTCTTGAAAAACATTTATGAATTTAGCATGCGTGCTTGGAAATTAAATCCGTAATAATATGTCAAATGTGACATTGAACAATTAACTGGAATTTTTGAGTAATTATTCAATGATTGTTGTTGATAGTGTTATTGTAATGTAATATTGTCAATGAGAAAGAAAATAAATGAAAATAGGAACCTGGGCAGTGTAGTAGAATATAGAGATTTGAGATTGTGTAAAGATTGTAAGAATGCTGGAGAACTTGGTTAAAATGTTATTAGCCACAAGCAAATCAAAAGTCAAAATACTTTGAAAACGCATAAAAAATATTGACTTTTTAGAATTGGATCGTTCTTTTTAGTGTCCAATTCTTACACATAAAATTTACTTCAATACTTAGTAATGTATACTTTAAATGCATTGAAGTCATAGTGTGTAATAAATCCGAGTTCTTGATGCTATGAAAAAGAAACATTGTAAGAAGCTTTCGAACATTTAAAAGGGTCACAAAAAATATTGCTGTATAGCATTTAGTCACACCACGCGGCTAATCAGCGGACAACTAGCCTGTTAGCATAAAATCTACTCTCCCAGCTGACAGGGAACGTTCTTTTTAATAGTTGTCTCAAAGTTCTTGTAGAAACATTAAACGAGCATTTTTAAAAACATTATTCATTGTTATAGTGGAATTCAGAAATATTGTTTTTATACACTGTAAAACAGCTATAATTTGACAGAGATTTTCCACAGGCCTAATGTAAAAGTTTTACCGATTTTTACAGTTTTTTTATTTACTGTGTTTTTACGGATTTTTCACATACTTCTGAAATGCGCTAAATTACAGAAATAAACATTACCGTTTTTTTACATGATTTTTTACAGTGTAACTTAATGTAAGCAAAACGTTCTTAGAAAATACTTCAGGTGGACAGTATTGAGAAGTATAGTTAAATTGGAAGTGTTGTTACTTTAAGTGTTACTCACTGGTAATGGGTAGTTGACAAATAAACTATACAGGTGTCCTATGGTGTGACAACAAATATTTAGAAAACAAACTGTTAATGATATATTATTTTGTATGATTTATACTATAAAATATATAGCTTAACGCTACTGTCTTTCTAAAACCTCGTATTTCCATATTTCGTGGTTTTTATTTTTTGCCATTAATCATTATTATTAGTCATTCTTTATGTTTGTCACTGGGTTTTGCAAATATCTAACCAACAAAAAGTACCTTGACAACACAGTATGTAATCATTTAAAAAGTAAAGTGCTCTTTCCATTTCCTGAAAAACAGCAAATTTGGACATCCGAGGTTTCAGAAGGACAGCGACGATTCATCTTCACATTTTTGCTACGTCACACCAAAGGACACATATACGGTTCGGCTTGTGAAATACTCTTATACTCTCGGCTAGAGAAGTTTGTGAAATTTGTGATTAGGACTCAAAAACCTCCCTTGCATCTGGCAAAACAATGCAAAAAAAGCCTGACTATGACTGACATCGCACGCGATGATGCTTTTCCACCGTCCTCCAAATCATTAGCATTAGCAACCAATCAGCTGCGGAGATGCTCCCACTCCCTCCGAATCCCACCGCGGCCGCAGACACACAGCCATATTGTGAAGAGCAGATCCATCATCATGTGGTAACGAGAATCCCATCAAATACGCCTCATTCTTCTGACCGGGCCGCTCGCTCGCAGACAGTATCGCACGGGAGGTGGGGGTGTTAGGGTCATACTGTCCTGGGAAAGTTAAGTTCTCCATTTAAATCAACAAACGATGTGGCCTTATGCCGAGTATATGAATGTGCCCGGTGGCAGATGGCAGTGTTTCATACCCATAGACTCATGCAAACCCTAATCCCCGGGGGGTCGTGCATTCCAGGGTCATCAGTTGTTCACATCAAGGAGAAAAAAGGGGAGAGAGTGCACGAGCGAGCGAGAGAGAGAGATCCTTGTTCTCCTCCTCCCAACGTGAACAAATAGGTTTTAGGGCACTTCAGCAGAGACGTAAGCCTGGAAAAGGCCTGATGTGGTGTCTATCTCATTAGTCTGGGGATATCGCAGAGCCTCATGAATAATGACGCCACCTAATTATAAAAAGCAGACAGTGGGTTTCTAAGGGTTTATTTGGGCAACTGACTGCATGGGTGACCCCGTGCCAGTCTGGGATGCCATATCGAGTCTCAGTAGGAGCCTCATTCTCCTGAACTCATTTAGCATCATTAATTTCTGCTGATTGTTTGTTTAGGTGGGCAAGCGTCGCACCAGTCCCACGCTCCGGCCATGTGCGTGTGTTTGGACATATCAGCTGCTGCAGGCCAAACAAAGAAGCTCATGTGACTCAGCAGTTGAGGGAATAATGTTCCTCCCCCCTCAGGCTCTTTTGCCCAGAGACTTTCTCACACCTCTCCATCTGGACGTGCTTCTTTCGAAACGTCAATCACAGCAGGGACTCCCATTTTTCAGCCGGCTTTGGGGGGATGACCCTCTCTCAGAGATTTGGTGAAAAGTCACCGAGATTTTTGATTTCAGCTCTGGACTTTTGAGAGATGATTGAGCTGAAGTCGCTTTAAGCTCGTCTAGAGGTCCAGGAGGTCCAGAAAAGTCATCTGGCCAAACTAAGGAGGTGTCAAGCCGTAACAAGTCCAAAGGTGCCGTCCTGCCTCTAAAATAAATAAATAAACAAGTGAAAATGAAAATAAATATATTGCTGCTGTGTGTTTAGGGTTGAAGATGCATACAATGCCTTAAAAAAATCAAGTATTCTGGATCTTCTAGATTCTACTCATGTTGGTTAAGTTAAAAAATAGCTATTTATTTAAAATAAAATATTTAATCAAAAGTCATTATAATTCAAAGCTGTTGTAAACAAATAATTCAATAATCAACTCTGAATTCAATCAAATCAATGTTTTTGTGGCCGCTGGCAAATCACCCGGCAGAAACAGTTGTCGCCCTCTAGGGGTGTTTTCAAATCATGAAAATGTCAGCGATATGTTGTGTTTTAGCGCCCCCTGTCAACAATATCAGGAAGTGACACTTCTGGTGTTTAGACCTTCATTTACTGTTGTTCATACCTTCACGTTTATACCTGATTTAGTTTTTATACAACTACCCTAGCTGGATGAATGAAAATAAGAGGAGTACATGGAACAACGTTTATCCTTTAATGAAAATTTAAAATATTGATCCATTGATTGATGAGTTTACATAGTCCGAAATATAACTGCTGCCCTATAATTTAGTCATTTTAGGCTGTAAATTTCATTTGATATATATCAAATCAAATCACTTTTATTATCACATCACCACAGCACAAGTGCCTTGGTGAGTGAAATTCTTGAGAGCGTGCTCCAGAAAGTGCAGAAACAATTTACCTATAGACAGTACTATTTACTGTACATACTTACAGACTTACACACATGACAGATACATATACTCAGTACACACAGTGTACTATTAGACATACTTACAGTTATCAATACACATTATACACCATATGTACACATTCTGCATTATATACACACAATAATATGCACAACGATACATAGTTTCAGTTTATTGACAAGTGTAATTTTGTTTAGCTACATGTAAAAAAATAGGCTAATAATCTGTACATTTCATTATATCATGCATTCAATTTACTGTATATTTTCGTCTATAAAATATCTGTAGATATTTTGTTTGATGTTGTTCTCAGAGTGAAATGAAACAGCACTACATATCTTTTCTTCTGCATTAGCCTTTCCTCACTCCATGGTAAAATATTTAATTCAAAATGTGTAAAAATAAGTACATATGGGGTGGTTTCACAGACAGGGCTTAAGCCTGTGAAGTAAAACAACTTGCACTGACATATCCTAAAATATATCTGTGCAATTGTTTTGTCTCAAGATGCACACAGTAAAGTGTTTTTAATGACTTAAATATCCCGTTGTTAAAGAAAAGGGAAACACTCTTATCTAGAATGATTATTGTTATAATTTTGTGTGGTTCAAATCAAGTCATAATTTTGTGTATCAGTGAAAATGAGCCAGTGGCTTTAATTTATTGTGTTGTTACGTAAAATTACCACTAGATGGTGCAATTTGCCTATGTTTCTATTTTTCTGTAGTCACATGTTAAAAGATCGAAATGTGATTACAAGTCTAATGATGTTGAAAGTTTCACAAAAAGCAGAGTGAAGTTCCGTGTCTTTATTGAATTTCAACATATCCTAATTTAAGTAAGGCATAATCCTGGTTTAAACTAATCCCTGTCCAGGACACCGCCCCTAGTATACTTAAACACGCTTTTGAAGATGGTCTGAACGTTTGATTCACATACTGTATACATAAAATGTAAAGCTTTAAAAGAGAGTGCAGTTTAAACCATGCAGGTATTGCTAAACAATTTCACTAGAGAGCGCAATTCCCACGGTTTTCCATTTAAACGAATCTACACTCATTTATTTTTAATCTATTACCAACTGGTAAATGTCGTTTAATAATTGCATATATTTTCAGAAGCTAAAATTCTTTTTTAAGTTTTAAAAACTAAAAAAAATCAAAGAATGTATTTTAGAATATACCTATTATTATAAGGTATAGTAAAGTCTGCTTTGGAACAATGCACATTGTGAAAAGCGCTATATAAATAAAATTTAATTGAATTGAATTGAAAGTGCATTTTGGTAATGATAAGGATTTTTGTTTAATGACGTGTGACGGTAGCAGCTGCCATTATAAGATAACTAACAATTTAAAGGGATACTTCACCCAAAAATGAAAATTCTGTCATCATTTACTCACCTTCGAGTTGTTCTAAATGTGTATACATTTCTTTGTTCTGATGAACACAGAGAAAGATATTTGGAAGAATGCTTATAACCAGACAGATCTCAACACCCATTGACTACCATAGTAGGAAAAAACAATGGTAGTCAAAAGTGCCCCAGAACTGTTTGCTGTCCTACATTCTTCAAAATATCTTCTTTTGTGTTCAATAGAACAAAAAAAAGATAAACAATTTTTCCTAGTCAAGTCAATGAGTCAATGGGTGTCGAGATCAGTTTGGTTATAAGCATTCTTCCAAATATCTTTCTCTGTGTTCACCAGAACAAAGACATTTATACACATTTGGAACAACTGGACGGTGAGTAAATGATGACAGAATTTTCATTTTTGGGTGAAGTATCCCTTTAACTTAGTAAAAATGAAAATTAAATCTGTTGTTTTGTAATATTATCACTTATTAAATCTCAGATCAGATGTAAAAAGTCATACAACTTTCCTAAAACTAATTTTTGATTCACATTTCTTTTATAAAATGCGATGAAGGCAGTACGCATAAATATCAAATAAACTATTTTTATTAAAAGTCCTCTCTTTTACTTTTATATTAAATATTTATATATTTTGTTTTAATACCAGAAAGATTTGAAATATATTCCTTAAAATGTCCAGAAGGTTTTGTCTAATTTACTTATCAATTTATTTTCCGTTGAGTTTATTTGAATCGGGCGCATGCGCAGACTGACAAAGAGCAGACTTCCTCTTCCGTTGTGCTTAAGGCCGCCCTCTGTGAAATGGGTTCTCTGGTGGACTGTTGATGATGTTGGCCCACACGTGTTAAGGGCTTTTGTGTGTTTTAAAAGAGCCTTAAACCGCATTAACCTCGATTCCCCTCTGTGTTTAATGTGAGTTTGTGAAAGACTCGGCCGGACTCTTCAGTTATCTGTGATTGTTCGTTGAGAAACTCCATCAACATCTGCAGTGTTAGCAGCAGCAGCAGCTAAGTTACAGTTACCGGCTAACACGCCGGTTTACTCTCAACTAACGGTTACTGCACACTGAGATGTGACGACTCCCTACTTCACAAACAAATACTACCTGTGTTTTAAAGTCGGGGTTTTGTCATATTGCTTGTTTGTCTTTCACCGATCCACATTGCATTTTATCATGGGGGCTTACTTGTCTCAACCCAACACGGAGAAGAGCACAGGAGACGGCGGGAATAAGTGCATGAGCTATGGGTTCGCGGCCATGCAGGGCTGGCGTGTGTCTATGGAGGTAAACACTCGCTTTTAACTCAACATGGTTTATTATATTTAAGTGGGTTATAATGTGAGAGTGTTTTTGTAAGTGAGTGAAAGTTTGATCTCTTTATAAGAGTCATCAGAGCTGTGTGTGTTTTTGATGTGTAGAATGTGTTATGAATGTATGGTAGGAGGTATTGGCGTCAGTGACTCTTCTGCTTTGTGTTTCCAGGACGCCCACAATTGCATCCCAGAGCTGGATGATGAAACCGCAATGTTTGCCGTCTATGATGGCCATGGGGGTAAGCTGAAGAGACTCTTACAAACCACTGCATGTCATATTAATAATAACAAATACCAAATGAATAAAAATGTAAAAGTTCGATTTTAAAATTCCATAAAGATTGGTTGTTATTAAATGCAAGCTTTACAAACTGTACTTTTGCTATAATAAGAGTCTGTGTTTCCCCAGGTGAGGAGGTTGCCTTGTATTGCTCCAAATACTTGCCAGACATTATTAAAGAGCAGAAGACGTATAAGGACGGAAAGCTGCAAAAGGTTACTTGTCTCTGTCAGTTTTTTGTTGATGCACGTGTCTGAGTTCCTATTAGGTTTGAAGTCAACCTGAGTTCCTATTTACCTGTTCAGAAGTCATATGAAATGTATCGTTTATGCTCATTCTTAGGCTCTTGAAGATGCATTCCTCGCTATAGACAGCAGAATCACCACAGAGGAAGTTATCAAGGAGCTTGTTCAGATAGCTGGTCGTCCTCAGGAAGAAACTGAAAAAGTAGCGGAAGAAGATGATGGTTTGTATTCTGTCATCGGGTTTGTAATGTGCATGCATGCATTAGATATTATTTATTATAATGATCTTGCTTGGTCTATAAACACCATGCACTGTGCTGTGTTTTACCTTTCTGTGTTTTTCTTATTTGCTCCTGTAAAGCTGCTTTGGAACAATGCACATTGTGAAAAGCGCTATATAACTAAAATTGAATTGAATTGAATGCATTCCATCTTCTACCCTCTTTACATCACATGCTAGCCTGAAGTTTTCCTACCTTCCTTTATCCACATAGAGGAAATGAAATGTAACATGTTGCTTATTGCTCTTCTCCACAGTTGACAATGAAGAGGCTGCTCTACTGCATGAAGAAGCCACCATGACAATCGAGGAGCTGCTTGTCCGCTACGGCCAAAACCTGAACAAAATGGGCAAAAAGGCCTGTCAGGATTCCTCTAAACAGTGCGAGGATGGAGAGAAGACTCACGCAGAGAAGGGAATCAATGGCGAGGTGGAATCTGGGGCTCCTGAAGCTGACAGCAATGGGAAGGAGAAAGCAGCCGGTGCTGGAGATGCAGCTGAAGGCTCTAAGATGAGGGCCTGTAGAAGAGCGGCGGCCTCCGGCGGCAGCAGTAGCTCTTCTTCTGAAGGATCTTCTAATAAGTCTGGATCAACTGGAGATGCTGGTCCATCCTGCTCTTCTTCTGCTGCTCCTGCTCCAGGAAGTGCCAAGTCCAAGTTTTTCGAGGACAGCGAAGAGTCGGAGGAGGGAGAAGAGGAAGAGGAGGGTAGCGATGAAGAGGTGAGGGTGGAAGAGTTTAGCTTAAACGTCCTGAGATTCTTGTTCCAACGAAGCAGATTTTTTCATTTGCAAAAACTCTCTTGACCTTAAACTTGGCTTGCGGTGTCGTACGTTTGACTCGTCCAATAGGACTGCAGTGAGGAGGATGGCGAGAACAGCAGTGAGAATGATGATGAGGATGACACGGAAGAAGGTGAGGAAGAGGACACTGACGAAGAGGAGGAAATGTGCTTGCCTGGCATGGATGGAAAAGAAGAGGTAAGAATGTGTTGTGTGGAGTTGCACAGCACCTTTAAAACTGGATCATGTAAAATATTTATCACATTAAAATAAAAATTAATTTGATGATGGACACATGTTTCTTTATTTTGCAGCCGGGTTCAGACAGCGGGACAACAGCTGTAGTTGCTCTCATTCGGGGAAAGCAGCTCATAGTGGCCAACGCTGGAGACTCCAGATGTGTCGTGTCTGAAAAAGGAAAAGCTGTGGACATGTCGTATGACCACAAACCTGAGGATGAGCTGGAGCTAGCCAGAATAAAGAACGCTGGCGGGAAGGTGACGATGGATGGCCGCGTCAACGGAGGACTCAACCTATCCAGAGCTATCGGTAGCTACATATTACAGTGCTTAATTTTATTTATTACACGGCTCGTTGGAATGCTTGATTTTGATTGGCCAGTCCTGACATTTGCTAGTTCGTTATTCCCAGATAACAACTGCTCATAATTGATAACACACGGTAACCCGGATGCGGCAAATCATTTTGACAGGTTTTTTTCACAAATTAAGTATAAATATGTCTTTTAATGACATATGTGACATGATATTTATAAGTGACTAAACCAAATTGCCTGTTTGTGCTATTTGAACATCGTTTCCTACCTTAAAGCCAAAATTAAGCGGCTTTTTCTCGCGGAAGGTCTGTAAAAATTGGTTGATAAAATATTTCAATTTCACATTTCATGTCCAGTTTTTTTCTCATGTGGCGAGTAGCCGTGTAATAAGCAGGATAATATACAAGCAGCCGGCTGTTATCGTGAAATAAGCACTCCTCAGTGTGATGCATGACCTTCTGCTTCGCGGCGGTTCCTGATCACACTGTCTGGGCTTATTTCTGCGATAACAACCTGCTGCCTGTACATTATCCCTTACTTATTGTGTCTCTCCTTATTGTTTACATGCATTCATGTGTGTTTTAGGTGATCACTTTTATAAAAGAAACAAGAATCTTCCCCCAGCGGAACAGATGATCTCTGCTCTACCTGACGTCAAAGTTCTGACATTCAATGAGGACCATGAGTTCATGGTTATCGCATGTGACGGCATCTGGTAAGATGGACAAAAATAAAGAGCAGAACTATATCACATTGCGATTGTAAGTGTTTAATGCATTTTTCTAACTCTGTTTAAGGCTGTTTTTCTTCACTTAGACATGCTGATGGATGTCATGATGCTGTTTGTTTACTATGTATCATGTGGTTTCTAGTATAACGAATATCTGACTTTCTGTTTTAAGGAATGTAATGAGCAGTCAGGAGGTGGTGGACTTCGTAAATGAGAGACTCAAAACAGATGCTGGTAAAGACAGGCCCCTGACTGCCATTATTGAGGAGGTAAGCACTGATTCTTTCACTAGTCGTGTGGAAATAATTGTGTTGTCATGTCTGTTGCGAACCCGCATTTTTGAAGTGTTGCTATTAACAGACCAATAACCAAAATGAAACCAGTGAATTTTCTAAGAGGTGTTACTTGTTTGCCGTCTAGCTGCTGGACCACTGCCTAGCACCAGACACATCAGGGGACGGCACAGGATGTGACAACATGACCTGTATCATCATCACCTTCTCTCCACACCTCGCGTGCAACGTGGCCGAGTGCAGCAAGAAGAGGAAAGCGGACGAAACCGCCGCAGAGGAGAACGGCAGCGACAGCAAAAAACCCAAAACTGAATAACACTGCAGTTCTGATATTTCAAGGACACTTTCCCCTTTGAATTCAGACCACAAGGGAAAATTTTAAGTATAGCTCCCTGAGAAAGAGCATTTTAGTTTTAAACCCTTCAAAAAACTGTCAATCAGCCATTTTGTTCTTTGTTCGGATTGGTTTAGCAGGTCTGTCTACTATTGATAAGGGATTGATCACAGCTGTATGGTAGCAAAGGTAATGTCTCCTGGTGTACTGTCTAGGCCATCATACGCTTGTGTATGTACATACTGTTTTTCCCAACTTTTTTCTTTATAATAGTGGATCAATTGTGAGTATTTGTGACCTTTTCTCTGGACACCAGTATGAATTGATAAAATCATTTTTTTTTAATAATGTGATGACTGAGATGCTGGTATGTTTCCCTGATAAAGTCATTGGATATATCTAGAGAGTTAAAATGCTCTCCAGAATGAAATCGCACTGACATTCCTTTCGCCATTGTTTTATGCTTGCGAGTAACAGATTACAGTTTTTTCATTGTCGTATTGAACCCTTGCGTCTAAAAGAGCATCTTTTGCATTTTAAGAGCTTGGCTCCTGAAGTTAAGGCTTACATTGGGATCAGCGCCTTAAATTGTAGAATCATTTCAGTCATGAAGTATACTTCATACAGTTACAAAGTACAAACGTCCTCACTGCAGAAGGAGAGTTTTCCATTCAGTCTTGAAGCATCCATCTAATTCATTAAGGTTTATATACGGCGTATTTTGGAATATATATTTTGGTACTTTTTCAAAACATCTTTGTGGCTTGTAGAGGGAAACGAAACGTCATTGCTCAGAATTACAGCTTTTTTTTCTTAATCAATAAACACGTGGAAACAAATACCACTTCATTGTGTTTCTTGTGGGTGATACGCCATATTAAAATAGACCCCATATTTATTTAACTATCGTGCATTTAAATCTGCAGTTAGCAAGTGTTTTTCTCGTTGCTGGTTATGACTCGTGTATTAATAATTATAAGATTGGTCAAGCACAAGCAACATCAACCACCCAAATCAACCAATGTCATGTGTGGTGTCAAGTTTTATTTAAACTAAACATCTCAATCATGAACAAATATTCCTATCTATCCAAATAACCAAAAATCCATGTTGACAAAGTTAATATGTTCCGGTGCACTTTTAAAGAATCGTTTTTTCATACAATAGTAGCTAAAACGGACCTAATAATTTAAATGTTTTGTTGGTATTTCTTATTTATATATAATATCTTATACTGACCACTTATGATCAGAAAATGACAAAACCTCACAAAAACATATTGCAGACAAAATATAAATGGTGATTATTATTTAGGTCTACCAGACTTCATTCAATAGAGCCTTCATTCACCACAGTGGAGCACGTCTAAGCATCCCCTCCCAGCAATAAGATTCAGCCGTCTGAAATAAATGGAAGGTAAACAGGCATTTTAAACATCTGATATCAACTGATATTGTCATACGTTTACAATTATAATAAACTAAATAATAATAAATAATTTATAATAAAATAAATAATAAACCTAATTTATAAATAAAATGTATAAATTAAAATATTCTGGCACAGCAGATTGCTATACTTATTCTTTATAGTTATGATTTGCAGTAATAGTTGTGTTGAATGAATGTCTTCATTGTATGTACAGTATTTACCTGCATTCTTTTGTGAAGAAACGCCAACTTTTGATTCAGTAACTCAATATCCTGTGATAAAAAGACAAATATTGTTTTTATTATTTTTATATACTGTATAATAACACAATATAATATAATACGAGTCAATATATCAAGTTTACCGTTGACATCTTTTCATGGTGTTTTTGTTTGACTTGAGGCAACAGATCTTCTAATCTTTCAATCTAAAAACCACACCAAACATTTAAAGACAGTCATTTGAAATGGTAAATTTGCTTAAACCTTAAAGCATTCATTTGTGTCAATCATCTTACTCTTTTCACAATGCTCTGTAGTCGTGGCTTCATTGTTTTATTGATCACAGTCATAGGGATACTTCTGGGTCTTGGATTAACTGTTCATGAGAAAAATCAATGTCACTGTTTTGATCATGTAATAATGCTGTTCTAAAAAATAACACACAAATTATTGTATTGTTACTTGAGTTATCATACCATGCTGGTAGTTTTTGACTACTTCAAGGACATACGGCCTAGAGCAGGTATAAAGAAAAAGGAAATATTACATTTACACATAATGTCCACATTTACTATTTCTTAAAATTGAACATTTGCTAAAAATGATGACTATGAATGATGAATGACTATGAATGACTATGAATGATGACCAAGACAAGACATCTGACATTATATCCAAACTTACATTTGTTTGCTGTTTGGAGTCATCCTGCAGTTTAAAGGTATTAAACATCCATGATTATTTCTGATCTGAAAATTGATTTCAAAGTCATTCAATGTGACTTTATATAGGATAGATCATTTAAAGACATCACGATCTTTATCCTATTATAAACTTATACATGCACCAAGATACCTTAAATGTTGTCTGAGACGCATCAAGCCTGAAAGAATGAGCCAATATCTGTCAGGAGATAGAACAGCATTCTTCAAAATAACTTCTTATGTGATTTGCAGAAGAAACTCATTCAGGTTTGAAATGACATGAGGATGAATAAATTATGACAGAATTTTTATTTCCTACGGAACTATCCGGTTATTACAAATGTTAAATGTCAATATCCAACCCAGCAACTGAATAAAAACATACTTGTGTTACAGTGGCTACATTTGCATCACTTGGAATATGCACCTCTCGCAAGGCTGTGGTCCTGCCATCTGCAAAATAACAGATTTTGTTAGTGTATAAAATATCTTTACATTCAAATTCAGTCAGCACAAAGTCAATGCAATAGTTATTAAATGCTATAATCAAAACTATATTATTTTTAGAAATAGCTGAATGTGTCTTTCCTCTGTGTTATAGCCAGCTTGTGTCTTGTGCCGTCAGTTGCACCTGTTGCTGAATATTTTGAATTTAGCAGAAGTAGTCTTAAGACAAAATGATCGTCTACAGTCATTTTAGGTTGAAAATAGGATTTGTCTTCATAAATAGAGATTTTAACTCTTTTAAAATTCTGTTCCAATGCAAACCTGCTCAGGTTGCCATAGCAACCTGGATGCTACAGGGTCACTATCTACCTAAAAGCAATTTAACGTTAAACAGATCGTTCACAAAAAACAGCAGACTAACCATTGAGATCAAGCCTCTTCAGAGCAATCCAAACTGTATTATGAGTGTTTTCAGTAAAAACTGCCATTAAAGCAATTGGCATACAGCTCCACTGACCACAGACAGACCAACCAGAGCTCGAGCCAGTTTTAACCAGCAGTGTGAAGGCAGCAACTTTAAACCAGTATTTAACCTAGTTCAATTTCATAACTAAAGTCACAACAATATCAACAACAAAAAAAGACAATGGAAACTTAATCAATTAAAAAAACAAATTCTCCAAAAAATAAATCTTAAAAAATCGTTCTCTTATAATTAGGAAAGAAAAACAAGGCAGTATAAAACTAGGATAGAAAAATAATTTTGCTTAAAAATTAGCTTCCTTGCCCCACAACATATGCTTATATTGTAAAGCAGTCATTTTTATATTATGAAAATAACATGTTAATTAAATATATTAATGTTAAATAAATAAAAAATATTAGTAAATGTAAATAATAAAATAATTGT
This sequence comes from Triplophysa rosa, assembly GCF_024868665.1. NCBI lineage: Eukaryota > Metazoa > Chordata > Actinopteri > Cypriniformes > Nemacheilidae > Triplophysa > Triplophysa rosa. The sequence continues at coordinate 6,792,364 of NC_079898.1, forward strand.
AATAAAACGAAATAATTTATCAAATGATTCTTTCGACAAGTCATATGTTCATTATAACGCGCCCCACAGGACTTTAGATTTTAGTTAAAATCGTTTACAGAATCTTTAAACATGATGTTGTGACTGTTCAAGACTTTTAACTTGAAAAACGACTAGTGTCACGCTCACATTGAAGCTGTCAGTCACGTCGTTGTTGCTTTCTTACTGCTGCTGTCGGGAGCGCGCAGGTTTCTCTTGCGCGTCATGGACTGAACTGCAGTGTAGTTGGATACATTTCTAGTTTGGTGGAGTAACGTTTAATGATTCATATGTTTCCGTGAACAAAGCTGTGAAACTGCAAGAAAGGAGACAAAATCAGACGAGCAGCATGAATGAGCCCGAGGGACTGCGCTTCCGGAGGTTAAACAAACCTCAGATCATCACCGACGAAACCCATGAACCCCAGCACAAAGCCACAGGGTGAGACCCACATTGCCTTTATATTATATATCTCGCGCATTTGTATTATGAATGTGCGTGTAAAGCAAAGCTTGTCTAAGGCACTGATGTGTCAGTTTATGTTTTATGGGGTGTATATGTTAATTGATTCATTGCAGCACGTACAGTGGGAAGGTGTTTCGTGTGACATTACTCACACTCGTGGCTTTCCTGCTCTTGCCACTGCTGGTGGTGGTCTTCATCTTAGAGTCTCCTATTCAACCAGAGGCGTTCAGGTGAGCACAAACACCATAAACCACCATAAACATGCACTGACATAATACAAAAATAATACACAGGGTATTCAGGGCTATATGGAGATTTCTGTTTATATTAACCTTAGTTGTAAAATGTGCATCTTCATTACAGCGATTTAAAATGTACAGTATTTATGTACAACTTCATTTGTATCGCTGTGACCTGAGGTAACTTACAGCAGAAGCTGTAATGTCATTACTTACGCAATGATAAGTATGCACGTGCAGAGAGGATACAGTTAGTACACTGTGTCTCAGATAGCTGTAGACATTCTGTTTGACTCAGTTATTGCTAAATGCCTTCCTGGCAGGCAGCATCATTTTATTGCAAAATACCTCAACTGTCAAGCTGGAAACGCACGTTTTTCAAGAAGTAGATATAGAATGTTAAATAATACTTAAGTGTAAAAATGAAAATATTAAGTGGCTACAATGACATGGATGTCAAGGATAAATAAATGATGAGAATTAAAAAAAAAATATATTTTTCCATGTGAACATTATAGTCCTTTTGAATTTGATCATTCTGGTAGCCACGATTTTGAGTATTTCTCTTAAAGGAATAAAATTCTGTCATTATTTACACACCATAATGCGGTTTTCAAATTTTTGGATCTTGTGTTTGAATTGCATTTGTATGATTTCTTTCCTGCAACACAAAAAGGACGTTTTAAAAGCTGTTTCCATGTTATTTCCATACAATTGCTATGAATGGGGACTAATGCTTCATACTATGTGTGTGCCAACCAGTGGCCTGTCCCATACATATGACAGCTCTGTGTGACAAACAGACTGAAATTAAAGTTTGTAAACATCTTGAAATCTGTCATAGCTCTCCTTAAAATACAAATATCAAGGTGAGTCCATGAGAGAAGCAGTAATGTCAGATTCATAATTGAATCCTTCTTTTGAGTTGAATTTTGACCAAAAATCAGATGGTCTGGTTTACGAAATCAGTTCAGTTTGCTCAAAAATTCACCCTTATGTGGCTTCAGAAAACCTGAAATTGCATGTGTAAAAGTTTATAATACTTCTGTGGTGTATTTGCATTCTTTACGAAGCTCGAAAGCTTCAGTTTAAGTAAAAGATCGTCTGTCCAGAATAATATTCAAAACTTCCCTTTTTGTGTTTGTGTTCTTATTTTATGGCTGACCTGTCCCTTTAACTTTCTCATTTCTCTTCATCTTTTTATTCTGCGTCAATGGTTAATAATTGATGACTGTGGTGTTGATATGTAGGTCATCTCCAGCGTTCAGTGCAGAGCTGAAAGTAAAACATGACTCTTGACCGGTGTTGGGTGTAACTAGTTACTAAGTAATTAGTTACTGTAATTTAATTACTTTTCCCTTGAAAAAGTAAAGTAAGGGATTACTTTAATTTTTCTGTAATTTAATTAGTTACTTTTGATGTAATTAAACTAAAACTTAACTGGTCAGTTAAGAATACTACTTTATGTAGTTTAATATTATTTATTTGAATGAATGAAAAGAGCCCTTTCATGCCTATCCTTGAATCACTTAACTAATCAAGGTTGAAATAGGATATAGAAAGTAATTAGTAATTAAATACTTGTTGGAGAGAGTAATTTGTAAAGTAATCTAATTACACTATTGAATATGTAATTAGTAACTAGTAATTAATTACTTTTTCAGAGTAACTTGCCCAACACTGCTCTTGACTGATGTCCATTTTTTTCTCCTCTCACTCATTAGTCTGAATGAGCCGCCTGTAATGACGGGCTGTTACGAGCCCAACATTAAACTGAGACAAGCTGAGCGACTGTTTGAGGACCGGCTTATCGGCCCAGAATCCATTGCTAACATTGGAGGTCAGTGTTTACACAACAGTTCAGTCAGTAGTTCACCTTTCACCCAGTTTAGATACAGTGTGTGACAGCGGGCCAAAACAAATGAAAGACGAGTTGACCTTTATTGCGTTATAAATAGCTGTATTTGAGTATTCTTATGCACACACTTCATATTATAAATACTGAGCTTTCTTTACCCTATATAGGTAAATATAGATATTTTCTCTTTCTCATCTGTAAATCATGCTTGTTTTCTAGATGTTTTGTACACCGGCACGGCTGATGGAAAGATTGTGAAAATCGAGGGCAGGAACTTTCATGTGCTAACAACACTTGGCAAGTCACCATGCGGTAAGAGCACAAGACATACCATACTGCTTCCTCAGAGACTGTGTAACACTGACACAACCTTCATCGACTTTGTCATGTGAAGCATTCAGAGTCTGTGGTTCACTTGCACAAAACATGAATCTTTGTTAATAGACCCAATAACTGTAAGGGATGAGGAAATGTAACTGCAACTCTTTCATAAGCTTAGGTTACAATTCAGTTCAAGTACACAAAGGTCATTGTGGAAGTGTCATTTAATGGGCAGATAAATGCTAAGCTGTTAGCATTTGTATTCTGAAAAAATGCAAATGCGCTTACATGAGGGCTTTTAACAAAATATAGGTAATCTGATCTATTAAAGATCTCATGAAATCACTGGACAGGTACAGTTTTCTTGAAAGAATATTTTTGGGGTAAAGGGGAGTGACTTGATTGGTCAAAAATATTGGTGGTGCAGGAAGTCATGCAGTATAAATATATATAAACCAAACAACCATGTTTGTCTGCATTACACCATGTTATGACAATTGTTATTGACAACTGTACAAAAACCTCGCAATTAAAATAATGTCGCAAAAATAAAGGAATAATGATGATGTATTGTGCTTTGTTGTTTTCACCCATACATACGTTTTAAGATCTTAATTAGGTTTTATACTAATTATATCTTTATATAATGAAGAGAGTGCATTGAAAGTGGATATGCCTGGGTTGTGAAATGCTGACAGAGTGGAAACCAGCATATAATGTGTTTAGAATACTAACTTGCTTAATATTTAAAGGCTTGTATTTTTTCCCAACATCCGTAGGGTTTTCTCATAACACCAGTTACTTTATTAAGTGATGTTGATCAAATATTATTGAGATAATTGAATCGATACAAATATAATGACGATTAGTAGTGTATAATACTTAAATCATTTATTTTCCGATTCAAAGGTTCTCCTGAACATGAGCACTCCTGTGGACGTCCCCTAGGAATCCGTGTGGGACCCAATGGCACCTTGTTTGTGGCTGATGCCTATTTGGGGTTGTTTGAGGTCAATCCTGTCACAGGTAAAGCATGAGAAAAAATGACAACATCCATAAATTCTGCTGTAAAATTTCAGTGGTTATTTAAACGTTACAAAACGTTGTGGTTGAACACTGTATATAACTAAAATGCACTATTTGTTCATGTGGTAGTTTTTAAATCTCTCTCTGTCTTTCTGTCATCGTTTTGGCTTCTAGGTGATGTGAAGTCTCTGTTGAGCACAGGTAGGATGATCGGAGGTCGACGCCTGGGCTTTGTGAATGACCTGGACATTACTCAGGATGGGAAGAAGGTGTACTTCACTGACTCCAGCAGCAGGTGGCAGCGCAGAGACTTCATGAAGCTGATCATGGAAGCCACAGCAGATGGACGGTAAATAGGGCATGAAAGAATTTTATGGGCTTTTGCGTTTTCCGGTTTTGAATGACTGATTAAGGATGGACTGGATGGAAATGATTGGTTTTAATAAAGCAGCTTTGACGTTTCAGTGTGCTGGAGTATGATACAGAGACCAGAGAAGTCACTGTGATGATGGAGAACTTGAGGTTTCCCAACGGGATCCAGCTCTTCCCGGATGAGGAATCTGTTCTGGTGGCTGAAACAACCATGGCAAGAATAAGGAGGTATTTGAATGAGTATTGAGTGAATGAGTATATGAATATTAATTTCTGGAATACAAAACTAGATTTTTTCAGATTTTGTTCTTATTGATTCTACTGGAAATTATTAAAGAGCAAATTTCTGTATAACTTGAAACCTGGAATGGCAACATTTTTGGTTAAGATCTATGATTACAGAATCATGTCTTTTTTACTCAATCTTTTGAAATAGACTTTTTTTATATTATAAAAATGTACTAAATGTTTTTTTTTTCATTAAGGTCCCTGAAAATTTCAGTCAATGGAGACTTTCCAAAGACCCTTATAGTGACACAAATAATGCTAGCAATGTTGTTTCTACTCATTAGAAGAGGGTGTCTACATAGAAGTCATAATGGATGGCAATGGTCATAAAGTACTAAATGATGGCTTTAAAAACTATTCAAATATTTTAACTTGACAACTTTAAGAAAAAAGTAAATGCTAAAAAAGAGCTATACGTTAAAACAATTCCTTAAGGCAAGTTCTGTAGTTTTGGATATCATAGATGCCCATGTTTTACTTTCAAACAATAAGTTGATGATGCTTTTGCTACTTTGTGCATCACTTTTACTTTTCAATAAACGTAATCTTCTAGTTAAACATTCTCTTCCTACCTTAATACACGTAAATCCTCCTCAATGTCGCGTCTTCATCGCCTCTCACGACTCAATTCTTGAATTACATAGTCTCGCGACCCAACATATTGTGTGCTTGAGGCACAGACCGTTCTCCTCGGCCTTACCTGGATAAATGATGGGGGGCATGCAGTTACCTAGGCAACCGGCTCCATCATTAAGCTTCCAGGACTTAGAGATGCATGTCATGTTTCCTCTCACAGTGAATGAACCTAGTGTGGTCTCTGTGACATGGAAGCTTTTGCAGTTTTAATATTTAATGGAGATCTTTACTGTGCGGTGATGGTTGTCCGTTTAAAAGAGTAGTTTTAAACAGGAGAAACTCACAACTGACACAAGCGGCACTTCTTTTAATCGATTATCAAATAACTACTAATGTACACATTGAATCTGCTGTGTGTTTTTAACAGAGTCCACGTGTCTGGTCTGAATAAAGGCGGCATGGACACATTCATAGACAACCTTCCAGGATTTCCTGACAACATCAGACGCAGTTCTTCAGGAGGCTACTGGGTGGCCATGTCTGCTGTTCGACCCAACCCTGGTTTCTCCATGCTTGACTTTCTGTCTCAGAGACCCTGGATTAAAAAGCTCATATTTAAGGTACCTGCTTTTGGAGGTTTTGTTTTTTTACTGTTTTTAGCTTTTGAGAGCTGAGTTACTAAGCTGTCATAAAATATGTCCAGCTCTTCAGTCAAGCCACGCTGTTGAAGTTTGTGCCACGCTACAGTCTGGTGGTGGAGCTGCATGACGGCGGGACGTGCGTGCGGAGCTTCCACGACCCACACGGCATGGTGGCGGCGTACATCAGCGAGGCCCACGAACACAACGGCCACCTCTACCTGGGTTCCTTCCGCTCACCTTATCTGTGCAAGCTGGACCTGAGCAAAGTGTGAAACACGCTCGTGCCATTCCAACCGATCCATCTACTTGAGTCATACCTCACCCTGACTTCCAAACAAACAGATTTTGAAGCAATTGCACTTGATATCTTCTTCCATATTCTTTTCAACAAATGAACAAAGACAGTTGCTCCGTTTGATCTTCATTCTTTGATTTAGCTCTTACAGTAGGCTCGAATTGTTGATCATTTCACATTTTGGGAAGTGTTATAAGTTTGGTTATTTTATAATCAGAAGATGTGCCATTTACTATTTTTGTTTCCCACTTATGAGAGAAAGTATGCCGTTTCTGTACTCGTTTTATTTGCACACCATCATCTTGCCCTTAAAATAGAGCTGCGATACAGAAAATGAGATTAGAGACTCATAATAACTTCTGCGGGTGGCAAAAAAAAGAGATGTTGTGTTGAGGGAACTTATGTTTTCTTATGAAATTAATCTACTGCAACTTTATATAAAGCTATAATGATATCTGGGTGAGAAATGTGTGAATGTGACGTACTTCTCTTTATTTCATTTTTCTGTGTCGTCATTATTTGTATATGTTGTTATAGGAGAACTGCAGAACTCTGAAGAGCTAAATGAATGCTGCTGGTGTTTAATATTTTACAACTTTACTCGGAAGTCTCATCGTTTTATACAATATAAAAATTAGCAGCAATAATGTCCTGTTGCTGTGGTTCTCAACTGGTGGAACAAATAAGACCCAAAACATGATCTGGTTGTGTTATGGACATAAAAAATAACATGCACGACATTCATGCATCAGTAAAATAGCAAATAGGCTTCAATGCTTCCAAATATGTTTTTTTCTCTACAAGGTTGGGGTTCAATGGGGTGCAGTTATAGTTTAATATCAAAATGTGGTAAACTGCTATAATTTCCACTTCAAAAAAAGTGAAAGATTCTTTAAAAATGCTGGGTTATTTTCAATCTAGCGTTGGGTCAAAAAGGTACAAACCGTTGGGTTGTTTTAACAAAAAAGGCATAACCCAATGGTTGGGTTTGACCCAAATAACACAACTAACAGGATTGTTTAGAGTCTCATATTTCATTGTCCCTTCCACATTAAAATGCATGCAGGTTAGCGGTACCCAAGGTCTTCCTTTATTCACCCTATATAATTTTTATAGTTTTCCATATAGACCTGTGCAGTTCATTAGATTTCATTTTTGTTTCTTTTCTCTGTGATAATTCCATTATGGGTGGATTGATTTGGATTCATGTCAACTCTGCATCTCACAGGAAAGCCGGTTGAGCACAACTGTGCCATTGAATGCTTGTACCCATTTAATGACCATATGGACTTATGAATCTCAGCCACATGTCATGCACGTTTCACAGCGAGTAGTAAAGTGAGTAGTCCAGAAATCACATGAGTAAATCTGCTCACATAAACCCATCAGAAGTGTCTTTAATGAGCGCTGGCGTACTGCACGGCTTACAGAGAGAAAGGAAACCCATCCACTGATCTAGTGTAGCAACACAAAGCCTCCGCATGTCAGAGAAATCTTTCATAAGAGCCACTGAATAATTTGCACACAGCATCGCATTAAACACAAGCTTAGCATTTTAGAAACCGAAGGTCACTTGCCTCTCTAGATCAATAACCAGTCACTAACCTAAAATCATTTTCCGTTCTACACTATTCAGTGCTCTTTTTTATTCTTTTGACAGTCAGTTAGATGTTATGTTAACGTGACATGACATTTCAAATGGACCCGATGAAACAAAGGTCATTTGAGAGTATCAGAAGAATGACAGTTAAAATATGTTGTGGACATTGCCTTCATCCATGGAATGGACCACACCTCAAAGTGACAGAGAAACGTCTAGAAGACAAAAAAAACCCAAGTGAAGTCTAAAAATGCAATCAAAAAGAATGTATATCATTTCTACAAATAAAATGTGATTTAATTTTATAGAACATTATAGTTATTAAACCAAGCATAACATATTTTTTGCAAAAGTAAGGCCTGGAAATATTGTGAAATGTCATGGCCACTTTTATAGTGAATACACTTTTATATTGTTTTGTTGTTGTTGTTTTTAATATAAGAAACATCTGCTTAAACCAGTTATCACAAATGAATTTCTATAATTTGTCATGACTAAAATGATCTAACTTCCCCTATAAAACCACACATACCTGCTTTAGCACACTGTCGGTTTGGAAGGGACAGTGGGAGAGGTCTTTGTTATTCCCCATCTTTCTGCACATGGTTCGAGAGATCTCTACTGTCAGAACGTAGCGGATACCTTTCACTATCTATAGCAGGACACAGGCGTGTTGATTGCAAAAGTGTAAACATATACATACTGAACATAACGCAAGCATCCTGTAGCATACCTGTCTCTTTGCATCATCAACAGCCGAGGCTTTGAACAGAAAAGCATCATTGGATTTATTGTTAAATGAGTATGTTCCCACCAGGACTGCCTTCTGTACACCTGTGTCATTCTTACTGATGTTTTGTAGAGCTCCTGGGATTGGACGCAAGACATACGTGTGAACTGCAGGTAAAAAAAACAATAGTGAGCTATTGGGCTACAAGCACGGATGTAAAGGCAGCAAAGTAAAACTTGCAGAGCTGGATACGATATGTCACTATGTCTAGCAAACTGAGAGACTAAAGTTAAAAGCATTTTTTAGCTTTACTGTAGTAAACTTGGAGTGGAACTATAACATAAAATGATTCACTACATTTAAGTATTAAAATGTACAATACTTAAAGCGATAGTTCAATCAAAAATGAATTCTGTCGTCATTTATTTACCTTCTTGTCATTTCAATTCTGCAGACCACAAAATAAGATATTTTGAAGAATGTTGGTAACCAAATAATGGCGGTACCCATTGACTTCTACTGTTTAGAAACAAAACCAATACAAGTCAAGGGGTACCGCTGTAATTCAGTTACCAACATTCTTCAAAATATCTTCTTTTGTGTTATGCAGAAGAAATTTTTTGTGAACTATACCTTTAATCTTTTTCTGGCTGGTTTATGAAAATGTGAATGACATTGTAAATGACAATGTAGCTTTTTTTCACTTTTTTTATTTATTTTCATTTGTTTACTTCAAATGTAAATCGTTCACATATTCCCCAATGACTCAGTTCACCCTTATGATTTAATACAGTTAACTTCTAATGTTGGTCAAGTTGTGTCTCCGGCTTTCTTATTTTGAGAAGTCAAATCTGCTCTGCTGCTCTAATATCCTAAAACTGTTATTAGGTATATTCGTTTGATCTCTTCTTATTTTCTAGACGACAATAAAAAGTGCCACAACTTACTCAAACCATATAGCCACAGTATAGGAAACACAAACACGGCCTAACACACACACACAGACATAAACAAAACACCTACGAATAAACACCAGGGAAAGTTCTTATGAAAACATCTTACCAAATGAGCATAAACCAGCTAGGACAAACACCATAAGAAGAAGCTGATGAGAGACCCTCATGTCTGTTAGCGTTCTCTCAAGTCTACTCTGTAACTTCCTGCTCAGCAACACTTTAACCAGCAGACAGTGTGACAGTGTGTGTGGCTGCACTGCAACAACAACATCAGCAGCTCTCCAAACACCACTCACATTTCCATTGGTGCTGTCTTCATGTGTGTGTGTGTGTGTGTGCGTGTGCGTGTGCGTGTGCGTGTGCGTGTGTGTGTGTGTGTGTGTGAGAGAGAGAGAGAGAGAGAGAGAGAGAGAGAGAGAGAGAGAGAGAGAGAGAGAGAGAGAGCGCTAGAACACTGCCAGGTGAATCCAATCCACTGTGATGATTACCGTTTGACTCTCATATGATATTCCAATGTGCTTAAGACACTTCCAAGACATATTTTCAGCTACATCACTATGCTGTGCTTCCAGAGGTCATGCAGACATGAAGGATTTATTTCTATAAATATCAAACTTTGCAGAGACCACTGAGTCCTTCCTCAAATTCAAATGAAAGAGAATGTGTGTGTTGAAATGCTTTGAAGGATGCAAGTGAACCCCTGTGGTTTCCCCCCACATCCGGTGGTGACGTTTACTGATAATCATACAGCTCTTATATGTGAGTATTGCATATTTAACTGATTATCAAGTTGCAAAAGTGCTAAAAGAGAAGCAGAGCTCGTCTGATGTAAAACTGGGGTTGCTTTCTGCAAGCTTATTTCTTTTTTAGTTTTGGTGTTTTTAGGGATCCAGGGGCTTAACTTTTTGTTGGTGTTTCTGTGTAGGCTACTTGTACAGACATGAATGTGTTTCTGCGTGACGTCAGGGAACGTAAGCAAACCCTGTCCCTGTCCTCATCTCTGCTGTTAATAGGCACATACATGACATTTACAGACTGCTTTACTTCTGTAATGACATTATTTATATTCATATATTTATGACCAAAACTGGATATTCAATTACATAGTATATTTGAATAAGAATCATCAACTGATATGTTAAAAATCATACTAAAACATGTCCAGATTGCAAAATAGAGCTTTAACTACTTGCAGAATTTTATAAAGGCTGAATTACATGCAGCCATGGCCTAAATAAAGCCAATGGGTACATTTCAATGTTCAATCATTTTCAAAACAAGACCAAGAACGTTTATTAGGTAAATTAATAGAATCAATTTTGCTTTCATGTTGATGTTAAGATTACCACAGCACATAGATTAAATAAAAAAATATATTGAGGGTTTCAGCTGCAACAACATAAACAAACGTTATCAGACCCAAACGTAACTTCCGGTAGTAGACCTTCGCAAAGAATCAATAACTGTTGAAAAGTTTTAATTAAATGCAATTAAGATACAGTAAAATATTCATATAAATTATTATTAACAAAATTAAATGTCAAATAAATTGTTATATTATAACCAAACACAGACCGAAAGTAACTTCGAGACAGGCGTATTTACAAAATACAAAAAATAATAAAAACATACTACCTGAAACAAATCAAAACATTTTTTTGGTCAAAATTATTAATAAAAATTAAGCATTAATATTTTTTTAAGTTTTGTAAATTATAAACTTGAATAATAATTGTATTGGTGTGTGACTCAGAGAGATTCTGCAATGTCAGTATATGTTTGGATTCATAACCAGCAGGTGGCACTGTTGTGTCATTGTAATGCTCGCCCTATATTCAGCCGCGGAAAAAATTAAGACACCATTTCAGATTTTAAAATCTCCTATTCATAGGTATGTGTTTAGGTAAAATGATCATTTTTGTTTCATTCTGTGAACTACTTACAACAGTTTTACGAAATGTCAAATAAATATATTGTTTCTATTTGCATTTATTTGCAGAAAATGAAAACTGGAGAAACAGGTGAAAATAACAGAAAAGATGCTCTGTATTTTTTTAAGACCTCAAATACTGCAAGGAAAACAAGTTGAAATTCACTTTTAAGAAATACGACAGCAATATTTGTAGGCTGCATGTATTTTGGAAAAGTTAAAAAAGTTTTTATCACAGTTTTCATGTGTCTTGTCATGCTGTCAGTCTTTCACGTTGCTGTTTGATGACTTTGTCACTCTGAGGTGTGATTTTTGTTGTTGATTTCTGCCCAATAAACAAAAGCCTCATAAGTAAATTTTTAAAACTTCAAAATAGGAAAAATGTGGAATTGTTTGTGACCATCTGTACTTTCACTCTCAGACAGCAGAACTTTTAGAAGGGTCCTCACATGAAGTGCTTGTGTTGTTCAGCCATGTCAAATTCTTCATCCGTCTTCAATCACATCTGCTGATCTTGTTGCCTGAGCAATTGTTTCTGTGCACTTTACTATGAATGGGAGACTGTTGTGCTCTTCAAAAGACAGCAGATGCTCATCAGCAGTCAACCTTAACTCCTGCTAATTGCATCTCTGATGTCATGTGCTTAACAGCAACATCTTTTTGTTATCTGGACATACTTAAACACATCTATTCTAATGATGTCTCTTTTATTTTTATTTTATAGACCATACCTCACACACTTTGAACTATCATAACAGTAACCCTCAGATTCTTATATAAACTGTCAGTAAGTGTCAAGCACTGCGTGTTTTGTGTTCTGTGTATATTTCAAAGTGTATTGATTTTTGCAGTATGATGTTTGCCGAGGAGTTCTTCAGAGATGTACTGCATTATTAATCAGGATGATGTTGGGTGATGATCTTTGGGTTGGCCAGTGTGACCTTCAGATTCATCTGTCAGCTAATGGATTTAATCTGGTGTCCGACAGAAAAACGATTGTCTGTGTTGTGCGGTCCATCTGTCAACCCTGTGCATGTGTGTGTACGTGGGTGAGGCAGATGGGTGACCGGTGAAGTGCCTGTAGCGGGGTTATAAAAGTGCGCCCCTCTGTCAGTAACTATCACCTGATGTGGGCCGGTCAAACACTCATCAGTGTTATTATGAGAGACTGAAGCACTGAGATGATAGAATAGTGTCTCGTATCTCAAGGACATTAAGACCTCAGCAGAACCATATGAAGCTTCTGGGATCAGAACATTCAGTTTCAGGAGACTGTCAGAGTTGGACTTGGGTTGACACATAGCGATCACAAGAAGGTGATTTAAATGATTGTGAATTAGTTTTAAAATGTTCTCATTCAGATCCATCTAAGATGTTCCATCTGAGATTTCAGAAGTGGCTTGTGAACTTGGAAAACGGTTGTGAGGTTGACGTTGCTTTTAGAAGTAGGCTTTTTTTTGCTTGGTAATGCACATGTGAGGTCAAACAAGAGTACATTTAAAAAGCTTTTTTCTGTCTTTCTGAATAAGAATGCTGTTTAGTGGTTTATTAAAGGCGTATTGAAACAGGTTGAGAGCAATCTGCAACTGAGCCTCCTAAGATTGTTTTGCAGTTGGATGCTTTTACATAAAAATGCTTGGGAAACAAATTTGCCTTCGATTTGATTCAGAAAGAGTCTTTTACAGCAAAAAGTAAGTTGTGACATGTTGCCCCCACAGGAATATTTACAGAATGAATAAACTGGATTGTGACAGTCATCATATTCAGCACTTGATGCTGACTTGCATTTAAACAGCCTGACACTGAGACACTGAAAATATGACTTCGAAGAGGTCTGAATGTTGAGTGCTCTTTAAATCTGAAGAAGAAATGTATTTGAGCATACAAGGTTTCATGTCATACTTGCCTCCTGCTGTTATAGTTCCTGCACTTGAGGGATGGATGCTTTGCCTTTTACCATTCTATGTAACCGACTACAGAAGGAAAAGATTATCCAACATCTGATTTTTACACATATAAACACCTCTCTATATACTGTATAACAAATACGAAACTGAGATCAGTATAAATATGGGACTGTGAAAAGGTTGTTTGGCAAGACTTGAAGCAGCAATTTGAACCTTTCATACTTTTATAGTCAACTGCTTTTTCAGGAAATTTTGTATATAACATGAGTCATTTATATTATTGGTTAAAGAATAAAATAGAAATAGGAAACATTCAACAATTTACTATAAACAAACTATTTACAAAATAACTATTTAGCTTTTTTAATTATTCTTATGTCTAGTATTAATATTGTATAACGTTTTAATTTTTACAATCTTATGTATGTATTCACATTGTTTTATTTTACATTTTACAATTTAGTAACTTTAGATTTGATGAAAAAATAAAAAGAGTAATTAATAACACTATAATATTCACAGCATTAACTTTCTGCTCATTTTAGAGAATTCTGTCACGAACTCATCCATGTCCATTCCGTGTGTTATTGCCTTTTCATGAGCTAAAAGTAAATAAAAAATCCTCTCAAGAAGCATTGTTCAATGGTGTCAAAAAAACCATCACCCATCGGGTAAACCGGTGATATTTGATGTAACGGGTGTAAAAAATATTCATGTGTCATTTGGGGTTCGGGTGCGGGTCGGGAAAAAACACGACTATTTCGACTCGCCTCAGCTGATACGAAACTGCTTTTACACGGTCCTGTGCTTATTTGTGTTCAATCTCTGTCTGAAGAGCTGGGCCCTATATTCTTAGTTTCTAAGAATCCTCTATGAAAGCTCTTAATTTATCTTAAAAACTTCTACGTAGGAGTCTTAATTTAAAAGCGATTCAGGATCAATCTGAGAGCAACTCAGAAAAAAGAAAAGAAAAACTTTTATCTTAGTGAGGAGGCGGGACTGACCCCCGTTGCCATGTCTTTTGAAGACTGTGATTGGTTGGTTGGCCAAGAAGGAAAACGAGCTCTTTTAAAGGAGACATCAGATCTGTGTTTAAGTGCTATAATCGGGTCCCCGGTGCATCTAGCAACCCAGAAAATGTGAAAAATAAGAACCCAGTAAGTTTGTTTTGGTGTGCCTTTCCCTGCAAGCATGTGAGAAATCGAGCCGTTCAGATTTCGCTCTGATTGTGACGTCCAAAGCGGATTTTATTATATTGTTACTGCCCCTTAATCTACACAGTTCCACCCACGGCGCTCCGCCATTGTTGTTTTCACAAGCGACAGCGGTGTACGTGACGCCATGGCTAAAGTTCGTGGACAACATGCATGTAGTCCAAACCTGGGAAGACACAGGAGTGGATTTATTTTATTTTTAGTGGCGATCCCTCAGAAACCATAAGTAAAAATCTGCTTGTTTGTGCGAATCGCTTCAAATCGGAGTGCTTTTTCAACCTGGGACAGTACAAGCAGGATTAGCTTTAAAGTTGTTCCTCAAGAGGGATCGAGACCGACTGAATGAGACAAAACTGCCGATGTAAGTAATATTGATCAACAGTCTGAATTGACGTAAATGTACTGTGTATATATAGGAGGATAACGTTATCATATGATAGCGAAGGGTATGGAGGACTAAACCTGCAAAAATTATAAATAAATAAATGTATAAATAAATAAATATATAAACGAATAAATGTAATAATATGAAAATAAATAAAGGAATGAATGCTTTGATAAAACAAAATAATTCGTTTTAGCTATTATTGATCTTAGCTTTAACTTTTTTTCATTTTTTTAAATTGATTTATTATTTTTTGTCCATTTTTTTTTTAATTATTTTACTTTTAGATTTTTATTTATCATTTCCTTTTATTTTTTACATTTATTCATTTATATGTTTATTTATTTTATATTTATTTATTATCGCATGTATTTATTTCCACTTTTATTTATTTATTCTTGAATTTATTCTTACTTTTCTGTGTCTGGTATGATAATTAGATGGGTTGGTCTTGCCTACTATTGGTTCAGCGTAGATTGAAGCGTTTGATCGATTACTCTTGACTTGTTTTGGACTAACGTCCATTTAGCCAATGAAGTCGATAACCATGCATCAAATGACTATGTGTCATTTAGATTAGTTGCGCTTATTGATGTTTTATTACAGATTGACGTGACATTAGTCCAAAACAAGTCAAGAGTAATCGATCAAACGCTTCAATCTATGCTGAACCAATAGTAGGCAAGACCAACCCATCTAATTATCATACAAGACACAGAAAAGTAAGAATAAATTCAAGAATAAATAAATAAGTGGAAATAAATACTTGCGATAATAAATAAATAAACGTATACATAAATAAATGTAAAAATAAAAGGAAATGATAAATAAAATAATCTAAAAATAATTAAAAAATTAAAAAAAATCAATTTAAAAAATGAAAAGAAAAGTTAAAGCTAAGATCAATAATAGCTAAAACGAATTATTTTGTTTTATCAAAGCATTCATTCCTTTATTTATTTTCATATTATTACATTTATTCGTTTATATATTTATTTATACATTTATAATTTTTGCAGGTTTAGTCCTCCATAGAAGGGAGCTAAGTCAGTCACGGGCTAAATAGAACATTCAAAGCCAGTGTTAAACTTACTCTATGTTTATGTTATTTGGCAGATGGACACTTGGAGTTTAGCTGTATGAATGTTAATACATTATGTGCGTTAATATGTTCAGCTGCGGCAAGCTATTTGTTTTGCTAATGAACAGGGGCGAACACTGGGGTTAGTTTCGTTTTAAACGTCTCAAATCATTCGTGCTTAGGCTGAAAAATCTGTCACAGCAAACTAGCTCTCACATTGTGTGTGTAACGCAGTGTTAATTTTGACAGCAAATTTTGATTTAGTTTTAGTCATAGTCTTTTGACGAAAATGCAATTTAGTTTTAGTCACATTTTAGTCAACCCCATCATTTTAGTTTTAGTCTAGTTTTAGTCGACGAAATATGAAAAACATTTTAGTCGAATAAATATACATTATATTTAGTCTACTAAAATCTAAATGGTTTAAATCATTTACTTGGTGTAATTAAATGTTCCATACAAAGATTCAACTGTTTTGACATAATTTACTTCACCTTAGAATACAATTAAACCAGGTCATTAATTTTATTTTTCAGAAAATTCCAGTAACTAGATATGCATTGTTGGAACGCAGAGTATTAAACCATGAACGACATGTTCCAGTTCGTTCAATTCCATTTGACTCAATTGACTCGTTAAGTAGGGCGTGTTCATTCAGTTCATTCAACCAATGAAACGCTCTGACACAGCTCACGCTCAAAGGCTATTGGCTCATGGCATGTCTCTTTGAAGAAAGAGCGCACTGTCTTTGCTTGATACAGCAATGAATGAGAATAGCTTTCAAAAAGACATATTATATAAATTGTATTACATTTCTTTAGTCATGCAAACATGTTACATATTTGGTTGGAATGTACAGTTCGACTCACTTCATCACTTCTATAATCAGTAGAGGACAGCGCTGGTTCCTTTTGGCTGACTCAATGTTGCATTTCACGTTATGCAGCAGCTCGTGTTAAGTTAACATTGGCATATAAAAACCTTTGAGCTCCTTCGTAAAGTGTTTCGGGGTGACTCGCCTGCAGTCGCGCTTCAAGTTTGCGGCGTTTTACCGGCGATCGTGAAGGAAAATAAGACGCTTTGTAACCCGCGTGGAGACACAGAATACATGTGTGTGCTTCCCCTTCTCCCAGAGACTTCTCTCTGCCGTTTATATGAGATAAAGCAGCACATGCGCGCAAACTGATGTCTGCCAGGTGGGACAAGAATATTTTCGTCTCGTTTTTATTAGTTGACGAAAATGTCAGCATATTTTTATTACAGTTTTCGTTATCATGCATTCATTTTTATTTAGTTATCGTCTCGTTTTCGTCAGTGAAAACATGTCGTTAACGAATAATTTTCGTCATAGTTTTCGTTAACGAAATTAACACTGGTTTGAAGCCCAGTCCCTCTTCTTATTTCTCATTGAACACAGGAGAACCCCTATGTGACAGCAGAATTCTCAAAACTGGTGTAGTAGTTAGTGCTTTGGGCTTGAGATGGGCAGCTTGATGGTTTGAAGTTCTGGTCCCCTTCCTTTTTGACTCATTGAACAAGGGGGACCCTATCTGACAGCAAAGTTGTTAGTTGTCATAATACGTTTTCCTGCTTTGAAAGATTCAGTGATATGAACCTTAAACTCTAAGAACCTACTTGTGTTGGGTTTTTAAAGTCAGCAGTGCAAGTTTGAGACAAGTAGGGACTTTCTATCTCGTGGAACATCGTTGGAACCTTATGTGACAGGAGAATTCTCAGCTGCGAGAGACAGTTCCCCTGCAATAGCTGGCAAATATTACCCTTGATTACCCTTGCAACACTGTTTGTCTCATCGAGCATTTATTCATATTTACAGAGACATGCAAAAATGTCAAGGCCACACAGACTACATGTTACACATGACGGGATAATATCTGAAGGGGGTTGGAGGTAATTTTGGGACAGGATCTGTTTTTCCTACCCGTCACGTTTCTACCCCTTTAAACTTATGCATGGATACATATATAGCCAGAAACAATAAGTTTGATGCATGCTCACAAGCAACACTGTATGTCTCATAAAGCAATCATACATATTTACACAGACATGCTAAAATTCCAAGCCCACACACACTACATGACAGGATTATATTTAAAAGGACAATAGGATCCGGCACTTCCGAACTCCTATCCTGTACCTCATTTTGGCAGATCCCGCTCCTCAAGCGCTAGTGGAAAAATTCATGCTGACCTGTTGCGTGCATATGTTCAATTAAAAAGCACTTATAATAATTATAATGGCAATACCTATTTTATTTTGATAATGAACAGGCTGTCATGCTGCTGCAAGGTGAAATATTTTGTGTGCACCAGCGCAATCGCTTGAGCTGTTACTTATAACGGCAGGAACAACTCAAAAAAACCTCCAAGAATATTTATATTCAAACAGATAAGACTGTGTGTGTATGTATGTCGTTCGATAGGAATACTGAACGCTTGGACTAAAAACAAAACTTTGTGCTTTTGCAAAATAGAGAAAATGTACAGGATGCGCTCTGTCATCTCCTTTCCTTGATCTCATTTGTGGAGCGCTGGGCGTCACAAACTGAACCAATTTCAGCAGCACATTGTCACCATTTTTTCCATTTCGTTTTGTTAATCTGTTAATTGTCAAATATTCGGCGTACTCCACGAATACATAGCCTATAAACGTTGATGCACTTCTGAAATGTGGGAAGTCTTCTGACGCGTAGGCATGCGCATCTTATGCTTGCATTATATATTGAATGGGACTTGTCATGATGGACACTTCAGAGAGAGATATTTGTGTTGTTGGACAAGGTCTATTAAATGCTGCGAAGAGACGGAGAAGACCTCATGAAATACGGTTAACGTATGATTAGATGCTTAATATGCCTAATTTATTATACACATTAGCCTCCACCAGCTTTCACGCACAAAATGCCTGTGTAATTTAAGTTTGAGGTTAAACTACTGAATTGTACACAGATATTGTGGGCTGTGTTTTTGGTGTTTAACAAGCACAACAATGATTTAAAATGAATTAAATATGACAATAAACAGTTCAAATGCGCGTTAAAGCACACATTTATCCTAAATGTGTGCTCTCACTGAGCGTGTGTGCGTACTTGTCCGTGTACGTACGTGTGTGTGTGTGTGTTGTGTGTGTGTGTGTGCGTGTGTCTCTGTGTCTGTGTGTGTTGGTGCGTGTTGTGTGTGTGGAGTGTTTTGTGTGTGGGTGTGTCTGTCTTCTGTGTTTTCAACCTTTTCTTGTTTTTGCAGGTACAACTTTGATTGTTTTGCTTGTAGTCAATGTGTCTCCTGTACAGCTGCTTTGTAACAATGAAAATTGTAAAAGCGCTATATAAATAAAGTTGAGTTGAGTTGAGTTAAAGTGATGGAAACAAAGGTAAACTCGAGATCAAATCTGCGTCTGGCACGTTCAATTTCTTAGGTAATTCTGAGATTATTTTCGCATATCCGTTTCCATTTAGGCTTTCTTATGTGCAATTTCAAAACATAAATAGTTGGATAGAAAGCCCCACAAAAATTGCCCATTCTGTTACTGCTCCACACCCCACTAACTTGCCAGATCTGCAACGCCCCCTTGTTCCAGCACTTTAGAATTTACAAATTATTCACCGGCAACACTGTATGTCTCATGAAGCATTTATTCAATTTTACATAGACATTCTAAAATTTCATGGCCACACACACTAAATGTTACACGTGACAGAATAATTTTTCAGGGAGGAGGGTAAATAGGCCAACTGCTGCCATGATTAGTGCTTTGCGATTGAGATAGGCAGGTTGGTGGTTTGAAGTCCGGTCCCCCCATCTTTTTTTTTCTCGTTGAGCACAGGGGAACCTCATCTGATACCATCGTTCTTAGTCGTCATAATGCGTTTTCCTGCTTTGAAAGATTCAATGAAATGAGCCTTAAACTCTAAGAACTTACTTGTATTGGTTTTGAAAGTCAGCGGTGCAAGTGTGAGACAAGTAGGGACTTTCTGTCTCATGGAACACAGCTGGAACAGTATGTGACAGGACAATTCTCAGCTTTGAGATACCGTTCCCCCTGCAAAGCTGGCATATTTTACCCTTGATTGGTTTTCCTTTCAAGCGGGTCCGTACAATTGGCCGACTGGTGTAGTGATCAGTGCATTGGGTTTGACATGGGCAGGTTGGGGGACGGAAGCCCCGGTCCCCTTTGTTTTTTCCTCATTGAACACGGGAACCTCACTTAACAGCAACATTCTTGGCTGTCACGGCTGCACATATAGTCAAAAACATTGACTTTGATGCCTGCACACAAGCAACACTGATTGTCTCATCAAGCATTTATTCATATTTACATAGACATGCTAAAATGTCAAGGTCACACAAACTACATGTTACACATGACAGGATAAAATTTGAAAGGGTTTGGGAAAATTTGGGGGCAGGATCTGCCACGTTTCTACCTTGCCTGCCTTCGTTTTTGCTTTGGGTTTGGGATAGGCAGGATGGTGGTTTGAAGCCCGGTCCCTCTTCTTATTTCTCATTGAACACAGGGGAACCCCTATGTGACAGCAGAATTCTCAAAACTGGTGTAGTAGTTAGTGCTTTGTGCTTTAGATGGGCAGGTTGATGGTTTGAAGCTCTGGTCCCCTTCCTTTTTGACTCATTGAACAAGGGGGGACCCTATTTGACAGCAATGTTGTTAGTTGTCATAATACGTTTTCCTGCTTTGAAAGATTCAGTGATATGAACCTTAAACTCTAAGAACCTACTTGTGTTGGGTTTGAAAGTCAGCAGTGCAAGTTTGAGACAAGTAGGGACTTTCTATCTCATGGAACACTGTTGGAACTTTATGTGACAGTAGAATTCTCAGCTGCGAGAGACAGTACCCCTGCAACAGCTGGCAAATATTACCCTTGATGAGTTTCACTTTCAGGCAGAATCTTACAGCATTCCAACTGATGTAGTGGTTAGTGCTTTGGGTTTGACATTGGCAGGTTGGTGGTTTGAAGCCCCGGTCCTCTTTGACTTTGTTTCTTATTGAACGTAGGGGACCCTCCTCTGACAGCAACATTCTGAGTTGTCAAGGATGCACATATAGTGAAAAACATTTAGTTTGATCCCTTCTCACAAGCAACACTGTTTGTCTCATCGAGCATTTATTCATGTTTACAGAGAGACATGCAAAAATGTCAAGGCCACACACACTACATGTTACACATGATGATGTGGTAAAAGTCGATCTTGAAGTTCAAAAAATCTCTCAGACAAAGAAGGTTCAGGTGTCAAGGAGTTAACTTTATTTGATCAGGCCAAACAAAGTGAGATGTCCCAAGTCATCTGAAAACCAAGTGTTTTCCAGCCTATAGTTATAGTGAACCTTAGGAAAGGAGGTTCTTTCCTAAACCAATCAGTTAAATTCCCTTTATCTTTTATTTTTATTATCCAATCATTCTTGTCTGCCACTATTATCTTCTAGGCAACAAGGTTTGTATCTAATGGTGGAATATGGACCTTTACTTGTTTTTTAAAAATGAATTTTGCTGTTGGTACCAGTTTTCGGGCCACAAAATGAACAACATGTTCGACCTTCTGAACATCTGAACTTTATCCAGCCACGGCGTCAAGCAGATCTCAAAGACATCAATATGTTCGACCTTCTGAACTTTATCCAGCCACGGCGTCAAACAGATCTCAAAGACATCAATATTTTCTACCTTCTGAACCTTATCCAGCCACGGCGTCAAACAGATCTCAAAGACATCACTGAATTTTATATTACTGAAATCTGTTCTATACTTGGTTATAATGATTAAAATATACTTATATGTCAAACATCACTCAAACAATGCTTAAGTATACTGATTATGTCATTAAATCATGAAATCATCTTTATATATTCAGTAACACTCAATCGTTGGTCTGATTCTTAACACATCTCCTTAATATCATTCCTTTGAATACTTCTTAAAGGTGGGGTGTACAACAGTTCCCAAAAATGTAATTGCATCAAAAAATGATCAGATTTATGCACAATATATTCCCCCCTTTGGGGCTCCATAAGAGTCCCACACATGATTAAGTCTACTAATTTAAGAGGAATATCTACTACAAAGAAAATATATCTGCATGAGCAAAATGAATCAATATCAATGATTATACTTATTGTAGGTATGTATGCAATCTATAAAAGATAAAAATCCAACTGACCCATCTTGGTCATCTCGTAACACGGATAACACCTGCTTTTAACCAATTACTCTAGTAACTTTTCTTATACAACTGCAAAGAGTTAATCAATTGCAAAGAGTTGATCATCACTGACTGACTAGACCATCATCTGATGATGAGGACCAGATGGAATAACTCTCTTACATGCCTGCATTATGCAAGGCCAAAAACATAACAATATCATAATTGGTGATATAATACACGCAGCAACAATCAATATGTTATGCAGATTAGAGAATATGTTGTTAAACCAGCTCCAAATGGAAGAGTCTGTGTTCACTTCATTCTTTGCAATCATTGTAGGCAACAATGTAATATTCTCTATTCCTTGTTTGATAAGATGTTTATCCGCGTCATAGTCTGGTATGTAGGTACAACAAGTCTCTCCTACCATAACACAAACACCTCCTTGCGCTGCAGTGAGTTGATCCAAAACTATCCGATTCTGGAGAACAGTAAGTCTTATTCCTCGCAGTTCCTCTCTGATTCCTTCCATCATTATTTTCGTCGTGTTGATAAATGAAGACAGCTCATATCTGGTGATTTCCACTTCTTCCATGAGTGATTCCATTCCCAGTGCTGGGAGAAAAGCAGCAACAAGCTTCTCAGCATTAGTCCATATGTGATGATTCTTTAGCACTGGGCTTTCTCTCATGAAGTTGATTAGGTCTCTTCTTATCCGTTGTTGATTCTCCATTGATCGATGTGGTAAGATAATGGCACTATCATGTAGTTGGACCAAAGCACAAAGTCCTGTCCACCCCTCTGGTAAGGATAAGTACACACGATAGCCACACAGCCAATAGTGTCCCTCAACTACACCTGTACCTTGTTGATCTGGAACATGCACAGTTGAACATAATGGACATTTTACTCGTCCTCTCTCTGAAGTCAGAAGATATCGGTAGGCCACAAGTGGTTGTGGTACTTCATGGGTAATTATAGCAGGTCTAGGATTCTCTTGATCTGCTGTATGAAGACATGACATACAATTTTGCCTCATAGTTGCATTTGTTTGCTTGTAGATATCTGAGCATTTCTTCTCTGGTAACTTTCCCAAGAATTGTTCTCCTGTAGTTTTTGAAACTCCTGGAACTCCTGTAGGTCGCTCATAACAGATGAGGTTACTAGGTATATGCTTAACAATCGCAATCTGAGCAAAAAGTCTTTTGGGGAGAGTGATTGATTTCCAAGTGCTATCCACTCGAGTCATCATAACATCTTTAGTATCTGCATTTGGGTTCCTTAGTAGTCCTGCAGCTGCTATTGCAACTTTAGCTATTTCAAATTTTGTATTTAGGTCCTGATGTGGCCACCAGTCTCCTCCAACTGCACTATGAGGAAATTGGGCACAAACATAACAGTTTCTGGAAGCATACATCTTAACTGTATGATTAGTAAATCTCCACCACATGTTGGTAGCATAGGGATGAGGGGGATTAGGGAGATCCATCCATGAGTCCTCTGTTGTATAATTGTCACTCTGTCGTTTATTTCGGTGTTTTGCTGCAGACTCTGGAACTAACTGACCTGGGAACAAATGGTCAGATGCAGTAGCATTTACTCCTGGGTCAGCCTGCTCCAAGGTAGTATTCAAAAAGTCTGTATCGTTCAAATCCATATCCATGTCTTTGCGTAGTGTTATGTTGTCCTTGAAATGGGTATCTGAAAGTTCCTCTTCAGTAATCTTTCTCATAATAATTGGTATTATGATCACACATGTCAAAATTATCAACATAGATGCTATGTCTCGCTCTCCACACAATCTTCGGAGTCTCATAGGATGGCATGGGTGTCTTTTGCCCTCCATATTGTTATTTGCAAGGTTTAGTTTTAGTAGGATTCAATTCAATTCATATCCTTCAGTGCGATAATTAAAAATCATCCACTGACCTTGTTTTAATCTGGATTCTGCTTTAAATCGAGTATGACAATTATGTGGTTTAAATTTCAAAATTCCTGTGTTCAGGTTAATTGAGGGCCAAAGCAAATATTGAGTGCACACACTTAAAGTCCAACTTGGTCTCCTTTCAGTCCATGAATCATCCTGTGTTGAAGTAATACCTACAGCCAATATAGCATTATCATGTGGCACCAATTTCAGCGACTCTAAATGTTCCGGATGATCTTGAAATGTAGACACATAACCAGAATTCACTAGTTCTTGATAACACGGCCTCTCAGTACCTTCCTCCCTAATTGGAAAATAGAGCGATGTCCCTCTTATTCGGTCTGCAGGTGGTTTTCGGTGTGGGGTGTCATCCGTATGATCAGGTCTGAATTTTTCAGCAAATTGTTCGAAGGCAGATGACATTCGTCAGATACAATGTTTATCAGGTCAATTATTAGGGTAATATTCAGTAAAGTATTTCCAAAGCCGTGTATCGATGTCCGTATATTCCAAGGTTATATAGCCAGTTGCTCTGTCCAATACTGGTCGAAGGTTTTTTCTTGCTTCTCCAACAATATATGTTCTTCCTAATTGCGCTTCATTATCTGTAGACTTCTCTGCATTTGTTGCAAAGACTGCTAATATGCTGTCGTCATCTGCCAATATTCTGTCGATGTCCCTTGATCTATGAGTATTTGCCAAAAAGGAAGTTGACCAAAAATTTGTTGGATTAAATGGAAAATTTCTAGAGTGTGATGTCTTTATATTACTTAATAAATGATCTTGAGTTGTCAATGGTACAACGTGATGCCACATGTGGAAAAGTCTTTTGAAATGGGTGAGGTCACTAAAGGAGTCACTGCAGGGTAACTAATATCTTTAAGCTGCCTATGTTCGTCCAGTGGGTGGCCCCCACCCTCTCTATATGAGGGTAGTTCTT
The DNA here is from genome assembly GCF_024868665.1 of Triplophysa rosa. Taxonomy (NCBI): domain Eukaryota; kingdom Metazoa; phylum Chordata; class Actinopteri; order Cypriniformes; family Nemacheilidae; genus Triplophysa; species Triplophysa rosa. Next base: position 6,817,306 of record NC_079898.1, read on the forward strand.
CCACTGGCACTTTGCCCTCGTGCTCCTACTCACAGTTCTAGTTCCTTGGATAAGGCACACACGTATTCCCACTCCGTGATAGGTAAGTTAAGACCTCTAGTTGTTAAGGCTTTCTCTCGTTGTCCACTCTCTTATGCCAGATTTGTTATCGGTTTGGTGAATATTCTTCTTCCTGGAGTGGAAGACATCATTTCCATGGTAATCTTATTTCCTTTCGTCGTATCAATTCATATACGTCCGTGATGTCATTCAGAAACTCTGTTGCTTTGAGAATCTGTAGTTCTGATTCAGATCACCCCAGTCTTGTCCTGCTTAAAGATTGTGATGAGAGTGAGAAAAAGATAGAAAGAAAAATGGAGAAAATAAAATAAAGAGAGCACATAATACATAGCCCTCTCAGTTAGTTCTCTTGGGACAAATAGGCTTGTTGTTTCTTTCTGGGCTAAAGGGGAGGGGTTACTGTCAAAATAATAAACAAAACATAGGCTCTCTTCCTGCCTATTAGTGTCTTAAACGAATATAACTATACTACATGCCCCAAAAGGAAAAACAATTCTATACTATCTCCCTTACTTATTCAAAAACAGAGATATAACAGTAACTCAAAGTGGCACCCCTGTCTTGTTTGTGTGCTAGACAGTTATGGATTGTTATCATATTCTTCACAGTTTTCCATTGCTGTGACCATAGTTAACATAAATGCTTCAGAGTCATGTTGCACATTTAGTTTTGCATGTAATGACATTTGTTTTGCTGTGGCTCTAACCATCAAAGATCTTATCATAGGGATAACACAACCAAGTAATACTGCAGAAATCATTAAGACAATAACAATTATCATTCCCGCTTGAATTAGCCATTCTCTCCAGGACCCACACATGGACTCAAACCATGTTCCAAATGCCCTGTCTTTTCCAGCATTAGCTGTCACTTCATCTCTTAGATTTTTCAATTTTCCATGGCATGAGTAAAAGATCCATCAGGGGCAGTATTATTAGGAATATAAGTACAACAATCTTCTCCAAACATTACACACACTCCTCCTTTTTCAACTAATAACCAGTTTAGGGCTTGCCTATTCTACCAAGCCATTTTACATGTTGGGGCTAATTGTTCTCCAAGCGCTTCAAGCGCATCATTTGTAAAATTAATAAATCTCTGTTGATTGTAATACAAATAATTAATCCATTCTGTGTTCTTATTTGGGGTTATCCATATGAGGATAGACTCAAATCCAGATCTCACCTCATCTCTTGCTTTAAATTGGTATGGAATATTTCTAGGTTGACCAATTGCATCTAAGTAAACATTTGGATCACTTTGGTAGGCTCTTTTCATAATATTATGTTTGGGCTTGCTTTTCACATTCACATTTGGGTCCCATGTAATTATAGTGACATCTTGTATTAGTTTTACTCTTGCACATAATCCTATCCATTTTTCTGGCAATGTTGGTCTTAGTTTGCTTCCTCCACATAACCAAAAATAGTCAGCAATAGCATTCACTTGGGTTTGGTAAGATTCAATTAATGGCCATCCTGTTGTCATATTTGGACAGCTTTCCCAACCTATACTGTAAAGTTATCTGTGATTGTGGCTGAAGCAAACTTATTACTCCACTGTTTTTTAACACTCTTTTGCTTCGCATGTTTTTATCCAAATGCCAAACAGTTATGCAATTTCCTTCAAACAATCCTACATCGTTACCACCCTTTTTGTATGTACTATTAAAGCATTCATATTGTAATGTATAATCTATGTCATAAACAACTGGAACTTCAATCATGTTTGCTGGCAGGTTTATATTAATGTCCATACATTCCTTTCCCCATAATGGGTGAGTATAGTATTTTTCTCTGTTTTTTCGCCCTGCCAGGGCTAAGCATTCAGCATGACAAAAAGGAACAGTTTTTCTCTGTTTAGTACACTGTTTTGTGTAATGTCCAGCACAATGTCTATAATCATATGGGTTTGGCACAACGATGAGTTTGCTCAATGGTGAAGGGGTGCAAAATACACAACTGTCCATGTATGTTTGTTCCACTGTAAATCGTGCCCACCTATACCACTCATTGTGAATGGCAATGTCCCAAAGTCTCTCATATGGTGGTAGTTCATCACAAATCGAAGTCTGGGGGTGACCAAGTGAGGTCTGACACATCGATGGTTGGGAAGTCTTCTGCCAGTAATTGTTCAATGGATAATTCTGGATCAAGTTCCCCTGGGCTTGTGGTATCGTCTGTACCAGGTTCATCAGTAACAATATCGTGATCAGATTGTCCTGCATCTCTCTCCCGCCTTGTGCCTGGCCTGTCGTCTGTCTGGGTCGGGGCGGTGCCTGATTCCTGTCTATGGCGGCTATCTCGAGTTGCACTATGTTCTCCATGTATGTCAGGATCGTATATAGGCCTTATTTTCTTGAGGTCCTCGTCTTTGCCACTGTGAATATATAGCTTCATACACAACAGTTAATTGTCTCATAAATTCTTAGTTCAATCTTGCAACTGCTCCAAAAGCCTCTTAAATAACACAATGCATGGCATTACTCTGCCTGTAAGCATTTAATAAAGCTCAAGTTTGTAAGTAATTCTGTTGGTTTACTCATAATGGTTCATTAAAGAGAGATTTAGAAGGTGCACCTCTCAAAAACACACATTATAGATGTTTGATTATATTTGGAGGATAAGGATTACTAGATAAGGGGTTTGGAATAAACACACAAACAGAGGCCTTATATAACAAACCTCTCATACTCACACAGTAATCACTTAAACTTCTCATGCACTCTCACACTCTCTCATACACACCTTTCTACGAGGACCAACGGTATTCAGGGTTCACCTTTAGCAGATCGCACAAAACACTACTATATAAGCAAAACGCTCAACTTATTTTTAGGGCCCTTATTTTGTGCAGTCAGTTGTTTGGTTCACCCGTCACAGCCATCAGCCTCCTGCCCTCTTGCCTCGATCACATCCAGGGGGGTATTATTAGATTTATTATATTGGTATGAGCAGACTTCATTCAGATAGTGTTTCAACACTCCTACTCTACAACAGTTCTTTACAATCTCCTCTCACTAAATGTAAAGTCACTCCCACTGGGCACAGTCTAAGTTTCATATTTCTGTTAGTTGTTTCAGGTACCACTCCTTTCTTTTTTTAGTCAAATTCTGTTCTACCGCTCTGCATTAATGTATATCGCTTCCTCCCAAAAGTGGTTACTAATTCCCTTAGTTTCAGACAGCACTCTTGCTAGGGTCTGTATTCTAGCCTGAAAGGCTTCACATCGTTCATATTTGAGACCCGGCCCTTCTTCAGCCATGCAAATGGTAACTCAGTGAACTGAAACAAAACAAAATAAGGCAAAAATCACTAATGGGGAAATTAATCTCAATCTTGAAATTCATATATTATTTCATAATCACAAATCAATAATGGGAACATAGTTTCAAAATTATCAATCCCAAATAATCAATCTTTCATCATCAATAGATGAAAAGAAATCTCAAAACTTTAAAATAGATCATTAAATGAACTTAAACAAAAAAGGAAAGTAATAAAAATCTCAGATCTTTGAACTTGTAAACAGTTTTTCAATAACTTGAGACAGAGCCAAACAAAAATCAAAACTTCAAAGTTATAATCAGTAGCTTCAAAAAATTGAAACAATAAGATATTAAAAAAGCTTCAAGGCCAAAAGCCAAAAACCAATAACTCAATAAGTAAAACAATAATTAAATCAAATGAGAGTCTTGACTTCAAGATTCAAAAGTCAATATATCTTAAAAAATAAAAATAAAAACTCCAAAAGTTCATTATACTGAAATAATAAAACAATAAAATAAAATCTCTAAAACTCCAAAGTTAAAATCAATGATTCAATCTAAAATATTAAAAGAAAGAAAAATGTCTCAACCTTCAATTGTAAAAATCAATAAACTAAAAATAAACCAAAAGTGAAACAATAAAGTAAAGGTTTACTATTGGGGAAGGGAGATTTCAAAGCATGGGTCTGAATAGTTTATTTATGTAAATCAGTTGTAAAAAAGAAAAGTCTTAAAAACAAAAAACTTAACCAATAAAGAAAAAGTTTCAAAATAAACTCTAAACTACTCTCATATAAAAATAAAAATCTGCTAACATATCCTCTTAGGCCACATAACACCTATTTTTGTTATGGTCTCTTTCTAATATATAAGATCAGTCTTCTGTATTTGTCTCCATAATATAATCTTTTATTGAAAGCCAGCTTTCTCAAAAATTCTTATAACAGTATTTAAACTCATTTTTTAAACTAAAATATTATTTCAGAGAATGAGTAATAGATATTTGTATTTTATTCATTTTAGTTTCCTACTGTCTCCCTAGATCTTCAGTTTTTCATGCATGATTTCTCACAGACACACAATTGCTACTTTTTTCTGGGCGTATGGCCAATAAGCCCCCACCTTCTCCTCTCTCAGTTCTTTTCCAGCTTTTCTGATACACAGACACTTACACAGACAATTTAGACAGACAAGACACAGATTTCACTTCTTATGCGCATCTATAGGCCTCACATCTTATGGAATAAATATCTCACTGCTCACTGCTGGCAGTCTCACCGCACACATGCAGGCGGTCTCCGCACACATGCAGGCGGAATAAATATCTTACTGCTCACAGCAGGCAGTTTCACCGCGCACATGCAGGCGGTCTCCGCACACATGCAGGCGGAATAAATATCTTACTGCTCACAGCAGGCAGTTTCACCGCGCACATGCAGGCGGTCTCCGCACACATGCAGGCGGAATAAATATCTTACTGCTCACATGCAGGCAGTTTCACCGCTCACATGCAGGTGGTCTCCGCTCACATGCAGGTGGTCTCCGCACACATGCAGGCGGAATAAATATCTTACTGCTCATAGCAGGCAGTTTCACAGTCCCCTCTTGGGACAAACTAAATCTACAGGCAGTATCTTACTGCATATTCATTCATCCATCCATTCCATTCATACCCATTTCGTTGAAACCTGATACCCTCCTGCAATTAAATTGTTCTTTTGACTGGAGAAGCTTTTATAGACATCAACCACACCCAGTACTCACCTCCAGCAGACCACACAGATGTTAAATTTAAACTATAAGCAAAAGTATGCTCACCTAGAATGCGCGCTTGATCTGTGTAGTCAGCCGGGTGGCGTGCCCTCAGGTGCAGTCAGATGTCTTCAGCCTCTTTCCAGTCCCTGTTCGGGCGCCAAAATATGATGTGGTAAAAGTCGATCTTGAAGATCAAAAAATCTCTCAGACAAAGAAGGTTCAGTTAACTTTATTTGATCAGGCCAAACAAAGTGAGATGTCCCAAGTCATCTGAAAACCAAGTGTTTTCCAGCCTATAGTTATAGTGAACCTTAGGAAAGGAGGTTCTTTCCTAAACCAATCAGGTAAATTCCCTTTATCTTTTATTTTTATTATCCAATCATTCTTGTCTGCCAGTATTATCTTCTGGCAACAAGGTTTGTATCTAATGGTGGAATATGGACCTTTACTTGTTTTTTAAAAATGAATTTTGCTGTTGGTACCAGTTTTCGGGCCACAAAATGAACAACATGTTCGACCTTCTGAACATCTGAACTTTATCCAGCCACGGCGTCAAGCAGATCTCAAAGACATCAATATGTTCGACCTTCTGAACTTTATCCAGCCACGGCGTCAAACAGATCTCAAAGACATCAATATTTTCTACCTTCTGAACCTTATCCAGCCACGGCGTCAAACAGATCTCAAAGACATCAATATTTTCTACCTTCTGAATCTTATCCAGCCACGGCGTCAAAAAGATCTCAAAGACATCACTGAATTTTATATTACTGAAATCTGTTCTATACTTGGTTATAATGATTAAAATATACCTATATGTTCAAACATCACTCAAACAATGCTTAAGTATACTGATTATGTCATTAAATCATGAAATCATCTTCATATATTCAGTAACACTCAATCCTTGGTCTGATTCTTAACACACCTCCTTAATATCATTCCTATGAATACTTCTTAAAGGTGGGGTGTACAACAGTTCCCAAAAATGCAATTGCATCAAAAAATGATCATTAACACATCTCCTTAATATCATTCCTCTGAATACTTCTTAAAGGTGGAGTGTGCAACAGTTCCCAAAAATGTAATTGCATCAAAAATGATCAGATTTATGCACAATAATGACGGGATAATATCTAAAGGGGGTTGGAGGTAATTTTGGGACAGGATCTGTTTTTCCTACCTGTCACGTTTCTACCCCGTTAAACTTATGCATGGATGCATATGTAGCCAGAAACAATAAGTTTGATCCCTGCTCACAAGCAACACTGTTTGTCTCATCGAGCATTTATTCATATTTACAGAGACATGCAAAACTGTCAAGGCCACACACTACATGTTACACATGACAGGATTATATTTAAAGCAGGTTGGAGGTAATTTTGGGACAGGATCTGTTTTTCATAACTGTCACGTTTCTACCCCCCTGTTAAACGTATTGCATGGATGCATATATTGCCAGAAACAATTCGTTTGATGCATGCTCACAAGCAACACTGTATGCCTCATAAAGCAATCATACATATTTACACAGATATGCTAAAATTCCAAGCCCACGCACACTACATGTTACACATGACAGGATAATATTTGAAAGGGTTTGGAAAAATTTAGGGGCAGGATCTGCAACGTTTCTACCTTGCCTGCCTTCACATTGCTTCGGTTTGGGATAGGCAGGTTGGTGGTTTAAAGCCCTGTCCACCTTCTTACTTCTCATTGAACACAGGAGGACCCCTATGTGACAGCAGTATTCTCAAAACGGGTGTAGTAGTTAGTGCTTTGGGCATGACATTGGCAGGTAGGTGGTTTGAAGTCCCGGTCCTCTTTGACTTTGTTTCTCATTGAACATAGGAGAAACTCCCCTCACAGCAACATTCTTAGTTGTCATGAATGCACATATAGTGAAAAACAATAAGTTTGATCNTGTGTGTGTGTGTGTGTGTGTGTGCGCGTGCTTGTCTGTGTGTGTGTGTGTGTGTGTGTGCGTGCTTGCATGTGTGTGTGCGCATCCGTGTGTGTGTCTATGTCTATGCGTGTTAGCAAGTGTGCATATTGTCTGTGTGGAATGTTTTGTATATGGGTATGTCTGTCTTCTGTGTTTTCACCTTTTTCTTGTTTTTACAGGTACAACTTTAATTGTTTTGCTTATAGTCAATATGTCTCATGTACAGCTGCTTTGTAACAATGAAAATTGTAAAAAGCGCTATATAAATAAATAAAATAAATAAATGATGCATAATGTCAATGTCCTAGTTGAAAGGAAAGTACAGAGAAAGGGGGTCTCAAACGTGAATGGATTTTTGTGCAAACCTGTTGCCAAGAACCGAAGTGTAACAGAAAGCCTGTCCTTGGGGCTAATGGCTTTTCTAAGATGGGTTTCCTTCTTTGTAATGTGTGGAGCCACTTTCTCCAAGAGGAAATGAAAGTCCTCCACAGGCATTCTTAGAAGGTCCCGAAAGCCCTTCTAATCATCCATCTACATTAAAGGAGGCATGAATTAAAATCACAATTTTAACCCAAGCTTTTGTTATATAAGAGGGAATCGTATTTACGCGAACATCATGTAAGTGTCAGAACTTAAAACGCCCTTGTAACTGAGATTACATCTGTTATTTTGACACCAGGCCCAGAGAACGCTAGGTTCTGGAATGCACCTATCTATGAAGACATTGGTAGGTAGAACACCGCCTACACAGAAAAAATATCAATGACTACTTCTCTAGCCCCGCCCACTGGTTCGCGTATGACAATTCTGAAGTAACACAAGTGGCGCAGAACCAGATAGAGCGAGCAAGCAATAAACAAACAAGTAGTTAAAGATAGATAAATATTGTGCCATCCCTGGTTGTGGAAGAATACAGTCGCTGCATTAACCTTCCTTCGGATTCCGATATTAGGAATGCGTGGTTAAAGTTTATTTTTAAAGACGTTCCAGCTCACGTGGAAAAAACATGGAGCGTTTGTTCGTTTCATTTCTCCGAGGATTCCTTCGTGAACAAGGCACAGATCGACACTGGATTTGTGGAGAGACTAAAATTAAAAAGCAGTGCTGTGCAGTCAATATTGGATCCGATAGGAATGGCGCAGCAATCTTATGTGAGTAAAACATTTTTGTACTATGCATCACTATTGCTTTGTTAGAGATCGCTTGATATGCCCTGAGTACTATTCGCACGGGATTAGTGTTACTTGAGGACCTCTAGTCATTTGTATTAATATCAGAGGTTGTCTGTGATCTTAAGCCCGTGCGAATCGGAATCTCTATATAATTTTTCAAGGTTTTAGCCACCATTTGCGAATAATGGAGGCTGTTTTGGTATTATTTCGGGTGCTGGGTGATATCCATAAGTTACCGGGAGTCTCCCATTTGTTTGTTTATCATGGAAACTCTCTTAACATTTGAGAGCCGAGATCGCGGTGATCTTTTGTCTGGTTCGCGATCACGGGTCTCAAATGCTGGCAGGTACGGTCATATATCATTAAACACAATACAACTATAGGTCAGTAAATTTGAGTAAAATCATCCCGTGCGAATGCGTCACAAGAGATACTGATGTGGGGAGGTAATTTATAAATCACCCGAGGTCCCCAGATAATGCTAATCTCGTGCGAATGGTGCTAATGTCTAACCCAACGTTACGTCTCTAATCAAATTCACAGGAGGCTTCAACTAAGTTTACTACGTAAACTGCTATCCAATCAAAGCAGTGGGCGTTTACTTCCAAGACTTCTATGCGGCACGCCCATTAAAATCGAGCGTTTGTAGAGCTGGCCTAAAAACCCGGGTAGAAAATAAGCTATATCATTTATTGATTTTGATGCTTTTGAATGTATAAACCACGTAAACCATTGCATAAAGCAAGCATGGCGCAGACTTTTGGAACTTGTCAAGAGTGCGCAAGAACTAAAGGGACGATTTGACTGTTTAAATGGTAAGATGCTTTATTGCATTCCTCTTTTACATGCAGTAAATAAAGTAACTTTATTGGTAGTGCTTTGGTAATGTACGTGCTTGTATTGCCGCTTGTAAAAAAATATTCATTATCGAGTAGTTTTAAAAATAGTTTTGAGGCGAGATCTGATCTAGTATTGTATGGCATAGCATCAGTGTTGTGCAAGTTACTTCCAAACTGTAATACATTACAGATTACTTGTTACTGTTATTTAAAAGTAATCCCTTTCCTTACAATATTACTGTCTCATTACTGTCCTGTCTCCTGTATTACTTTTGAGTTACTTTCACCAAAATAACTACAGAAGTAGAACTTAACATTCTAAAATCTGACAAATGTCTTGACAAATGGCAAAAATATTTTGTATTTTGAAAATACAAAAATACAATCAACCTCTTTATTAGACTGCTGATTTCTTGAATTAACTAGGCTATACAAAAATAAATACAAAACAATACTAAGATTAAACACATTTAAATACAAAATACATTTAATTCTTGTTCAAAGGTATTTAAATACAAAATAGTCCCATCCCATCACTGAACTAGATTATATAGAATTCTAGATAGTCATCATGTAAATGTTAGTTTACCTTGTCATTGCTGCTGGTTACAGGGATCTTGCTAACTAGCTTCCTGAAAGCAGCCCAATGACCAAAACCCATGTGACAGCAGAATTCTCAAAACTGGTGTAGTAGTGCTTTGGGCTTGAGATGGGCAGGTTGATGGTTTGAAGCTCTGGCCCCCTTCCTTTTTTCTTGTTGAGCACAGGGGAACCTCGTCTGACAGCATCGTTCTTAAAATACGTTTTCCTGCTTTGAAAGATTAAATGATATGAACCTTAAACTCTAAGAACCTTCTTGTGTTGGTTTTGAAAGTCGGCAGTGCAAGTTTGAGACAAGTAGGGACTTTCTATCTCATGGAACACAGGTGGAACAGTTGTGACAGGAGAATTCTCAGCTGTGAGAGACAGTTTCCCTGCAATAGCTGGCAAATATTACGCTGGATGAGCTTCACTTTCAGGCAGAGTCTTACAGCAGTCCAACTGGTGTAGTGGTTAGTGCTTTGGGTTTGACATTGGCAGGTTGGTGGTTTGAAGCCCCGGTCCTCTTTGACTTTGTTTCTCATTGAACATAGGGGAACCTCCCCTGACAGCAACATTCTTAGTTGTCATGGATGCACATATAGTGAAAAACAAATACAACCCGATTCCAAAAAAGTTGGGACACTGTACAAATTGTGAATAAAAACAGAATGCAATGATGTTGAAGTTTCAAATTTCAATATTTTATTCAGAATACAACATAGATGACATATCAAATGTTTAAACTGAGAGAATGTATCATTTTAAGGGAAAAATAAGTTGATTTTAAATTTCATGGCATCAACACATCTCAAAAAAGTTGGGACAAGGCCATGTTTACCACTGTGTGGCATCCCCTCTTCTTTTTATAACAGTCTGCAAACGTCTGGGGACTGAGGAGACAAGTTGCTCAAGTTTAGGAATAGGAATGTTGTCCCATTCTTGTCTAATACAGGCTTCTAGTTGCTCGACTGTCTTAGGTCTTCTTTGTCGCATCTTCCTCTTTATGATGCGCCAAATGTTTTCTATGGGTGAAAGATCTGGACTGCAGGCTGGCCATTTCAGTACCCGGATCCTTCTTCTACGCAGCCATGATGTTGTAATTGATGCAGTATGTGGTCTGGCATTGTCATGTTGGAAAATGCAAGGTCTTCCCTGAAAGAGACGACGTCTGGATGGGAGCATATGTTGTTCTAGAACTTGGATATACCTTTCAGCATTGATGGTGCCTTTCCAGATGTGTAAGCTGCCCATGCCACACGCACTCATGCAACCCCATACCATCAGAGATGCAGGCTTCTGAACTGAGCGCTGATAACAACTTGGGTTGTCCTTGTCCTCTTTAGTCCGGATGACATGGCGTCCCAGTTTTCCAAAAAGAACTTCAAATTTTGATTCGTCTGACCACAGAACAGTTTTCCACTTTGCCACAGTCCATTTTAAATGAGCCTTGGCCCAGAGAAAACGC